>NC_083467.1:12063584-12378167 GCF_030014155.1 Tachysurus vachellii | reverse complement strand
TGTTGTAACGTTTTGCACCATGTCTGGTAAAAAACCCATACTCAGAATTTGTTCTCTGCATTTAACCCATCCAAAGTGCACACACACAGCAGTGAACACACACCCGGAGCAGTGGGCACCCATTTATGCTGCAGAGCCCAGGGAGCAGTTGGGGGGTTCGGTGCCTTGCTCAAGATGTCATGGCCGGCCCGAGACTCGAACCCACAACCTTAGGGTTAGGAGTCAGACTCTCTAACCATTAGGCCACGACTTCCCATTAGGCCACGACATCATGTGCATTACAGCATGCTTCACAACAGTTCTAGATATATTGAGTAATATTGGCTTAGGATGCGAATTACTAAACAGTTTCAAAGTTGAAAAAGCTATCGGTTCTTTTTTTGGAAATGTTGCGAAAAATAGGCATGGCTACATCATGTGTACAAAATAGGAGCTGAGTTGGGGATAAATGGCTTTTTTCATGAAAGCATACAGTAGTTTGAAATAATATAAAATTGCTGCAGATTAGTGCGTACAGGCACACAGAGGCACATCCACTTTTACAAATGGCTGAGAGGGCAGCTGTAGATTAGGTATTGATTTTAATGGTTATGGCATTTATCTCCAGCAGCTACTGTATCTGCTTGGCTTCTTTTCACTGCAACATTCGGGATTAATTATCTTAAATGAATATACAGATAAGAGACAGGGCTGTGCAAAATAGATTCACACAGTTAAAATATTTTACCTGAAGTGCACTTCTGAGACCAATAATTAGGGATTATTATTATTCAAAAGAAACCTTATGAATCTCTCATTGGATAAGGGAGGGGATGGGGTGATAATGTGATTTATTTTCACAGCAAGAAGTCACTGTTCCACTTCCTCCAGAGTCGTGTTTGCCCTCGTGACCTCATTGTTCTCCAAAAGAATTCAAAAGCTTTCTCAGTGCTCCATCACACCATACTTATGAACCTTTCCATATCTCTGCATGATTCAGACCCTACTCTCACATGCTAATTTTCTGCTTAAAACTACCTCAAACCCACATGCAGACTCCATGGAACAAAAGACATTTTCATCTTTATGCATTTTAATATTCAGGCAAAGTTATAAGGCTTGAACTCATGAATGCCTTTTCAGTGTATTGTCATGCTCATGTAGAACTCATAGAGCATTTAAAGAGAAAAAAGGAGTGTGCTGTAAATATGAGGTTTTAACTTGGGTCATGTGCAGGAAAGGAATAGGAAAACCCGGGCGGGTGAGTGTGAGAGTGCTCGTGTGATCTTTCTTGTCCCTGTCACAGGCTGTTCACCTGTAGAGACGTAGCACGCAGAGCACAGGATGTTTCCAGAGAAACACACGCTCCCTTTGACCCTGCACTGTCTCCTCTAATCCACACTGACACTCTTTATATACTGTAGATTCAGATTATATAAAGTGTCATGTCTGTGTTCAGACATTAGGCACAGCTGGAACGAATTAAACGTTGGAGGCCATGGCATGATTCATTAAGACCAGACAGACTGAGGCTAGGCATGGATGATCAGCAATGTTGTGCAAAAGTTTGTATTCACTGGATTCTATTAGGCCCAATTAGGAACCCTGTAAGTCTAATAATCTTGTGACTGTTTGATTTGGCAGTTTTAGTGAGCTGGCTGCATAGCTTTTCCCTGGCTAAGCAGCTTTGTGATTTTGTATGTCTTTATGAATGCCTCCTTTTTGTGTTTTAGGTGGCGTACCTGCATGGATTATCTGTCTTTGAAGACTATTTGTATGCAACTCGCTCTGAATCCCTCGGTGACTCTGTGGTGGACGTATTACGAATAAATCGCTTTAATGTCACAGACCCGGAGATACTAACCAGAATGGGGAACTTCAGGACAATTCGTGTTTACCACAAACTCACTCAACCGAAAGGTAAAGTCTGTTTGATCCATTTATGTAGGAGACACTTTGATGCACCTCTTTGCTTGACACGGTGCATTAGATGCTCCCTTTCTGAAATCATATACAAACTTTGAACATGTGAAAATGCTTTGTACTAAGGTTTGTTAGTGTGTGTGTGTAACATCTGTGTTTTCTCTCCAGTCAGGGGTCATGCATGTGAGGTTAACTCTTATGGTAAAGCAGGTGGATGCTCTCACCTCTGCCTGCTCAGCGGGAGCTACAAATCTAGAAGTTGCCGTTGCCGAACTGGCTTCAATCTTGGGAACGATGGCCAGTCCTGCAAAAGTAAGTATGCTTGCGCTATGCTCATTCCTCATTCCTCTAACAGTGAAAACACCTATTTATATTTCATCTGGTAATCTTTTAATCATAACTCTAAGGTGCTATTGCTCATCAATTTTCATTTTATTATGCACAATGAAAAGTAGTACTCAGTGCTTTAGAGCTGATCATAAGAGCGTAAGTGGAACTCACATGTGATGTCAGATGGTTTTTTTTTTCTTTCTTTTTTTTCATCTTTTTCCAACTCACCAGCATATAAAAGTAGATGTAATGCATTGTGTTGTACTCTCAAGATGAAAAATTAAGTGGCTTAGACATAGGCATTGTATCTTTCTGCTGATTCTGACTGACAAAGATAAAGATGAACGCTTAACAAGATTGCTCTGCTTCAGAATGATGGTGTGCTATTAAGCTATTGACCAGCTATAGGTGCGATTCATTATGTGTGGATAATGTCATTTTGACTCGGCACTGCGTCTGTAGCCCCAGGTGGTCTAGTGACATTTTGTAGCCGACAGGAAAATTTGGGGTCAATTAATAACGCTATCCAGAGTGCTATAGTGATGCACCACCAGTAATGAAGACTGCACACCTTCTGTGATGTGTTTGATTTATATTTATACCCAGATGTTCTTTAGACACTCCGTCTTCCCCTCGTCCTATCTCGGTCTAACAAGACTCTGTGCTAAATGACTGCCTACCTTCATCACATGCTCACCATGTATCATGATATCTAGGTCTCAAAGCGCTTAATTGTCTTCAAGGTGGCAGAGTTCTCTGGCTCAGAATGATAAATTGAAGTAATGCCTGTGTGGTCTCACCCACACTGAATGAGTCTCTAAGGGAAAGAAGCTGACAGTGAGGGAAGGTCTTTTTACACCCTACATACATGCACACACACACACACACAAACACACACACACACACACACACACACGTACAGTATAGCACCCCATATCCCTCATGCACATCGTCCTCTTCTCCTGGGGCAGCATTAGGACCTACAATTATGCACTCGCAACGTCCGCCCTCTATATTATTCCCACAGCGACAAGAGCCTAATTTATATTGGTCTGGTGTGAACCCATTGATCACTTTTCTTGCGTTGCAGTGTTAAACTGTCAACAGGGGATTTATTGTTTAAGCAGAGTCTCACTTAACAAGAATAACACCGCTGCAGACTGACAAATGAATGAATCCGCTCAATCAAGACAAATCTTGTCTGGGAATACTAAGTGCTCCTGATTGCACTATTCATTTCTCTGACCTGTCAGGCATACTGCCAACATGTGCCATTGGAGATCATTCCATAAGTTATGTATTCAGTCGCAAAGAATCTTTTGCGAGGTCACCTTTCATGTGTCCCTTGATGGTTGTGCAGTCAGTATTTTAAATGCACACCACAGCTTCAGGAGCTTGTGAAATGCAAAACAATTGCTGATTAACCTATTTTTCTATCTTTACATTTGCAGAGCCCAAAAATGATCTCTTCCTTTTCTACGGGAAGGGACGACCTGGTATTATCCGTGGCCTGGATATGAATATAAAATCCATCAATGAACACATGCTCCCAGTCGAGGACTTGGTAAATCCACGAGCACTGGACTATCATGCTGAAACAGGATACATTTACTTTGCAGACACTACCAGTTTTTTGATAGGACGCCAGAAGACTGATGGCAGCAGCCGGGAAACTATTCTCAAAGATGGTAAATGTTATTTATGTTTTATTAAATTTTTTGGTGAAAAGATTATCGATACAATGATAAAGAAAATTGTTTGTGGGATAATTAAATATGGGGTAGTCTGAAAAAGGCCACCATCAAATTTCTCTTTTGTTTAGTTATGGCATTTTAAAGTCTGGTTACCCCGAAAAGCAAAAAGTACTAACCAACATGAGGCAGGAATATGAATAGAAAATAATATTTTAAATAAAATATACATTAATAGTCCCTCCTGGATTTCAGAGAATTTTATTTGTGTTTTTTTTTTTCAGTCAAATACTTGCAATGCATTTCTAAAAAAAATTAAATGTAATTTTTAACTGTGCAAAAGTGCAAACACAGGATTCTTCTCTTAAGCTACTACCAGGGAAGACACACAGTAACTGTACTCATGTTTCACAAAGATGGCTTTAGCTGAAAGTTGTTTTTTAACAGGAGTTTCTTTTGCCTGTAACAGATTATATATATATATATATATATATATATAGTTTGTTACAGACAAAAAAACTTCTACTGTACGTATCCAAAACATGATTGTTTTGTCTTGTATTAGATGTTTTGTCTTGTACTAGAAATCAGACACAGTGCCGTCTCATCATTTTCCCCGAGCGCACTTACAAACACTTAAAGCTTTTGTCTTTCTGTTTTTTTTCCCTCATTAGATCTTGACAATGTAGAAGGCATTTCTGTGGACTGGATTGGAAATAACCTGTACTGGACGAATGATGGCTACAGGAAGACAATCAGCGTGGCCAGGCTGGAGAGGGCAGCTGACACAAGAAAAACTCTGTTAGAGGGAGAGATGTCTCACCCCAGAGCTATAGTGGTGGATCCACTCAATAGGTACAGAATAAAGCATGTCTGCTCTCATGCTGAGGTGGAATTAACTTGGCAAAAAAAAGCACTGACCTGAAGGATTTCTGCACGGTCTCTAGTCCATGATTATAGTTCATTTCATTACATTCTCTTTTCTGTTATTGTACTAATGTGCATATTAAATTCTAGTTGAAAACAAAACAAACAAAAACAAAACAATCCCACTAGCAGATATAAATGCAAATTCATGGGTAAGTCAGGCTGTGAGTTGGAGCAGAGTTCAGTAGCACAGCATGTGAAGTGTGTGATCTAAAGCCAATTCAAACACGAAAGCTCAGTCCTCATTACCATGCATTTCCAAACATTTGTGTGTGCCATGTTTAGCTTCAGACACAATCGAGAGGATAGGAATTTGCATAAATATGTGCGTTTCTTTGTATCTACGTGTATGCATGTGTATGTGTGTGTGTGTGTGTGTGTCTGAGTCTTTATGTCAGACCAAACCCTCCTTAAATATATTCTGCTTTAAAATATTCTGATGTCAGCGGTGTGTAGGGAGTTTGACGATTATATTGCGTCTTTCTTTCTGTAAATGTTTGACACATCATTAATGTGGCTTTCATTTATAACACACTGGAGAGACAGATGATGTTTGCAGTAACTTATATTGAGAGAAGGATTGCAAGGTTAGACAATGGTTAGTTACAGCATTACACCGGTGCTTAGAAATAAGTGTGCATGCATGTGTGGATCTGTAAACTGCCTTGGCTCAGGCAGTGATGTGAGGTCGATGGCATGAAGCCACTCTCATTATCACCTTTCCTGGGTGTAAGAGAAACTGTGGAATCCTGAGGAGCAGTTCCCAGCCAACCCCGCAGATGTAAAGAGTTATGAAACAAGTGCTGTTCTCTCAGTTCAATGCTCTGAGGATGGCGTGTTCAGCGGTTATTCTGTTACACTGTCAGTGCCTTGTATGATGTAAACGTGTGATAATTGCTAGCAATCCATCGGCACTCGATTAGAACATCTCTAATTGTTCTGAATAATGAATCGACCAAGCTTGAGATTTCTAGTAATGTTTTTATTTATTGGGTGTTAAGCATATACTTGTCACTGAGTAAATCTTGCTTTTAAGAATCAATTTATCTTTCTAGTAAAGCATGGGAAGTGGTGATTATGGAGCTATTCATACATGGATAGTGACAGTGGAATAGTTATATTATTTACAGACACAATGGGGTTCATTAGCTCACAGCCTTAATTATGTTCATCATTCAAAACCTGACTTGATGCAATTTGTGCAGCTACCTCTTGCATTTAATGAAGCAAATGTTTCCCAAATGATGACCTCGTTCAATTCAATTCAATTTATTTGTATAGCACTTTTAACAATGGACAGTGTCTCAAAGCAGATTTACAGAAGTATAGAAACATAGAAAAAAAAAATTAAAGTTTAATATTAGGTTACTATTTATCTCTAACATTTATCCCTAATGAGCAGGCCTGAGGCGACGGTGACAAGAAAAAATCCCTGAGATGATTTAACAAAGAAACCTTGAGAGGATACAGACTCTCATTTGGGTGACACTGGGCAGTTAATAATGTAAATGTAAATAATGTCCTTTCCACAAAGGTTTGTAGTCAAGTGGAATTGTGCAACCAAGAGCTCCTGTATAACTAAGAGGTCAGTGTAATTTCTGAGTTCTTTATAGATTTAACACTATGAATATGTGGTTGATTGTCTCCAAGTGGTTCTATCCACAGCAGTCTCATGGGTCATGGGCTGTCCATTCAGATTTATCCCCAGCAGAGTGCACCACCAAGCAACGAGGCTCCAGCCAGGGGTAGGGCATCAGGATGGATCAAGTAGGTCTGGAAAGAAGAAATGGTCACACAGGGAGCTCAGAACACTGGGGGCTCTGTAGTGGCACATGTAGCTCGAAAGAGAAAAAATAAGTATGCTTGTAGTCATGTAGTGGTGTAATTAAACAATGTACATTATGTGTAAGGTGCAGGCAGGGACTCTGGCAAGACTAGGTATGACATCATAACTAAATGGGAGAGCTAGAAAGTGACACAGACATCAGGGCTTCCTGGGCGTCCAACCACTCAATAGTCAGCAAGCATGAGCAATTTGCGGGAGTGGTAAAGTGACAGCATCCAAACTTCCCAGTTCACCAAACACCTTTGCCCATGAAACTTCTAGATCTAATCATTTACCTAAGAAAAGCTAATCGTTAAAAATCTAGACTAAACAAATGTGTTTTCAGTCTGGACTTTCAAGCACTCAGATTGTGTCTGAGTCCCAAACACTAATTGGAAAGCTGTTCCATAACTGCAGGGCTTTGTAAGAAAAAGCTCTGCCCCTGCTGTAGCCTTTTCTACATAAGGTACTATCAAATAGCTTGTGCCTTTTGATCAAAGTAGGTGTGCTGGGTCAGAAAAAACAAAACAGATGATGGCTCCGCTACTTTGGAGCGAGATCATTCAGTGCTTTATAGGTATGTAGTAGTATTTTATAATCAATGCAAAATTTGACTTAGAAGTGATTTGTTCCTATCTTCTGGTTTTAGTTAGGACACTAGCTGCTTTGTTCTGGACTATATAGCGCATGTTTATGCTCCTACTGGAACAACCAGACAGTAAAGCGGTACAATAATCCAACCTAGAGGTAACAAAATCATGAACTAGTATTTCTGCATCATGTATTGACATTATATTTTTTATCTTAGAAATATTTCTGAGATGAAAGAAGGCTACCATAGTGATATTATCTACATGTGCTTTAAGTTAGAGACTGGAGTCAATAATCACACCAAGGTCGTTCATGATGAAACAGAAAAATCATCCAGAGTTACTCTGTAATCTGAAAGCTTACGTCTGGTTGCCTGTGGTTTTAGTACAAGCATATGTCTTGTCAGAGTTAACCTGGAGAATGTTAGTAAACATTCACTGTCTAATGTCCTTTAAACATTTTTCAGTCTTAATAAGTTGGTT
This sequence comes from Tachysurus vachellii, assembly GCF_030014155.1. Classification (NCBI taxonomy): domain Eukaryota; kingdom Metazoa; phylum Chordata; class Actinopteri; order Siluriformes; family Bagridae; genus Tachysurus; species Tachysurus vachellii. The sequence goes on along the minus strand of NC_083467.1, from coordinate 12,370,419 downwards.
TCTCTTATCTGACTTATCTGAAACATATAGCTGTGTGTCTTCAGCATAACAGTAGAAGCTAATACCATGTTTACGAATAATTGCGCCAAGAGGTATTGTAGCCCTCTCACTGATTAACCGGCTCAAACTATGTCTAGGGAAACTTACAATTTAACTTTACACATGTGAGGCACGTCTAAATTTACTTAAGGTGTAATATGTTTACTACCAAAGTAACTCAGAAAACTATTGTAATTAACCCCGGGCTTCAGACTTCAGTTTCTTTTAAATATTCTCTTCTATCACTCAGAAAATAGCTAATTATAACCACATACAGTAATAGTGAAGGCATTTGTACCACACTCCAAAATAAATCTCAAGTTACATAACAGGCCCCGTTTTACCAGTCTCTTTCTTTACATAAGAATCACAGGAGATTATACTGTATAAACAATAAACAAACATTTATTAACTCAAACAAATGTAAACAAAACAAAACAAAATCCCACAAAAGAAATATTACCCAGCTGGGATTTAAGTCTCTCGTTGGCGCTCTACGTTGGAGCTCATGTGAAAGTGTGTACAGTTTATAGTACTCACGAAATCCAGTGGAACAGTGAAACTCGCGAACGATGCACCCACTTGAAAAACATGATTATCCGATCAGCCGATACGATTTTCCCTGGCGTCCATCCACGAACAAACACTCTGCGAATAATCCATCCGACGATGTAAACGAGGCAAAGTTGCAGCATAAGCCACCACGGGGCCTCGGTCTCTCCTGAAGAATCACGCAGCCTTCAATTTCTCCGTTGCTCACTCACTGTATATGACTATTGGCATTGCAAACCGTTCCGCAACGTTTGTACACTCAATATACTTTATGATAGTTCATCTTCTGTAACTTTGAAGCTATATACATCACGTAAAGCTCACGTAGTACTGAGATTAAAAGAACTGCGTCATCTTTGGTCCTTCACGTGAACGCACGCACGCTGAGTGCAGTCACTCTCACACTTACGCTCTCTACATAGAGTTCATTCATGATACTTTTACTTTTACAGTCTCTTATCTGTTCAGTGTCCTTGTATGCAGTCCACAAACTCAGTTGTCAGGTTTTACAGTGCTATTAACACCTGGACAGTGCGATTTGCACACGTTTGTCATGATCCTTGTGTCGTCCTTCACTCACACTCACTTCCTACCTCCCCCACACAACAACACATTTTTTTATAATTCAATTTTTCCTTAGTTATATCTCTTCTGTTTGAAAGTATCAAGTTTTAACTCTTTAGTGTAAAAGAAAATACAAACTAAATAATTATTAGACCCTAATTTAGCAGGGCTCATATATACAGTATAGAGAAAAGCAGTGGGCCTAAAACAGAACCTTGTGCCCAAACGTAACCTTAGTGTGCTTAGAGAGTTCACTTTTTAGATCTACTAACTGATAATGATAAGTAAAATAATTCCTGAGCCAGGAGAGGGTTGTCTCCTTAACACCAACAACATTTTCTAGCTTATTAAGTAGAATAGCATGCAAAAGCAAAAAGCAGAACTAACAAGGAGACACAACCCTGGTCAAAGGCCAGTAGTGTTTCATTTACCACTTTAACCAGCCATGTCTCTGTGCTATGATAAGACTGATACATTTCATGAATGTTATTCCTATGTAGATGTGAGCATAACTGCTGTGCTAAAACCTGTTCTAGGATCTTGGAAATAAAAGGAAAGTTTGATATTGGCCTATAGTTGGATAGCTGGCAGGAGCTCAATGTATGGCTTTTTAATCAGGGGTTAATAACCGCTAGTTTAAAGATTTCGGCACATAGCCAGTGCTAAGAAAATAATGAATTATTTTTAGAAGGTGTTTGGTTGCTAAAGGTGTTATCTGTTTAAAGAAACTAAAATGTAGGTAAGGGATCTAGTTTACAGGTTGATAATTTTGAAGAAAATTTAGTAAAATTAAATCAGTCTCTCAAATGAGAGTAAAACAGTCTGCTGATCAGACACAGTAATATTATTTTCTACAGCATTATCTATCAAATTGTTGGATTTAAATAAGTAGTCTGAATTGTCTGATTGATATTATCAATTTTTCCATTTAAATTATTTATAAATCTTTGCTGCTGCATATTGATGGTGTATGCTTTTTTATAGTGATTTTACTCCTAGTTAATTTTGTAACAGTAGTAAATAAAAATTCAGGATTATTTTGTTATCTTCAATTAAGGTGGAGAGATACACTGATCTAGCAGAGATTTTGAAACTCAGAAAGCTCCCTTTCCATGCTAATTGGAATAATGCTAATTAGTTTGACACCATTTATGTTCTAATTTCCCAGATGATTGCTTTAAGGTTTGTGTGTGGTCATTGTATCAGGGTGCTAGTTTTTTCTCTTTAATTATTTTCTTTTTAAGTGGAGCTACAATATCTAGGGTGTAGCAAAACCCTGACTCTAAGCAACCAGATGCCTACTCAGGTTTTATTAAATCTCTTTGCAGAAAATGTATGCTTAACACAGTGATGTGGCAAATTGCATATATCTTGTCCAAGACACATCTTAAACAAAATGAGACAATGCTCAGAGATAGCCTCCCATGGAGGAAGTCTGAATATATTTTCTATATTTAATCTGAAGGTTAGATAAAGAGTGCCCTCCTTTATAAGTAGGTGTTATTACATTCTGATTAACCCCTACTGAATCCAAGATGGAACTGTTGCTCTCAAAGGATCTTCTAACTTATCAAAATGAATATTAAAGTCTCCCAAAATTAACAGCTATTCTGGCAGAATTCAGAATATGGTCCCAGAGGTCAGTAAATAACAATTAGTGGAATTGACTTGATAGAGTAATTTTTTGTGTAATAAAGAAGAAAGTATAAAGAGCGTCAAATTTGTTGAATTTATGTCTAGATCTTTGCTTCTCGCCTAACTTATCATCCTGAATAACACCTTTCCAGCCTGTAAGGAGTGGCTGATGTATGTAACTATAATCAGCCAGAAAAGCTTAATTTAATACAACAAACACACTTGGTTTAATCCATGTATCTGTTATGCAAAGAACGCAAAACTTCTGATCAATAATCATTTCATTAACAATAAGTGCTTTAGCTTCAAGAGATCTTATACTTAACAGTCCTAGCTTCAGATAAAAGGTGCTGGCTGTGCATTTACTATGATCTAATTTTATGATAATAAGGTTATTAAAACAAATATTCTGTGTTTTATACATTTTGTTAAGCTCAGGAAACAGACACAGTTTTTATATTGTAAACCCTGGGTGATGACTTATTGCAACTAGCAGACGGTTGGATTAGACTGTCTGTCTGCTCCCTGGCCCTGGCTCTAGATTGACATCAATTAACTATGTGCTATGCTGCAAGAAATGAGAGCAGCACCTTCCCAAGTGGGATGGACACCATCCTGTCCTAATAGGCCAGCCTTGCCCTCAAAAGCGCTCCAATTATCTATGAAGCTAACAATGTTTTCAGAGCACCACTTGGACATCCATCAGTTCAGTGATCATTACCTGTTGTAAGCTACATTGCCACGCCGCACTGGGATGGGACAAGAGCATACAGCAGCGTCAGACATCGCCTTTGCTAATTTATATACATTTACAATATTACTTTTAGTAACCACTGACTGACAAAGGTGTAAATTATTAGCTCCTACATGGAAAGCTACCTTTGAGAACCTATACTTGCCTAGGATCTAAAGATTATCAGCTATGCCTGGCGCCTGCTAGGTATAGTGCTGCTGGAACCCCTGAAGGCCTAGCTAATTTCACATGCCTTTAGATCGAGTCTCCTATAACCATAGTTCTTTCAGGTTTCTCAACAAGTGCTTCACTGAAGAGAACATGTAAGACATATGAATTGGAGAGGCAAGCCTTTGCGTTAGTTTTGGCTTTGCGACTATGCACCCATTCTCCCTACTGTGAGGACTCTAATGCATGAGCTGGCGGGTTACTAACTCTGCTTAAGCCCCCCAGATTTTCCCCTATGGACACTACACTACTTTTGCTATCGCTAAACTTCTCTACCATCTAGATGCCCACTTCTGAAGCTAAAATCTTAATGTCAGAGAGCTAACATACACTCATCTCAAGTAAAATTAATGCTAACGATGGCACAAGACTTACTAAACATCCTGCACCTCACACACTGTACAAGCTGTACAAAATATCCAAAAAAACAAACAAATAAAAAAAAGTTGAGAATTGAATTTTAATAAAAGTAGAATTTACCTGAAGAGGTAGTGAAAGAATGAAATAATAGAAAATGAATTGTAGAAGTAATAATAATGATATATAAGTAGTTTATCTGTCTTCCTGTCTATTTATCTATCTGTCTGTCTGTCTATAAACATTAATATATAATACTATATATAAGTAATGCATAAATGCAAGATGATGCTAGACCTTGATAACATTTGCCATGGTCTCTGCAAATTCAGGTATATGAAAACTCTTTGAATCAATACTTATAGTTTTATGGAATCTTCACATCACTCCCATCTGTCTGCATCACCGAGTGAAACGCAGCCAGCAGAAGCAGCCCATGTTCAGACAGCGACTGGAGGGCGTAACTGCATACTGCGCTCTCAGAGCTCTGATGTGCACTGTTTTGACAGCCTGGAAAGAGAACTCGAGCGAACATAGGTTAGGAGGAGATGCTACATTAGAGCAGACAGATGTGTGTAAAAATTTGACCTGTGATACAAAACATTAGGAGTCAGAGACCATAGACTTAGGCCTGAATGCTAAGAGACCTGACATTTGCTCAGACTTGATAAACATGCACCTTGTCAGCAAAGGGCTTTTTTCTGTAACTATCAGGACTGTGCTAGTTAGCATATTTTCTTTTAGTATAAACATAGTCTTGTAGTGTCTGTGTATTTTGGTCTAAAAAAGGTCTTGCAGCATGTACAATAAAAAGGCATTTATAGCAAGAGTGTTCTTCATGATTATTATCAAAATGACATTCATGCATAGCATATCACTGTAGCATATGAGAACAGATGGGTGTGAATCAGGAATGCATGGTACCTTCATCACAGGGTAGCACACAGTCATTTACACCTAGGGTCAGTGTGTAAGTGTGACAGTCCACCTTCTGGCATGGTTTCATAAGGTGGAATTAAAGGAGACTTCAACAAGATAGAAATGTTAGAAACTCAATGAATTTTCTGGTTGCCATATAGTACAGTAATAGAAGATAAATAATTTTATAATTACACTATTTTATAACTGCACTACTATTGCAATGTCACCCAGATGTGGATGGGTTGCCTTCTGAGTCTTCCTCATGTCGGAATAAATTGAATTGAACAGTTTGTATACTGAGTTTAAAGATTTCCACAAAACATGCACAAATTCCAATTTTTGGTCTTTGGTAAAAACAGAGGTAAAAGAGATAAAATCAAATCAAAATTTGACTCCATGGACTACTGTATGTTGGCATAAGCCTATTTAGGGATGTGATAAGTACCCACAAATAGAACGCGACCACTGATCAGGTAGGCAGGTATCATGGTGATCTCTGTCTGCCCTCCTAGATGGGATTCCCATGCTGAAATAACAGCCACCTGTCTTTGTACCTATCCCTATCTCTCTCTAAAATACATCTTTGTCTCACTCTTTTACTCATTTACTCACTCTCTGTGCACCACTGATAGCCTGCCTTAATATGATAAGAATTAACTTGACTGACCTACTAACCCCTCTACCATTTTTATCTCTCCTTTTTCTATTTGGACTGAAACTGTTTACTTTTTTCCCCATTTTTCCATGATATTGTCACGTCCGTCCTCTCTACTGCCTTCAGCCCCCAATGAGATTGAACATTTTCATGGAAAAATACAAATAGTCCTAAAATTGTTGCAGAGTAATTGTTCGAGAACTAGAATTTGTTGAAAAAATGAAATACCATGACTTTCAATAGGCTTGCCAGGGAACTGGAAGTAGGCAATTATCAGCAATTCTCTTTGATAATGGTAATTTGCTTTGTGATTCATTTTCAATCATATTTTCTAACCATTATAAAAGACAAGGCTTGTGCATCCCTTCCTCTCTTACTTAAACTCACCTGCTTATTCATTCCATAAACCTCACATTTACTTGCTCACTTATTCACTCTCACATTCAAATACTCATTTATTGGTTATCACTGACTGATTCACTTATTCAAACCCAGTCACCCATCCCCAATCATTCACTTATTCACACGTATACACTCAGAAACTCTTTCATTATTGATTAACACCTTCATACCCACTCGTTCTTTCAAACTCATTCATGGCAGAGACTTACTATCAATGTCTGATTTACACAAAATTACCTTTTTAATACTCACTCACTCACTCACTCACTCATTATTTATTTAATTACACTCACTCACTCACTCACTCACTCACTCACTCACTCACTCACTCACTCATTATTTATTTAACTACACTCACTCACTCACTCACTCACTCACTCATTATTTACTTAATTACACTCACTCACTCACTCACTCATTATTTACTTAATTACACTCACTCACTCACTCACTCACTCATTATTTATTTAATTACACTCACTCACTCACTAACTCACTCATTATTTACTTAATTACACTCACTCACTCACTCACTCACTCACTCACTCATTATTTATTTAATTACACTCACTCACTCACTCACTCATTATTTACTTAATTACACTCACTCACTCACTCATTATTTATTTAATTACACTCACTCACTCACTCACTCATTATTTACTTAATTACACTCACTCACTCACTCACTCATTATTTACTTAATTACACTCACTCACTCACTCATTATTTATTTAATTACACTCACTCACTCACTCACTCATTATTTACTTAATTACACTCACTCACTCACTCACTCACTCACTCACTCATTATTTATTTAATTACACTCACTCACTCACTCACTCACTCATTATTTACTTAATTACACTCACTCACTCACTCACTCATTATTTATTTAATTGCACTCACTCACTCACTCATTATTTACTTAATTACACTCACTCACTCACTCATTATTTATTTAATTGCACTCACTCACTCACTCACTCACTCATTATTTACTTAATTACACTCACTCACTCACTCACTCACTCATTATTTACTTAATTACACTCACTCACTCACTCACTCACTCATTATTTACTTAATTACACTCACTCACTCACTCACTCATTATTTACTTAATTACACTCACTCAGTCACTCACTCACTCATTATTTACTTAATTACACTCACTCAATCACTCACTCATTATTTACTTAATTACACTCACTCACTCACTCACTCACTCACTCACTCACTCATTATTTATTTAATTGCACTCACTCACTCACTCACTCATTATTTACTTAATTACACTCACTCACTCACTCACTCACTCATTATTTATTTAATTGCACTCACTCACTCACTCACTCACTCATTATTTACTTAATTACACTCACTCACTCACTCACTCACTCATTATTTACTTAATTACACTCACTCACTCACTCACTCACTCATTATTTACTTAATTACACTCACTCACTCACTCACTCACTCATTATTTACTTAATTACACTCACTCAGTCACTCACTCACTCATTATTTACTTAATTACACTCACTCAATCACTCACTCATTATTTACTTAATTACACTCACTCACTCACTCACTCACTCACTCATTATTTATTTAATTGCACTCACTCACTCACTCACTCATTATTTACTTAATTACACTCACTCACTCACTCACTCACTCACTCACTCATTATTTACTTAATTACACTCACTCACTCACTCACTCACTCACTCACTCATTATTTACTTAATTACACTCACTCACTCACTCACTCACTCACTCACTCACTCATTATTTACTTAATTACACTCACTCACTCACTCACTCACTCACTCACTCACTCACTCACTCACTCAATCACTCACTCATTATTTACTTAATTACACTCACTCACTCACTCAATCACTCACTCATTATTTACTTAATTACACTCACTCACTCACTCACTCATTATTTATTTAATTGCACTCACTCACTCACTCACTCACTCATTATTTACTTAATTACACTCACTCACTCACTCACTCACTCACTCACTCATTATTTACTTAATTACACTCACTCACTCACTCACTCACTCATTATTTACTTAATTACACTCACTCACTCACTCACTCACTCACTCATTATTTACTTAATTACACTCACTCACTCACTCATTATTTACTTAATTACACTCACTCACTCACTCACTCATTATTTACTTAATTACACTCACTCACTCACTCACTCACTCATTATTTACTTAATTACACTCACTCACTCACTCACTCACTCACTCACTCATTATTTACTTAATTACACTCACTCACTCACTCACTCACTCAAGCTACAGCATACCGACATTGTGCTATTTACTCACTCACTCACTCACTCACTCATTTTCTACCGCTTATCCGAACTACCTCGGGTCACGGGGAGCCTGTGCCTATCTCAGGTGTCATCGGGCATCAAGGCAGGATACACCCTGGACGGAGTGCCAACCCATTGCAGGGCACACACACACACACTCTCATTCACTCACGCAATCACACACTATGGACAATTTTCCAGAGATGCCAATCAACCTACCATGCATGTCTTTGGACCGGGAGAGGAAACCGGAGTCCCCGGAGGAAACCCCAGAGGCACGGGGAGAACATGCAAACTCCACACACACAAGGTGGAGGCGGGAATCGAACCCCCAACCCTGGAGGTGTGAGGCGAACGTGCTAACCACTAAGCCACCGTGCCCCCCTTGTGCTATTTACTGTTACTTTATTTACATGAAATTATTATTTAATCATTTTGACCATATTTCCCAGGAGTAATTTCTCTCGTTCCCTTTCATTAGCTCCCTCACACTCTCGCCTTCTCCCCTCTGTCATTTTGTTTTATCTCCCCTCTCTCTGTTCCCCTTCTCCTACCCCCATGACATCTCTATTCTCTTATTTTCATGCCTATCTGAGTGCTGATACTCGAGTGACAATATACAGTGTTCCATCATTGATGAGGGCGAAAAACTTCTGTTTAGAAACAAATCCCTTAAGTACACTTACTAAAGAAAGGATCATGTCTGACTGTTGACCTATTCACATCTGATATAACACTACACCCTTGAGAATATCCACTTCCTTTTAACAAGCATGTAGCATGCTGATGGAGAAGAAGAAGAAAATAAACAAAGCTGTTTCAAATGCTGCTGAGTAATAATGGTTTAGTCTACACAAACAGTACCAGCACACAGGTGTCATCTTGTTTTCTTCTGTTGTACAGCATATCACAGTGACCCACTATCCACTGCTGGCATTGTTGTGTTTATTTTGCGGATCCTTCCGCTCAGTACCCGACGTTACCCTCTCAAAATAATGCTACAACACTGTAACCTGCTGTGTCTGTTTCAGCTGGATGTATTGGACTGACTGGGAGGAGGATGAGGTAAATGACAGCATTGGCAGAATTGAGAAAGCCTGGATGGATGGTTCACATCGCACAATATTTGTCACCTCTAACATGCTGTGGCCCAACGGACTCACTCTGGACCACGCAAGCAGCACAATGTACTGGTGTGATGCTTATTATGATCACATCGAGAGAATCTACCTCAATGGCACCGGCAGAATGGTAGGTTTACATGAAGAACCAGCACAGATTAATTTATATTTCTGATCTTGATGCATCATCACGCACTCATTTGCTACAGACTTTGTCTAAATTAAATTATTGAGCAAGCTAGTGAGATTTACTAAAAAAAAAGGATGAAAGCACAAAGAAAACACTAAATTGTACAAGTACAAACAAGATTGATTTGACCTGTTGCTGTATCTACAGCTCCAGCTCACGTCTTTGTCTTTTGTTTGATCTAGGTGGTGTACAACGGCAAGGAGCTGAATCATCCCTTTGGAATTTCACACTACAGAAACTCAGTCTTCTGGACTGAATATATGAATGCCTCCATCTTTCAGTTGGATTTGCTTTCTGGGGAAGTCACACTGCTAAGAAGCGAGAGACCTCCTCTCTTTGGCCTCAGAGTGTTTGATGCACAGAGTCAGCAAGGTAATCACATTCACTTTACTAACTAAAGGGCATATGTTGTTATTCTGGGCAGTTACAGTTATTAAATTATCATTTATTCTAAGCAATAACATTATATTTAATATACTGTAATTGAATGGTGGCCTGGAAATCCCTTTTAAACTATGTAGGGTTCTTCAAGCTGTATAGTGATGGTAGGGATTGAGCAGGCACTACCTGGACATTTTGACAGACGTTATCTGATTACAAACTGAATTGCTTAGGCTTTTGCCCATGTTACTATGGCATGTAACTATCTAATACCTGGATCAAATCGTGAGAAATGTACACTTAGCTTGAAAAGATTTTGACTAAACGTATTTGATAAACTGGCTTCTTACCCATGTGCTCTTTCCAGGCAGGAAAGGTTAGACTGCAGTCTTTTTAAAATCATTTCCACATGGATTTGATAAAATACATGTACTGTAGGTTTTCTTCAAGTTAAGTCAAGAAACTTATTGTCATTTCAACCATAAACATCTGGTGCTGTACAAAGTGAAATAAAGTTCATCCAGGATCATGGTGCTACATAAAACAAGACAGAAATAAGCTTGCCACTTTAGTACTACATGAAATACCTGTGTGCAAATAGTGTAACACAGAAGTCAGTGCAACACAGATGGTACAAGACAATAGTTTTGGCAGTAAAAGTCAGGCTAAAGACAAAAATAACACTGTTTTTTTTCCGGACTGGCCACTGCATACTACTGCCATGCCACCATCTTGGATAGTCCCATTAAGTAGAGATGTATATTATAAAGTATATTATGGGCTAATAATGTGGACAAAAGATCATTTTAGTAATCGTTTTGCCTGGGTTACACAAATCAAGTGCACTGACTTCTAACAGATGAATTTGTAGGATCTTGTCAACTGTATGGCGTTACTATGGCAGATCTTAGATACTATGGCAGTAAACACACAAAACTGTTTCTCATGCTTGTAGATGTGTAGGTGTGAGTGCAGATATCAGGTGAAAGTAATATGTATGATTATCATACTATGATACATTATAACCTGTGTTTAAAATATGGTGCAGTATTTTTAGTTTCTTTAGTTCATACATTCTTTTTACTTTTAGAAATGCATGCGGATGTACAGTGACACCATAATGTGGGTTAAAATCCAATTTTTGTTTTCAAATTAATGTTTTCAGTGTTTTTTTTTAATTTCAGTTCCCTACTCTAAGAGCATCAGGGTATGATGATAAAAAAAATCATGGAAAACAAGTCAGGAACCAATGAGAGCAAACAAACATATACTTAATTTTGTGTTTATTAATTATGACAGATGCTCTGGGGTGCCTTTGTGTTTAGCACATTTGGCTTACACCCCGGGGCTGGGGGTTTGAATCTCTCCTCTGCCATGTGTGTATGCTGTTTACACCCCCAGTCCAAAGACATGGAAGGTATGGAAGGCATGGAAGGTAGAATGACATCACTAAATAGTCTGTAGTGTGCGTGAGATAGATGCAATGGCCTGGCACCCCATCTTTGATATCCCCTGCCTTGTGCCACTAGTCCCCAAGGATAGGCTTTAGGCTCCCAGCGAACCTGTGTAGGATAAATGGTATAGAAAATAGATGGATGGAACAGATTTTTCTCAACCATTAATTCCTGACTTCTCAGACACAAATTTTATGCTTGTACTGTTCCGCTTTTGCTAATAGTTTAAAATATGATTTGAGTGTAAGAGAGCATACAGATTTAAAGCCCTACTTTTCCATTCTGTAGCAGCAAGGAAGATTCTATGTTCTGAGTGAAATGGGCTTTTGGGTAATTTTGTCACAGTGATTAGTGTCACTGCAGGTAAAGGGCTGGAGCTGCTCAGTGGGGAAGGTGGCTGGGATCTGGGTGCGTGTGGAATGCAGCAATGCTTAGACTGTTCAGCTCTGCATGATGATTACTGTCATCCGCTCTCAGAAGCAACAGCCAGAGCTGATAGAGGGAGGGACACGGCTCAGCAGGGTAGCCAGAGCATAGCCGTGTTTTGCCTCCCCAACATTTAATCTCTGTACCTGTAGGTAATGCATTTGAGCACAGCGGGGCATTTGTGGTCATCATAATAGACTTGCTTTCAAAAGGCAGCATACGAGAACACATGTGCAGGCTGAACTAGTTCAAATGTCTATAGGGAGGCAGACTTGTGATGTCCTTAGCGCCTCATGGAGAGCTTGCCTCCAGGGAAGGACTTCAGTTATGTCATATTATCCACAATACAAAGTCTCTGAAATAAGCATGGCAAAAAAAAAAAAAAAATCTGTGCTCTACTGATCAGTCGTGGCTATGAGTAGGATAGGGATTTCAACCACCCCTTTTTCTCTGAAGCTCTTGTCACAGGAGAGAATAATTGCATCCCCTCTGTTTGAACTAGCACAGATTGGTTCCCACAGAACTCAAGCCTTTATCTCATTGGTCCAGGCACTGCCTTGACACATCTTTCCAAATTAAACATTACAATAGTTCTCAAGCCGCAGCTTAATAAATATAAATGGCAGGTTTCTCACAATGCTGCCCCTTCTTTTTTTTTTTTTACTGCCTTGTACAAATGACTCCATCAACAGGACAGAAGTGTCAGTTGACTTTCTTCAATGGTGAATTCATTTGACATGGGATGGCAAACGATGTGTCTCCAACATCCTTCAACAGCAGCGAGATGAGATGAAGAGAAAAGTGTTCTGTGCTAAGCTCTGCTGCATTCGAGCAGAAAGCCAAAATGCAATAAATACACATACAGACACGATGATTCTAAAAAGATTGGTAGAGATCTGTTGTATAGCCCTATATTTGTTCTTCAGGTGACAATGCCTGCAGGGTGAATTATGGAGGCTGTGCTGCCCTCTGCTTGGCTATCCCAGGGGGCCGAGTGTGTGCTTGTGCTGACAACCAGCACCTGGACAGGAACAATGTCACCTGCTCAGGTAAGCCATTTTAAGCCCTTTCGTACCGAGCATATGCATTACGAAATTCTATCGGAATGATAAGATCCCACTTCTGTCTCTGAGCTAGTATGGGAATATTATGTGAAGTAGTATATTTTATCCCCAACAACATGTCTTCTGTGATTTGTGATTTCCTGTGTAGACGTGACAGGTGATGAAGAGCAGCCGCGCTGCAGGAGCGAGCAGTTTGAGTGCAGGAATCAGCGGTGTGTGAGAGCAGCCTGGAAATGTGATGGAGATGATGACTGCTTAGACGGCAGCGATGAGGACGAGCATGTCTGTGGTGTGTATCTGTATCTCTGGAAACTGTCTCTAACCGCCTGCTGTGTGAGTGTGTGTGTGTGTTTGTGTGTGTACAGTTAAACCAGTCAGGCTCACAGATGTGACATTTATTCCCTGCACGTTGCAATTGTAACATAAATATTGTACTAACTTAGTAGCTGTTATCGAACTATTAAAGGTGTGACTAGTTGTGAGATAATATAATTAAGGACCCAAAAATCCTCTGCAGTACACGTGACAGAGTTGGGGGTTTTGCTGCTAGTCAGTGAGTCAGTCTCACAAGTGGTGTCATACCTTGTGGACGCATGTGGTATTTGAGTCGTTTTTGCTAATGTTGTACATTTGAACTTGCCAATTATTCTTCTTTGATTCCCATGGCAGGTGGGTCTGATTCCCTCTGGGGTCTGACCATTTTGTGACACTGGCAGAGGTTCTGACATGCTCTTACATTTGGTCTTTTTTCAGTTACTTCAATACATATTAATGGCTAATATCACATAACACTGTATTCAGCACAAACTGGGCTACAATATTATGTAAGTAAAATGTATGTACATGTTTGTATTTTTAAGTAAATGATGTTCATGCTTGGTTAGTAAAAAAAAGAAAAAGAAAGGTTGCTGAAATAAGGCCAAGAAACACATACTAAACATTTGTTCACAAACAATAAAGTTCTCTACTCTTGTAGAGTTGAGAATTTCCTACAAAAAGATGTAAAAACCATTTTACCCACTCATTCACATGAAACAATACATTGATTTAACTTTTGTAAGACAGTTTTTGTTGTGTAAAGGCAATATGTGAGGGCGGGTCAATGGTCATGAATATTGATGATTCACACCGGAGGAGGCCCAACCCCCTAATGGCTTTGTCTGGATTGTGTTGACAAAAGAATGAGTGTGGGGAGACTCAAAGAGAAAATCTTTTGCTTGTAGTTTACTAAAATAGTGTACAATAAAGTACAAAAGACTTTTATATCTGTACTTGACAAAATAAGACTTTTATTTTGCCAATGGTAAAAAAACATGAACAACACAATAGAGTCAAGAGTCAAGAAGCTTTATTGTATGGAATGATTCTTTACAATATAAAAATAAGATATAAATTTGTAAGCCATAACACACTGTGAATCTTTGAGAATGGAGTTTAAATGTCGTCATGCCATTGCTCAAAACAGTTCCTATTTAACTGAACACACATTAGTCTCAGTTGCTTTGAGAACTGAAAGAGACCTACAGTACGGCGTGTGTGAGTAGCAGGTGATGGTAAAGGTAAAGGTGATGCAGACACATTCCTAAAAAAAAAAAAAACAACAACATGGTTTCGTCTAGTTAATTAATAGTTAATAGTTAATTAGTCTCATCGTGTATTTTCCAAAGTACTAAGCAACACATTAGTAATAATAATATATAACTAATATATACTAATATACAATATAACAGAAAAATGGGTACATGTGGACATACTCTTTTTGGTTCCCAGTTGCGTTGCTGCGTGCCCTCGTGCGCGTATCAGACGAAGGTGAACATGTTGCAGCCACATTCCTAAAAAAAATATCAGAATTAGTATCATGTATATGCAAAGTACAAAGCAACACACCAGTATTACTAATACTGAGAACATAAAAAAGGGTAAATGTGGCTTACACTGGATGAATGTCGCTCGCGTTGCTGCGTGCCCTCGTGCGAGTATCAGACGAAGGTGAACGTGTTGCAGCCACATTCCTAAAAAAAATATCATAATTAGTATCATGTATTTTCAAAGTACAAAGCAACGCAATTAATATAATGTATTTTCCACATCAGTAATACAAATATTCTGCACGCATAATAGAAAAAAATGGGTACATGTGGACGTACTCTTTATTGTTCTCGTTGCTGCGCGCCCCCGTGCGAGCATCAAACGAAGGTGAAAATGTTGCAGCCGGTGCAGGTGAAGACAAGTGTGATGCAGCCACATTCCTACAAATGTTTTTAATAATTAATATAATGTATTCTCCACAGTAACAAACTTATAAAGCAATAACTATGGCAGTTAAGCATAGCTGAGATAAAATAATTGGGTACAGAGATGCGCTGTATATGTTTGTTAACGGGCCATTACTGGACATATTTATGGCTAAACATTAACACATGACATCTCCGGGCACATTTACATCGACATCACATCGATACATTTACACCCGAACAGATCACAGTCACGTAAACAAGACTAGTTGAGGCTTAAACACTAGTCAAAATATATTCTAAATAGTGATATTGCTATATAACATATTGTATATTCACATTGCATTAATCAGCATACAGCTAAATAAGAACTAACATTTTAAGGTAAATAAAAGTTGCCAATTACGAGACGTTTCTATAAAGTCACTCTTAACATCTGCTTGCAAATAGTCTGTATACAATACAGTATATATATATGTTTACATCACACAAGATTTCAACAAATGTAAGTAAAACTTACTCTTCAGAAATTATATCCTCGCTCGCGGATCAAGTCGCTCTTCAAAAATACAAACGTTCGTCGTCGGAGTCCTGCTCTTCATCTTCATCTGAGGAAACTTCCTCAGCTGTAAAGCGTTTCATCTTCCCAGCGCGTTGATAAGTGAATGAATCTGTTAAAACTTTGTGCTTCTTACATTGTTTGGGGTCGTTGATCTTATTTGCAAAGCCCGCTCCGGTCATTTTCATATGAATGGCGCGCACGGCGGTAGGTGGGATCACATTAGTGGTAATGAGGTCGAGCCAGAAAAACTGTACCTCTCTTTACTTATATACAGATTACATACAGACATTTCAGGCTTTCATTAGACATATGTATCATGTTCGTGTGATAAGTATTGGTGGAGTTATCAGTTCATGTTTGTAACGTGTTTCAGGAAGAAGGTCAAGTTCACAGAGATGTCTGAATGCACACCCTGGTTATTTTCTTTATTTATTATAGGCAAAATTACTTTGAAATCTTAATAAAATCCAAGGAGAAGCGTCACAACATTTACAGATATGCTACAAAACAGATTACCACCCCCCCAAGAACCCCCAACCCACCCACCTGTTACCGCCAATCACAAAGCACAGCGTTTTGTTGTTAATATGAAGGCACTCAAATAAAAGTAGACACTTCACAGTTTCGAATGATGTATTACATGTATGTGTATGACTATGAATGACGGAGTATTTTAAGTGGAATTCACGTTGAAGAGGAAAAATGCGCCAAAGACGCGCCGGCGCGTCTTTCGACCCCAGAGGGTTAAAGCGCAAAGAATTTATGTGTATTATGTGTGTAATAATTTAATGTATTTTTTGGCTTGATAAAACTGCTGCTGAAGCAGCGACCACACTAGAGCAAGCATCTGCATCTGCATGCATCTGCAAAACCAAATCACATAATCAAGACAACGTTTGATGTGTTTTTAAAATTAATAGACTTCTTCATAGAGAGTTCTTCCTGCAGATGGATTATTAGTGGGCGATTATTAGTGAACAGGAAAAAAAATTGCCCATAACATTGCACTTGCAAATACACACTGAGATTTTTTTTCCTCTTCAGTTTAATTTTTCCTTTCTGGAATTAAAAGAATATGCATGGAGCGAATACAGTAATATGAATCAATAACTACATTGTTTCTGGTTAAAAGACCTTGGTTGACAATGCAGTGTGTGCAGGTGCATTTGCATGGTGCATGATACAGTTCTGGGTGCGCCAGAACTGCTGTCCTGTAGATGAGACTGTTAATGTCAAAATGTTTGACCTGACATAATTTTTAGAACACTCCAGGATGCTGTGGTCTTTAAAAACACATCCACAGTATTTACAAGATCTTAGTTGTTGTGACTACTTTTTGCACCCAAAAATAAAAAATGTTGAAAGGAAAAAGATTTGCATTGTGTGTGTGTGTGTGTGTGTGTGTGTGTGTGCAGCTGTAATGTTATGGTGCATTTTTTGTTTGTAAAACCACAGATTAATAGTCTGTACAGGGAGAACAAACTGTCTATGAATCATTGTTATTGTTTTGATTGTGAGATTTGATTTGATGTGCTTTTATTTTTGGAGACACAGGACACAGTGTTCTTAAAGAGCTTGCTCTAGCATGGTCATTGCTTCGGCAGCAGTTTTATGAATTAATTTTCACACAAATTCTTTTTTCTTTAACATCTGCCATGTGGATTGCAGAAGAATAATTGGCAAGTTTAAACTACGTTAGAAAATGTAACACACATACCACATGCATCCAAAAGGTGTTTTTGGGTTCCCCTTGATAGATACAAACCAGATACTAGAATGACTAAATATAGAACAAACATTCACACAGATATACAGAGCTGATGAAACTGCCACTCGACCCACACCAGCCC
This sequence comes from Tachysurus vachellii, assembly GCF_030014155.1. Lineage (NCBI taxonomy): Eukaryota > Metazoa > Chordata > Actinopteri > Siluriformes > Bagridae > Tachysurus > Tachysurus vachellii. Next base: position 12,352,690 of record NC_083467.1, on the reverse strand, counting down.
ACTGCACAAGCACCTCATGAATTAATCAATGGGATGTGCAGCAAGTTCACAGCAAGTTTAGTATTAACTTAATTTTTCATCAGGAGAGTTGCTACAGTGTGTGAGTCTTCTGTCAAAGTGTTCAAAATTGCAAAATCAATGTTCTGCTTTGTGTGGATGGCCAATAATGTGTCTGACACTTTCTGGTTTGAATAAGCTTTCAGCTGTCCTTTAATATTTTATTATTTGTGGTCTTTACGGATGTGCTCATGCTGAAGTGGAGGCAAACGATTCATTAGTGCAAACCAATTTGATAATTTAGTCAATTGTAAACAGGTCAGAGGGGGCAGTTAATAATGTGTGAACAAATCTTCTATTTTCTGCAATTACTTACAGCTAACCACAGCTGTACCATGGAGCAGTTCAAGTGTCCGAACAATCGCTGCATTCCCAAGAGGTGGCTTTGTGATGGGACAAATGACTGTGGTGACAACGAGGATGAGTCCAACAAAACATGCTCAGGTAGGACTCAAGACCATTTATTAACCAATCTAATAATAATAATAATAATAATAATAATAATAATAATAATAATAATAATAATAGATTTACCTATTGTGAATCCAAAGGCAATTTCTAAAATATCTATCTATCTATCTATCTATCTATCTATCTATCTATCTATCTATCTATCTATCTATCTATCTATCTATCTATCTATCTATCTATCTATCTATCTATCTATCTATCTATCGATCTATCTATCGATCTATCTATAACAATCACCACCAAAATCACCAGAACCATCACCATTCATTCTTAAATATTCAGAATGTTTCCATCCTTTAAACCATTTCCATGTTGGTATTATGCATCATCATTTGGATTTCCTACCATCAGGAGTGACATTGTAAGGTGGTATACACAAAGATCACTGTTTTCATCCAAAATAAAATCAAAGAATCTTGTGTCTTTAATTTATATTAATTATATTTAAAATATTTATATTTCAATTTTATTTTCTTTTTCACATGCTCTTAAAACTTCACTTCCTGTGATTGGCATTCTTGAATCAATGTTACTATTAATATTAGGTTAACTATGGTATTGTTGCTGATTTGACCCCAGAATTCGAAAGATGAGAACAGGCAAACAAGCCAAAGAACAGAGAAGAATGTTGAGGGGAAAAAAAAATAAAATATTCGACAAAGCACTGATGTTCACAAAAGCCCAGACTGCAGGAATAAAAAAAAATGCTAAAACTAATAACTAATCTCCTCAGCAATATTAAAATACATTACACAATACAAGAAGAATACTTGCTAAACAGAATTTTACACCTGCTTAAAGAAATAAAAGCCTTTAAACTCCCCCTCACCCCATTTACGATGTGCTCTCAAGTCACTCTTCTATCCATGCAGCAATTACTGACTGCATTCAGGCCATTATCATTGAGTCAAAAGTGCCCACATCCTTTAAATCATCTTCCTTGTAAGGAACAGAATAGTCAGTCCAAATGAATTAGCCCTAATGCCATGAAATGCATTGAGCTGCAAGTCCTCGACCCATTCTAGTTTTCCTATAGAGTGAATTGTTCAGTAGATTATGCAGTTAGCCTTGGCTCCACAGCCTACTCTCCTAGCTGAACATTAGCACCTCCATTCGCCTGTGGATTAGCAATTTACTGTGGACAGGAGTCAGTACATGTGACCCTCAGTATCTATCTGCTATACATCAGCATCTGCTTTGACCTTTTCTGTGTTCACGATAATCATATATTTCACTAGTTACTGGCTCAGAAATCTACTTAGAGCTAATAACAAGAGAAAACAGTCAGGAAATTCAACAAGTGTTGGTCCACTATGAGCCTCAAGAAAATTGACAATGCTCTGGAAGTCTCTGGAAAAGTAGCCTATGGATGAACACAATTTTCTCCAGAAATCCTCAGTTTCTTGGCACACTACAAAAAATACATTTCAGAAGGTAACTAATATCTTGAATAAGGAAAATATGTCAAAGATTTTTATTTTGAGATATTTTAGATGATTTACACATTACAGGCTTTAAATGTTCTTATTCTACTGGCATATAAATGTGCTTCCATGTAGGATTTCCTTTCACTTTTCTTATGTCTCTATATTAATCATTATGAAAGGTGGGGTGAATGGGAACATTTCTATATAATATCACCATCCTGTTTTGACTGTTTGACATCCTGTTCCTGGGTTTTTTCCATATAATCTGGTTAACTCCCCAGTACAAAGATTTGGCATCTCTAAATTGTCTGTAGTTTGTGTGTGTATGAATGCAATTAGCACTTGTCCATGGTGTCCCCTACCTTGTGCCCTGAGTCCCCTGTAATAGACTCAAGATACACCACAACACAGTGTAGGAAAAGCGCTACAGAAAATGGATGGATCGCTCAATAGAACAAGAGTATTCTAAGCTTGAGTGTTTAGTAATAGTTTCAATAATCTTATATTTAGTTTATTTATAATGATTGGAATTATTTTCTAAGGAATACTAAATGCATGTAACTATATTTAACTATATATTCACTTGCTAAGCTGTGATGCTTTCCAGTGCAGAGACAGCTATCTAACACTGTTCTCTCGTTCACTTATATTTATATCAAACTATCCAGTGAACTATTCTGCCTTGTGCCATTGATATCCTGTAGAGACCACTCCCATCAGGATAGAGATGCTGCATCATGGGATAAGTCAGAGGAACTTTATATTGATTTGGAGTGACTCTTTCCTCCAGGGTGACAAGTGGATCAAATCCATGCCAGCAAAATGCCCTCAAAACACCTATATGTCACTCATCTGTAGCTGTCAGTAAAACTGTCATCTCTAGCAATCTCACTATCAGTATTACCAAAAACTCTCAGGCGACATCTCACTGAATCCCATCACATATCCTGTGCTGTCCCTGTTCTATTGAATAGACATTAAAATCATTCATCATTATCCCTAATTGCAGAGGCAGTTGATTTACAGGTGGAATCTTTAGAGAAACTCACAAGCTCTTGTTTTCCTTTATTTGTTTATTTTATAGCTTGTTAATATTAGAGATACCGAAGATCAAATTAGTGTGTCGATATGTTCTAATATTATTGAGTCACATTTAGAAAAGCCACATTTTTAAATCATCATAATTCATCAAAATGAGCACTGTACCTCTTTTTTTCTAATTTATACCACACAATGTAATTAAATGTAATAGAGTTGTGTGTAATTTGTGAACATGTTTTTTTTTTCCCAGTCTGAGAAGCAGACCTCTTTAAAGTTTTCTCCCTGCCAGGTTTGCAGATAGATATAAGAGTTTTATAGGCAAAATTACTTTGAAATCTTAATAAAATCCAAGGAGAAGGGTCACAACATTTACAGATATGCTACAAAACAGATTACCACCCAAGCCAAGAACCCCCAACCCACCCACCTGTTACCGCCAATCACAATTTGTCTGAACACACAGTACGGTAGATAAGCAGTATGCACTGCTAAGGTTTTTTTAGGTTTTGGCTCGTCAGTGTAGAAGTGTGTATTGGACAAATCCCTAAAAGATATTCCTGTTTGATTTTACTGGACTGAGTCCATGATTGGCTAAAGGTTCACAAACTTGATAACATCTGCACTGTGTATTCTGCATCTAACTACAAGTGCAGAATGCACAGTGTTAGATTAGAGAAATAGATTCATTCATAACATGTAGATTTATTTGCTAAGCCTTTATTAAAATTGGCCTGTTTCTATCATAAAAATAAAAAGAACGTTTAAGGCAAAAAATGGTGGCTTATTGAGAACAATAAGCTGAAGCGAATTTTTCTTTCCCATACTTTTCACATGAGTACAATCACATAATTATTCTTTGAATCTTCTACAAAATGTGCATGAGAATTTGACTCATATCAGTTTGGATGTCATTCAGTATAAGGCTGACTGTGCCTGTCTTTTTGTTTTGCAGTCACATTAGTATATAATAATAATACTATTTCACACATCATATATGTACATATGAATAGCATTCTGTGGCACATATGTTTTGCTGCTTCTCCAAGTCAAGCTCCTGTGTCCTTTATGTACATTTGTCATATGACGAGCTTTGGATTGTAGTGCAGCTTTTTCATTACTAAGAGTACATCAGAATCACTTATCTCTGACCTGCTTTTTACATACTGCAGTAAAACCTGTCTTATTGCCAGCTATAACACCCCTGAGCTCATAAGTGCTGTAAAATCAATGAAAGTCTGGGACAGGTGTGATAAATTCTCTCATGTCAACACTGACATGGCTCCAGTACAACTCAGCTCTTTAGTGTTAAAACATCAGGCATACCCACTGAGGCTTCTGCTGTCAACCTATCATTTCACAAATCCTTTTGCTAATTGCCTGCTAATGGAAACCTCAGCCACTCCCATCTAACACCTTCTCAAAGTCAGATGGGAAAACGGTGCTTGGTTGTTTGACGGCAGATTGAACTCGTGAGAGCTCACAGACTGTGAAAGAAATACTAGTTGAATGTGTGTTAAATTCACTTATTTGCCTTTTTTATCTTTTACAGCGGAGAAGTGCCAGACTGGTCAGTTCTCCTGTGCAAGTGGTCGCTGTATACCTGAATCTTGGCGATGTGACCGTGATAATGACTGTGGTGACATGTCAGATGAGACCACTTCCTGTGGTAAGTCACTGACTTCTTTTTGTTTATAATTATTATTTATTTATTTTGCTGATGGTTTATCAGTCCTGGCTGATTTAGCCACTGAGCTTGATACACCTCATACACCATAGCTGCAGCTGTCTGATGGATTTTTTTCCCAGAGAAGAGCTGCATATCAGTATTCAGAACATGGTAACCAAGCAGATTCAGCCAGTGCCTGAGTCTCTGCATGTAGAAGCAGAAAGGGAAATGGGGACTAAACTCAGATTCCGGGGCTTTTAAGCCTAAGGTGGTAATACAAATCCCTCAGTGAGTCTATGATCTGAGGTTACCACAACCACATCCTCGACACATATTGCAGCCGAGAGCAAATAAACCAGACTGTTCAAAGGAAATGGTATAAATATGTGCCCGCCTCTGTGTGAACTTCCAATAGCTGAATTTGTAAAGCCGGCCATGTGATCTGCAGTATAAATGAGTTGTGTGGCCTTCTCAAAAGGGTGCTGAAAGTGTCCATTGTAGGATATATGAAATCTGTTTTTTTTTATGCATTTTGAAGTGTCTACATTCTTTATGTACTTTAAACTTGCAACAGGGAATAAGGCTACAGTATATTATTTCAGTGGATTTCCTTCCTGATTTAAAATACTGAGTGTACAGCAGCATAAAATGGCATGAATAATTTGATCTAATTTCCTGGTTATCATGCACAAAGTGAATATCATTACCTTGAAAGCGGGAGAGAGGGGGTCTGTGCAGAGTTATTAAGATCAGGGGACACTTTGTGTTTCCTTCAAGTAGTGAATGTTTCTCTCAATCAGACTCACCTGAGGCTGAACACTGTAATGTTTCAGTGTCTATATTTTTACCTCAACACCCTTAATTTATTTATTTTGTTTGCCAGCGGTATGTTTTAGACTATAGTCATTAGGCAGTGTCCTGCAGCGAAGGCATCATCTGCTAAATGACTCATGAGATAAACCCTTATTAGAGTTTAAACTCCTATTAGATGTATATTTAAATTCCTATTAGATATATGAAAGCAAGTGTCTGCAACATCAGCATTAAAAGTCAGACACCTATCTGTCCTTTCTGGCTTCGTTTTTAAAGGGCACAGTCTTCCTGGCATACTACATCAAAGAGTACAGTAAAATACTACTCGTGAAGACCTTTGAATGGCCTCCCCGTGTTCCTTCACCTCACAGGGTAAATGTGCTGCTTTCTAAATTCTTCCTTACCAAGTGCAGTAAATTGCTCTGAGTGCAATTGTGCCTGTTACTGCCGCTGCGTCTTAAGCTGTCTGAGCACTCTCCCACACAAACCGAGTCGGTGTAAGCAGTAATTAAAGTGCACGCTTGGCTTCACTTAATCATAATCAAGCCGAGCTGAAAGAAGCATATTCTCATACACGTTGTAGCCTATGAGTTCTGCTGCATGGTTGGAGATTTGTGCCATTGCTGCACTGCGGATCAAACACCTGAAGCACAATGGCTCAGGGATTTCAGCCTGATGCTGATTTATATTCCATCTCCATTCTCCAGATCATCAAACTCATGTCATCTCTTTTTTTTGTGGTTTAACATTTGTGAGCCTTTGAGTGTTTTTCAGTCATTCGGACATGTTCTCTTTGTTTTGATTATTTGAGCTAAGCAGGCAAAGCATTTCAAATAAGAATTAGCATCACGTGTGGAATACAAGTGGGTGGGGAGTGCGGTGGTTTAGGTAAATACTGTAGAAATGATTTGAAAGAATTGTACGATTTTAACAATCGATCAGTCAATCTGTCTGTCTGTCTGTCTGTCTGTCTGTCTGTCTCTCACTGGTCGGTTGGTCAATCTGGTTGGTCTGTTTCAATGTTAAGCATGTGAGTAAAATTTGCCGGGGTCTCAAATAAGCAGTTTTTCCTCAGACTAAGATTAATCAAAAAACCTAGAAAAATTTCACATGCTTCACCTTTTTCCAATCTTCAACCATCCAGTTAAACATGTGCCTGCTTTGAGATGGTTCTCTGCTCACTATGATTGTAAAGACTGCTACTTTGAGTTATTGAAGCCTTCTTGTCATCTCTCTCATCATCAAAGTGTTCCCTTAGAGTGTGACCACAGAAATGTTCCCCACTGGACAGGGTTTTTTCCCCCACCATTCAGTGTAAACTCTAGAGATTGTCGGAGCCAAAGGAACAAAATTGGCCATGCTCTCTGGGTAGGAGGAATGGCATACTTAGTTTGAATAGATGTGGTTGGCTGGCTACACATTTCTCTGAGGAAGCATGTGTTAGCTTTTGCCCTCCCTGGTTAGAAGCAGCCTTTGCCCTTCCTGGTTTGTAGCAGTCAGAAGATAAGGGAGATCTGTCTCTCTAGAGACTGTCGTGCATGAAAATCTCAAGAGACGCGATTCTAAAAAACTCTAATCAGCCCATCTGGCAGCAACATGCGACGTCAGCATCTCTGAGATTTTCCTCATTTGAAGTTTAATGCGAACATTAACTGAAGCTCTTGACCTGTATCTGCATGACTAATTGTATGCCTGGCTCTTCTGCAACATGATTGGCTGATTGGAGTGTTGCAGTAAGGAGTAAATGTACGTGAGTTTCTATAAAAGTAACCTGTGAGTAATTTTTTTTTCTCTTCTGTAAAGCACCAGCAAGAATTATTACACCTGAAAGCAGCTCAATATCTTTTTATTTGAGGCTGTCACTGGTGTAAGAAGTACAATTCTTAAAAAAACACACACACACACACACACACACACACAAAACAACATACAAAACAAAACAAGGCAATCACCAAAATCATGGGAGTGTAAAAAACAGTTTCAGAGGTACTGTTAGCTGCAGTCTCCAGTAGCAACTTTCTGACATGACTTTGCAGCAGTATCTATTTTTTCATTTTTGAAATGAGTTGTCCAAAGTGCAATTTTGCTGCCTTTAGAAACTAATCTTGCTCTTTCTCTCTCGCTCTTGCTCTCTCTTCTATTTGCACCAGCACTTCACATTCAGCTAGACTCTTTAAGACTTTCTCTCGCTTGATTGTCTTGTGATTGGGTTAGAGGAGCATGAGACATAACAATACCCCATAAGAAATCTTTTCCCAGACAAGATAAAGCTTACAGATCCATCTCTAGTGAGAAGTAGCACATTTTCATGCTTTATATACAGATGGGTGGCATTCAAGGAAAACCCAGTGGCTCTGTTATGACTGTGTGTGGGGATTTTGCAGGCATAGTTTGCATCCATTTTATGCTGTCTATCCATCCTAATGGGACTGGTCTCTTTCAGGATGCCGCCGTCCTTATCCACAGGGCACGAGGACTCATGAATGATTTGCTAAGTATGAAATTGGTGCAAATGATATGCTCTGAAATTCACAATCATCACATTCTGACCTAGATTTTTGAGGAATATCTTTTAGAAAAAGCATTTACATACATCCAGTAAAGTTTCAGAAACTTGTAAGATTTGTTATACTGTGATACTGAAGCTGTTCTTGCCCAAAGCATTATTAATACAATTTTTTTGTTTTTGCATTTGTCATCTGTGTGCATGTATACGTTATAAAGGTGGAAAGTGATACAGACAGAAATTCAAGCTGTTGTTTGACTAATTGCTCCTGTCAGTGCATTTACAGTAAGCCAGATAAAGAAACTTGAGTCTGGATTTTATGTCATTTTTTATAAACCTCCATTATTATGCAGAAGTAAACAAAACAGTGTGATTAGCACTAAGGATATTGTCGGTAACAAACATTAGTCAGAGACCAGATCACAGGATAAGTGCCAGATAATGACACTGCTGCCATCTTACACTAAGTGGTTATGCAGTGGTTATAGTGATAAAATGAAAATAATATTAATAATATTTAAGAAAATATGCAATACATTTATGTACAAACAAATTAGTGTAGACATTCAAAAATAGACATCATAATAGGTTTCATGCATGAATGGTAAAGGAGAAGGAGCATAGAGAGGAACTGTGCTGATAGGCTAAACGCTAATTGAACGACTACTTTAATGCTCACTTCTCAGTGGAAAGGAGAGTCATGCTTCATGGTTATACTGTACAGATAAACAAGCGGATGCTGACTAATTACCGAAGTGTTCATTATCTACAGTGTCAAACTGTTGATGTGTTTGGCTAAATGATATGCCACCGAGTCCAAAGCACCCAGCAGAGAGACATGTACTGTTTATGCATCAACTTGTGTGCTGAAATTAAAAACACATCACTTTGGCAGCCTGTTATGGATTTCTTGTCATGTTATAAAACTTTATTTTATCCCTGCTATCTAGACTGTAAATGACATACTGTAATTTTCATCAAGACTTTTTTTTTTTAAGTGATTCACATCCAACATTAACATCATATATATAAATCCATGCCTCAAAAGTCTCCTACACAAATGGGACTACATTTGCCAGTACTAGATCAGTTATGTATTTGTTTGTGGATTAAAGTCTTCTCTGTCATATCAAAAAGATTCTCAAAAGGGTTAAGATCTGGATGTGGTGATGGCCAATCCATGTGTGAAAATAATGTCTCATGGTCCCTGAACCACTCTTTCACAATTTGAGCCGGATGAATCCTGGTATTGTCATCCTGGTATATGTCCGTGCCATTAGGGATGAAACTGGTCATTCACAATATTCAGGTACTTAGCTGAGGTCATTTTTGGGCACATAATGTTGCTTTACCTGGCCAACTGAAGCAGCCCCAGATCTTATCCTTATGCGCCAATCACCCTGGAACAGGTTAAATCTGGACCTCTCAGACCACATGACCATTTTCCATTGCTCCAGAGTCCAAACTTTATGCTCCCTAGCAAACTTTTTTCAGATTAGACCCAGTGATAAGTGCTACACAGTTGTTTACATCAGTTAGGGTTGAATAACCCATTGACAGATGAACAAAAGTAATCACAGATAAGTACTTATCCAATGGAAGACTCTTACTTAGTTACTCTTACTTGTTTATTGAAATCTAAACCTTTTTTGCCTAAGCATTGTGCTAAATAGTTCTTAATTTCCTATATTTATAAGAACACGAAGAAATTCTGTCCAAACTGATTAGCCAGTGACATTTGATGTGAATAACATTGATACACCTATCAAGAGGATGATTATATTAGGCAGCAAGTGAACAGTTAGTAACAAAGCTGGATTAGAGCTTTGTTAAAAGCAGGAAAAATGGGCAAGCGGCCGAGTGTGTGTATGTCACTTATCTTGGCAAGAATGGCACCAGGATGCAGTATGAGCAGAAGGCACACCTTCTGAGAACCCTTGGGTTCTGGCATTTATGTGGATGTTATTTTGACAGCACCTACCTAAACATGCTTGCAGACCAAGTAGATCCATTCCTGGCAACAGTATTCCCTAATGTCAGTGGTCTCTTTTAGCAGGCTAATGATTTCTGCCACACTGCAAACATTGTTCAGAGTTCAAGTTGTTGACTCTTCCGGCAGATTCCTCAGATCTCAATCTGATTGAGCATCTGTGGGATGTGCTGGACAAACAAGTCTAAACAATGGAGGGCCCACTCCACAAGATCTCAAAGGATCTGATTCTAATATGTTGGTGTCAAATCCAAATCCAAATCTTCCGAGATCTTGTGGAGTGTATGCCTCAGAGCATATCTGCTTGGATCAGTCTATATCTCAGAACATATCAGCTTGGGTCAGAGCTGTTTGGTGGCACAACAGGGACCTAAGCAATATTAGCAAGATGATTTTAATGGCTGATATATACATTTTCCTAATGAGGCTCCATGAAAACTGTTGCTTTGATATTGCCTTCTGGCACCTTCTTATTGCCTCAGACTATTTTCCACAGGCTCAGCGAGCTCTGTTTTCCCAGTTGTTCATGACTTATTTTTCATTAACCTCAGAGAGAAAACACCAATAATTCACTTTGACATTTTGCATGACCTTCAGGGTACACAGAGCTTACTGTAAAAAAAAAAAACCTGTATGACTGCAAACAACTGCAGGTTGTTTTTCTTCTTTCTTTTCTTTTTTCCCTGAAAGTTTTCTGTTATTTTCACTGAAATGTAGGCAGTGATATAGCAAAAGTCCACCTCCTCACGTTTGCAAAAACGGACAAAAAAAAAAAGCCTCAGAATTTAATTTATTAGCATGACAGTGCAATCAATGCCATGCCAAACTTCTTTTGCAATATTTCAAAGGTAAATGCAAAATGAAAAATGGTCTTTCTGCTCTGGTGCATCAAAGAGACAGTGATATATTGGGTTGGGTTTGGAGCATCTGTGTCTTTGGAATGCATAGTCCCCATGGTTTCTCTCTCTGCCCACAGCCATTCCCACATGTGAGCCTCTTACCCAGTTTAGCTGCGCAAACGGAAGGTGTATCAGCATCAAGTGGCGCTGTGATTCAGGTGAGTGTGAAGAGTGACGCATGACGTTCTGCAGATAGATCAGTGCATAGACGAAGCATAACAGTTTGGATAAACTGTAGTAGAAATTGATCATTCTATTAAATGCTCAGTCAAAGTAAGTGATTTTAACTTCTATATGATTCAGATTCATTTAAATGTACTGCAAAAGAAATTAGATCCAACTTTTTTTTCTTTTCTGGACTGGAGGTTAGGATAAGGTCAAATCATGAAATGGAAGCAATATATTTGAAGTGAGGGAGAGGCTCTGAACTCCATGGGAATATTTGGTTCTAATCCCTGTTTTTGTCTTTTTGTTCCACTGAGTAGATGATGACTGTGGGGATGGTAGCGATGAGGAACTGTGTGCTCATGCCTGCTCCACTGGTCAGTTCCAGTGTTTCACTGGCAGGTGTATCCCTGAACACTGGGCTTGTGATGGAGACAATGATTGCGGTGACTTCAGTGATGAAAATGTGACCTGCACAGGCTCTGGTGCTGGTAAGTCACAATTCTCTTTAACAACTGGACATAAATGTGTATGGTCTGCAGAGTCTCCTCTAATGAAAGCAAACGTCGAACATAGACATGTTTTTTTTCACTGATTTAAAAAACACATGAGTAGCTTAACAAGTTTTTGAAACGTTTCATTAGTGCAGCGTCTGCGTAAAACTGCTGATTAGCAAACGAACATGAAGAGCAGGAAGATAACCATCAAGTCAGCTGTTCATAATTGGCTTAGTGCATGGTCCCCAATTTGCTGAACATAAGTTAGAAACTTTCTCTCTCTCCCACCACTCGGCAGATCCGATCTTATCTGTGCTCACTGGAGAATGGCCCTGCAGATTTGAATCTTTTAATCTCTTGTAATTACCTCTGAAAGCCGAGACTGGGCCGTTGCAATGCTTTCAGCTCACTAGCTTGTCACAGAAATGAGGAAGCTATTCATCAAATTGGTTCCTGGAGAAGGCCTTCAGCCTCTGTCTGTCTCAAGGGGGCTGCCCAGCTTCCTGTTTCTCATTGAAGGGCCCTGATCAGCGTGCAGCCCTTACCTCTGATCTCTGAAGTGCCTCAGACACATGATCAAGCCTTAAGCAAATCAGCCTGCCACTGCTATGCCGTCTAGTTTAACATTAGCACCTGTCTCTTTGAATGAGACAATTGAGAAGCTGCAGAGTGCAAACTGGTGTTTAGTAATTAACTTGATGAATGTTTAAACATGCTTCAGCAAAGGTGCATTTAGCACCTGTTGATTATCTGTGCAGAAAGCAAATAAGTTATGGATTACAAGCTTAAAAATCCCTGTTGTCATCTCTGTTGATGGGATAAATTTTGAATATACATATATATAGGGTTAGTCTCTCTCAGATACCCCAAATTCTCTTTCATATGTGTATTGAAATGCTCTTTAACCACTTAAATTCTGTAAGAGGTAAAAACATCTTACACTGAAAGCTAATAATGTCCTGATTCATTTTGTAACAGATTTGTGGTGATGAAATTCATTTATTTATACTGAATGAAAATGTACAATGAGTTGATTTCCATTGTGCCTGCTCTATGGAAAGCCAGTGTACAATTCTACGATAGTACAATAGTAAAAACCTGGTTGATTGTAACTTTCAAGTAAAACAGTAAAAGAAAAGAAGGACTGCACCAGCATGTAAAGATTGTGAATTATTATTATAAAATAAAGGTGTATTGTGTATGATATCTCCACAGTATTGCCCCCTGTGGAATGCAACAGTGATGAGTTCCACTGCCGTGCTGATGGCACATGTATCCCTGAGCGTTGGCGCTGCGATGGAGACAAAGATTGCGAGGACAGCAGCGACGAGAGCAATTGTCAAGGCATCAAGAGGATGTGTGACCCCCAAGCCAAGTTCACGTGCAAAAACTCAGGTCAGTATGAGTGTTAGAAGGAAAGAGAGAGACTCTGTGACCTTTTACCAGTGCAGTACCTTAGATAACCTCTTTTGATATACTGTAGTACACAACAAAGAGGCATTCTGCATGCTGTGAGCAGCACAATTCTCTCTATAGTCTACAAAAAAAAAAGCTAGGGGCAAAGACTAAGGCTAAAAACATTTATACATCTACATATCTATCTATCTATCAGCTCTGGAACTTGGCATGCATATCAAGGCATTTTGCCGAACATCATGTTCAAAGGAAATTAATCGCAGTGAGACTGTTTGATATTCCACTTCATGACTGTTGCCTCAAAAACAGTGAACAGCATGATAAAAAACATAACTCATTAAGTGTTTTGTTCTTGTCTCTTTGGATCGCTGGTGTGATAATGCCCTACACTATGTTTGCACCAAAGGAACAGTAACAGATTAATTTGTTAGAGCTGTGCATTAATATGGAAAACATTTTTTTCCACTATCACGAAGGCAAGCATCTTTAACAACTAACCAAACAAAGATACCAGATGAGAAACCGAATTGGTTCATCTAATTATACAGCTTTCTGTGTGCAGACCGAAGATGTTAAAATCGACTTCTTTGTTTTTCATGCTGGATCCGTGATCAGTGTGAAAACAAAATGAATTAGGACTAGTCACTATAGAGAGCTTTTGTATTCAGGCTTTTTTTTGTCACCATCCTTAAATTCTACCTTTCCCTTTCGCATCCCTTTTTTTTCTTTTGGGAATATCAACATGCTTACTTGAAAATATCCAATTAGGTAGGACAGCTTGATGTATTTCTGGATTTCGCCTCTAGGGAAGTGCATCAGTAAGAGCTGGGTTTGTGATGGCGACAATGACTGCGAGGATCGCTCAGATGAGGAGTCATGCGCTTCAACCATGTGTGACCCTCCCACACAGCCCTGTGCCAATGACACATCCACCTGCCTGCACCCTCATCAGATCTGCGACGGGAAGAGCGACTGTGCCGACCAATCAGACGAAGGCCCGTTTTGTGGTAAGTGTCTGTGAGCCTTCCGCATTTATGTTTGTCTGAGCAAGATCGCTAAAAAGCAGCATAGTTGGGTCATATCTGTTAAATAACTGAATGTAGTACTGTAGTACATGTCATTCCTCACAATACTCTCCAACAACAAAGCTTGCTTGCATCATCTTTGACGGCCATCTCTTTGATTTCAATACCTATAACATATGTAATAGCTCAGTGAAAAGAATGGCATCTCTGTCTCAATTCTTTATCAATATTTCTGTTATTTTGAATAATCTTTAGCTGAGTTCCAGGTATAAAAGATTCATCATACGTTATACCAGCTCACCTTGATGATTTATAAATCGTATCTGACATAACAGCATTAATTAATTCTAGATGGAAAGACACTATGGTGTATAGGAGAACTGATACACACTCAAGCAGATCAGTGTACTGTGTTTACCACATAACGGCTGAAGAGACCCTGAAGTTACTCTATTCATGTTAGCACACACTATCCCAAATGTCTTCTTTCATTCCTTTATCACATTCTATCCTTGAGCCAGTGTTACATGTTCAAAATGTGGCCTTTCTGTGTGACCCAAATGAAACTGCCTTTGATGATGTGTATGCTTGAGTAGCTATCACAGTAGAAATAATCTCAGTGGAATTAGCGATGTGTAATCCTTTAGAGTGGGACATGATAAGCATTTGGGTTTTTTTAAGCTCTTTGTCACCAGTAGCCCATGGGAGCCTACTGGCCTTGCACGAGAGCAAGGTGCATTGCTAGGTTGAAGAGACCCACCGTGGTTTAGCCATCTCATTGCCAATTATATAGTACAGTCGTAGCTTCAGGGACTTGGTTGATTTGAGCTAGCACAGCTTGCCTGTTTTCTACTGTATCCTTGGGGAAGAAAAAGGTTCTGCTCCTCTTGAATTTCAGGCCCCCATGGACTACATTAAATCCTTGTCAGTGCTGAGGGGATCATCTTTAATCACTAAAACCAATGAGTCCTTGGAACAATGTCATTTTACCCAGCTTTTAAGTCTTGGTTTCCTTTCTTTAGACAAAGACAAAAAAGAAAAAAGCGCTTTTCATTTGAGATGAAAAAAGGAGACGTTTGAGAAAGTGTATGTTTTTTTCCTACAAGGCTGAAAAGAGATACAGTACCTCAGTGTCTTTTTTCACTTAGCTTGAAGCACTATAAGTAATAAAGATATCTTCTACTCAGACAGGGTTCATTTTGTTTGCTGTGTTCACTGCACAAAGCCAGTTTCTTTAATGTACAGTAATACTGCACATTTTTGACTTTTTTATAATGCTCTACTGTCACACTTAACTAGTAATGTCCATTAGCTCAGTATAATTAAAATGTAAACAGATTTTCTTTAATTTTGATAACCCTTTTATTTTTTCTTGACCATTTCTACAGCAATCTTTGCAAATGGCCAGCAATGCTTAAATACTCACTAATATTTCCTCACTTCCAGTTTATTATAGTTCATTCGGTTTCAGCCAATTACCAGACCTGAACCATGGAAAAATGCCCAATTATTATGAACTTAATTCCCCTTCAGGACTATTTATCTGTGAAGTGGGAAACTGCAGCCATAATAATAGTCTCATTTGAACGCAAAGCTACTTGATTACATTGATAACGCCGCATGCCAGCCCATCAAGTTGGAAAGGAAGCAATTAATATGGAGAAACTTCATTTATAAGATGTACATACAAGTCTGGAAATGGAAAATTTATAGGCACTTTGTCAGGTAAAGTGATCAAGTAATTTGCCATGCATTATTGAAATGGTGCAGTGAAAAGTATTTAATACACTATTATTATAGTTTACCCTCATGAATGAATGAATTAATTAATTTACTCACTCACTCACCCACTCAATCGCTCACTTGCTTGCTCACTCACTCACTTATACTGTATACAGTTAAGCACTTTCCTCCAAACAGTGATTTCTCCTGTTTTTGTTTTTTCAGACAAATGTTTGCAGGCAAATGGAGGCTGCAGTCATCAGTGTAGTGTAGCTCCCAGTAGAGGGGTGGTCTGTTCCTGTCCCACTGGTCTCTACCTGGCTTCAGACAATAAGTCCTGTGAAGTGGTGGACTACTGCACCCGACACCTGAAGTGCAGCCAGATGTGTGAGCAGTTCAAAACCACAGTCAAATGCTCCTGTTACCCGGGCTGGAGGCTTAATCCGGATGGGGAGAGCTGCCATAGCACTGGTACTTTCACATCGTGCACCTTCCCCATTTAAAGTCTAGTGTGTCATAAATTGGGTGCATTTGGAGGCATATGCAATTGTAATGCAGAGAAATGATGTAAACAAAGCTTTGGCAAAATAACAATTTGTAATTCTTGCTTGAGTCAGCTAGACAGAGAGCTATTTTTACTCTGCACTATGCAAGTAATACCACAACCCCCTTGCATAAATCTACCTAAGTAACACATTTTACCTAATATTCCCATTTGATATCATGGTTGTTAATGAATTCGTAGCAGAGTTACAGGCATTCAGAGCTTTATGTAGTGGATGTGCTCACTGTGCAAAGCAATAAAAGGAGCAATAATCCTATGGCAGCAGGATACACAATCAGGGAGTTTCCAGAGAGAAGCTAATGTCTTTACAGCAGCATGCCTGCCAACCTCTTTTAGATTGTCTCAGGCAATCAAATTTGGGTCATTAGCTGGCGGACGACAATGAGCATCTGTGTGATATACTATGAGTTGAGCTAGAGCTAGAATATGCAGAAGAGAGTTGTCTCTTATTTCATAAAACCGTGACATTCCTTTATTATTTATTATTGTCTACGTGTGATTTAGAGAAACGCCTTAACATGTCTCTTTACACACTGTCAGATCCCTTCGAAGCCTTCATTATCTTTTCCATACGACATGAGATCAGAAGGATCGACCTTCACAAGCATGACTACAGTCTGCTAGTGCCTGGGCTCAGGAATACCATCGCTCTAGACTTCCACTTCAATCACAGCCTGCTTTACTGGACTGATGTGGTGGAGGACAAGATCTACAGGGGAAAGCTCTCGGACACTGGAGGTACATGCTCAGTCATACAGACAGAGTTTGAAATGTCCAGATCCACACTGATTTTTTTCTGACCTAAACTGCAGCGGATAATCATGTCCATGTTTTCGTTGCAGTTTAGGTCAGAAAAAAAATCAATGTGGATCTGGACATTTCAAACTCTATCTGGGATATGTTTTTTTTTTTTTTTTTTTTTTTTGTAGAAGAATGTTTCAAAGGCCTGCTGTGACAGAAATGTGGCTGTCGTTAAGTGACCACAAAATTACTAAAGGAATTGATGAATGCTGCAAGTTCTCTGGGTGGCCATTTAGTAATGGACGCCCCCACAGCATTTATCCCACAAACCTGTGTGCTTCTCTCTATGACCTGATGCCTGTATCCACAGCCCCGTTACAGCTAGCGTGTACCCATTGTTAGCATTTCATAAAGCTCTAGGCAGCCACGGATAATTGCAAACAGCTGGATTATAGACAATCTGGGAAAGACTTTAATGTTTAATAGAAAACCTAGAGAGAGCTTCCTAACGTCTGTAACATCGAACTGCACTCCTCCTGCGCTTGCTATTCTCTCCTGATAGCATTTTGGGGAAATGAATCCACAAAAGATGGAATGCTTTCATGCGATGAATTTTGCACTCACTCTGGCCTATTTGCTAGTACTAGTGATGTTGGTATGATTGCTCTTGCAGGTGTTACTGGGATTGAAGTAGTGGTTCAGCATGGTTTGGCCACTCCTGAGGGACTGGCAGTGGATTGGATTGCAGGAAACCTGTACTGGATTGACAGTAACCTGGATCAGATTGAGGTGGCGAAACTGAATGGAGGAATGAGAACTACGCTGATTGCAGGGGGGATGGAACACCCTCGTGCCCTTGCTATGGACCCAGGCCAAGGGTTAGTATTAGTCCACTCAGATGAGATATGTATATGTATATATATATATATATATATATATATATATATATATATATATATATATATATATATATATATATATATTGGACAAATTCTAAAAAGAAAATATAAATTCAAGCTTGCATTACAAAAATATATGCATTTTTTTAATGTAAGAATATTATCAACCCATTTTTTAATGAGAGTGCATTCCTATGAGATATACTGACATACATTATTAATAGCATGTCAAGGAAAATGTGTTTTGTAGGTTTATGCTTCCTTTTTATATCTATTTGCACTTTTTTGAGTTCTGTCTGATGTTCAGCCCCTATCTCTCAAGGCACCATGTGGGATGGAGGAAGCCTCAAGTATGACAACATGAGCTTAAAATAGACACAGACTGATCCCAGTAGCATTTAGTGCTTAGAGTATGCTTGTTGGCACTAAAAATGAATTGAACATAGTCTGGTGGCTTATGTTGCCTATTTCAGACATTGGAAAATAATTCGCATTAAGTGCCATGGGCAACACTGAAAAAAAAACAGACATAGTATCTCTGCTCGCAAGCTGCAGCTCGTGTTGGCACGTAGCTGAGTGACACACTGTAAACGGTCTCACTGGAGGCTGAAGTGATATTTTGAAATAATAAAGTCTAACAGATTTTTCAGTCTAACAGATTGTCGCTTGTTAAAAACTACCAAATGGATTTATTTGGGGAAAGGAAGCAAAGTTTTGAAAGCAAGGGATTCAATTAGATACATAATCAAAGAAGCTTGATGTTAAATGTTATCATGTAAAATGCCTTTCTGAGTGTTTACTAGTGTGTGGTTTTTTCCATTTATTATGATCCATGAGGCAGTATATATGTTAAGTGATTATTATTGCATCTTTATCACTGGTATATTCATCTCTGTTTGAAAGTTGGCTTATTTATGGCAGTTCATAGGACATTGCTCATATAATTCATCACCAGATGAGCGTCGTGGAAATATTTGGCTGTGAACGTTACCCTGCAGTGCGTGCTATCTGGATTAAGATATCTCTGCTCTGCAGTTGTCAACTGTGTGGAATAATGAATTTTGTGGTTATGCTGTTTTGCAGAATTGTTTTCTGGACAGACTGGGATGCAAACTTTCCGCGGATCGAGGCTGCATCCATGAGCGGAAACGGGAGGCATGTAGTCTTCAAGGACATGGAGATAGGAGCCTGGCCAAACGGACTAACACTGGATCACCTGGAGAGGCGCATAATATGGACAGATGCTCGGTAGGAAAGGATTTTGAGGATATATGAGAGAACATTAATGTTTATTTTTCTTAAGAATAGAAAAGACAATATAGCTGCTGCTATTAGACAAAATCAATATGACACATCATCCAGTCATCCACAAACTCTCTCTCTCTCTCTCTCTCTCTCTCTCTCTCTGTCTCACACACACACACGCACACACAGACACCAACATACACATATATATACACACTTTACCAACAAGAATATAGGAAAAAATGACTATATAGTGTAACTTTCATCTGTCTTTCCCTTGCAGTCACTAGTCTGACAAAGTGTGAGTGCTTGTAGTTGAAGTCCCTCAGGACATCTATCAGTTGTATCACACCTTGTCAACAGTGGCAGGTCCAAACTGCTGTGGGTGTGAGAAGCCCTCACAAGGTTTTTTCTTGTCTCTTCAACAGCTCAGATGCTATTTACTCAGCCTTATACGATGGCACAGAGGTCATTGAGATCCTCCGGGGCCACGAGTATCTTTCACACCCCTTCGCAGTGTCTGTGTTTGGAGGAAGTGTGTACTGGACTGACTGGCGGACTAATACTCTGGCCAAGGCGAATAAATGGACAGGACATAATGTCACAGTCATACAGAAGACTAGTGCGCAGCCATTTGACCTACAGATTTACCATCCCAGCAGACAGCCACAGAGTAAGTATTAATGTTTTATGCTAACACACTAGGAATGATGTAATGCAGTATGTTTGTCTGATGCTCAGGTCATTCAAATATAGGCAATAGCAGTATGTTCTTGATATACTGTATATGAAGCTATCTTAGATTTAGATGCTACATTCATGAAATATGGAGCATTTGATATGTTTTGTCCATTTTTATAGCCTCAGTCATCAGACTTGAGGTTAGATTAGGATTATGAAGGTTACATTATGATCTGCTCTTCTGTAAACTTTCTTAGGAAAACAAGCATTTTTTTAACACCATGGCACAGTGAGATCTTCGAATCTATTGGCAGCGTAATATTTTAGTTGTAAACAAGATAATCTTTAATTGTTTGCAGACAGACTACAGCAATATATCTCAGATTTTTAAATGAATGATAGAAGCCTGGCTTAAGATTTATGTGAATTGAATCTAAGCATTTTCTTTAAAAGTTTACATATCCTGCTGTTAAAAAATAAAATATAATAAATAAATAAATAAATAAATAAATAAATAAATAAATAGTAGGCTCTACAGAATACAGTGCTCTTTCTGTACAAGATTACACTAAACAAAAGCCCATACTATATCAAAGATGTGAGAAAAACCATTAATTACAAATCCAACAAACAGAGTAATCAATGAATCAATGAACCAATCAATCAATTAATCAATCAATAAATGAATCATGATTAATGAATCTAATTTAAATGATCAACCAAGCAAACAGAACAATTAATGAATTAATCTAAACAAGCAAACAAATACTTTCAATCAATCACAATGAATTGATCCCGATTAATCCCGATATCAACGAATCGACAGGAATCAAAGCTGTTTTAATTGAATGGGTAATTGATCATTTCATTAATCAGTCAAGCTTTTGCAAATACCATTAAGTCTGTTAACACGCAGCACAGCAAGATATAGTGGGAATAATGGCTCAGGTTGTGTGAGAGGGAAGTACAGGATGAATGAATCCAGTGGCCACTCTATGGTATGAAAATTCATTTGAGCGGATTCCTGCTGTTCGTTCATTTCTCTTGCCCATCAGAAAGTGCCTGCCATGAGGGTGGTGCATAATTGAAAAAAAGTGGTCATGCAGAGAACAAGCCAGGCTAATGTGGCCTCTAGATGTGTTCCCCTACTCTGCCTAAATTTATTTTAATTGTGTCTTGGTAGTTTGTCAAGCAGCTTTTTTGTATTCTCTCCTTCCTGGCTGGTATGGACAGCTTCAATTTATCTTCACAATGCACACAGTGCCCTCTGTGACTTTTATCCATTTCAGAATAAAAACACAGCACAATGAATATAACAGCAATATAATGTAAATATAAGCTATCCCTAATGAGCTGTTGCCAAATTTCATATGTACTAGGAAAACCTTTGTTAATTAGGCTCCTATAACTGCTAAATACAAGAAAAAAGGATGTTTACCTATAAAAACCAAAAGCAGTTATTGTTTACTGTTAGAGTTTTATCTCTTGGTCACTTAAATTGTAAACATTAATTCTTTTACACTTCACTATGCAGTTCCGTTGTAATGGCAACAAAAAATATAGTGAACCCTTTATTGGTAGCTGTAGTTTGCTAATATTAAAACATTCCAGGTAAACAGCTTTCTATAAAAGTCTGCTTCGGCTGAAGTAATCTCATTTGCATCACTTAAAGCCACCCAAAACAGCAGAAAATGCTGCCAACAAGCACATGCTCAGTTCAGATCTTGTGCCAGTGCAGTCGAGTGACTGTTTTACTCTGATAAGTGCCGACAAATTGTGCTATGTTGCCAAGGAAGCCAATAAGTATAGCTAATCCAATCTTAAAGAGCCCGCCGGGAAAGGCTGACTATCACCGCCGTCCAAGATCGCAGCTAACAGGCCACGGAAATTGGGTTTGTGTTCGGTGTTACTGTGTTGGCAGGGGAGAGAGGGAACCTCTGGACGCTAGAGGAGTGTAATGGGAGAAAATGCTCAGTGGGTTAATGGGGCTAGACCTCAGGCATCAACAGGCTGTAAATATGTTACGTGTGGTAGAAGAGCCGAAAGCAACACGAGGTTAAATAAAGGGTTTCCGGTGAATGTCTTCTATAACAGCTAAATCATGCTGCATGCTTTTCATTGTTTAAAGCATTTCTACTCCTGTTCCCAAATCCCATTTCAGAATGGAGTTTGTGGTTTGTGGACGTAAATCTCTAAACTCAGTGGCAAATCATTGGTGTGCACACGAGCATGAAAATACTGCTATTGTTTTTGTTTTGTTTTTTCTGCCACATTTGACTTAAATTGTTATTTGTCAGCTGATTAAATGTTTCACAGATCACATCTTTGGCCTGCTTATCATGAAAAACAGGGCGATATATACAAGAGTTGTCTGTCTAGTGTTCAATTCAAGTACACTGCTTCTGTTTATCCAGATTTTTTTGTTCAAAACAGTATGATTTCCCCAGAAGACCTACCGAATGTATAATTAATTTACTGGGTCGCTAGACTATGATTTAGTTGCTTATTCATGCTTACAGTAAATAATTACAAAAATATGCCAAATGCATGTATTAAAAATTGGGGGGGAAATATAATGGGCCCGTTTACAGAAATCTTGCTGGAGCAATTATTTTTACGAATGCGAGCAAATTGTGTTGTAATGTAGCTTCGGGTTCATCGTAGGGTTAAAGTTACTGGAATTATTATCTGTATAGTGCCTTAAAAATGTGAGAAATGCACTATTGCCAGATACTTACAGGTAACTAATATCTAATGGCAGGCCTCACTGTAAACACTGTGCCATTTCTAAAATAAAAATCTGAAGAATCATATCAAGTCAGGCTAAATGCAATTAGCAGACCGTTTCCAAAGAAAAGCGGCTAGGTCAAAACCTCTCCTAGCTCAGATATAAATTACAAAAGGTTTGTAGGACGTGTCCAGAATCTTAAAAAAAAAAAAACTCCTACAATACATGCTTTCTTAGGTAAGCGTGCTTGTAGTTCTGATGTGCCACTGCAGTTACTTTGTATAAATGTTACGTGTGATATTGCCAGGAGAGCTCTCCTCTTTTAACATCCGGATGTTCTGTGCATGCATTTGTGTCCATTTTAGCTGTTCCCTTGGTGTTCTTGGAATAGTGCTGACAAAGACAGCTTTGTGAAAAGTGAAAAGGCGTAGTGAGCTAATTGACTATTCTCCAGTGACCTCTTAGCCATTATCATGTGATCTGCCTGGTCAGCAATAGTCCCTGATGAAGTACCCCAGAAATGGGCCACTCATGAAACTGATATGCTAAAGGTGTTTCAGAAAGAGCTAGATGTGTGTGTGTGTGTGTGTGTGTGTGTGTGTGTGTGTGTGTGTGTGTGTGTGTGTGTGTGTGTGTGTGTGTGTGGTGTGTGTGTGGTGTGTTTAATGCACTGTGCTACTGCTATGTAACGTGTGGTTCACAGAAGTGGTTTGGATGAATAACATTGTGCATAGGCCATAAAACAGTATGCACTTCTATTTATATGCCAAAGAAACCATGTAGGTTTTGAGCCAGATCCTGTTCACTGTTCAGTTGAAAAGTTTTGTTTGTTTTTTTCTGTTTTTTTCCCCGTTCTTATTTTTTTTTTTCTGGTGTGTCTTTTTCTTTCTGCTTTATATCAGTGACTGTAGCCATTTCCTTTAAATGTAAGCAGTTAGGCTGTTACCTCGAAGGCCATAACATTTAATCAAGAAAAGTCATTTTCACTAGAGTTGCTTTATAGTGTGTTTGGATAGTCTGCCAGAGTGTGTGAGAGTGTGTGTGTGTGTGTGTCTGTCTGCACTAGCACAACTTTTGTTTTGATCAGTTTGTTCAACTGATGTCAGCAAAGGTTAGCTCATATAGCTTAAAAGATGAACCATTCTTGAACCAGAAGCTATTATACTTGCTATTGATTTCTCTCTTTGGTGTTTTTGTTTTTTTTCGGTTGCCCTGAATTCATGTCACTGCTGGTTTTCCAGCCTCAAACCCTTGCGAGGAGAACAGCGGAAGAGGTCCTTGCTCGCATCTTTGCCTCATCGATTATAACCGCACTGCCTCATGCGCGTGCCCACACCTCATGAAGATCTCACCCAACAAGCATTCCTGCGTGGGTGAGTTAACACCTCTGTACTCTGCTTGGGTTCATGTACCTTTCTCGTATTATTCGCTCGCAGATGCTGTGTCTTAGTGCGAGGCAGCGAGAGGAATTGTGGCATGTTCACCTCAGCAAGCTGCTGATTTTACAGAATTTCAATGTTGAGTGTTTAGACTTAGATTCAAATTAAAATCCAGCTCATGAAGCTTCTGAAAATCTCCATGAAGTCTTTCAGTTCTTCATATTAGCATTCATCTGTCTGTGTATCTTCTTTGTATGGTGTTGTTGCTGTCTGTTTTGCACTGAAGCATTGAAGAGGTTTTTGCTATACGTGAGACGTTCTGAGATCCGAGGTGTGGACATCGATAATCCCTACATGAACATCATGACTGCTTTAACTGTCCCTGACATTGATGATGTCACGATCGTGGATTACGATGCTCTAGAGGAACGGATTTATTGGGCGGATGTGAAGACTCAAACTATAAAACGGGCCTTCATCAATGGAACAAGCCTTGAAACGGTCATCTCCGGAGGTAAGGTAGTATTTCTAACAGGACAAAAAATGACATAGGGCGTTTTTACTTTACTGCTTGATGGCAGATTTAAAGTGATAAGAATCTAATAGTCTAGCGACATTTCTTATTTATTAACCCTTGTTTTTTGTAAATATGGTCATCTATAGAGAGTCTTTGAGATATAAATGAAATTGTCCTAGTTTTAAATTTCCTTTTTTGTCAAGTTCAGGGTAAGGTGTAACAAATAAAACTGCAAAAAAAAAAAAGAAGTGTGCTGAAGAAAATTGTCCTGATTTGTTTTTTTTTTCTTCAGGTTTCACACTTTTCCTTTATAAATATGTAGATATGTACCGTGTTAATTCTTTCTTTCTTCAAACTTCATTTCAAAAGAATAAATGTGCTTAATTATAATATGTGCAGCAAAGAAAAAAAGGTATAATAAAAACACTGTACTTATGAATATGGACGATTAGTGCTATTAGCGCTAATGCAGCTTGCTATCCGTTTCAGGGTGGACAAATCATACATCCATTAGCCCTCTGGGTAGCTGGAAAATGCAGTCTGCTGCCCAGTGTCATGTTTTAGTTTCCCAGACACCTAAATGACTCAAATGCGGTAGCTACTGCATTGTAATGTATAGCCAGTCAAGTGAATACAGGCTAAAAGAAATAAATGAGTATAATATCATGTATTCCTTTTCTCCTAATACATCTCCTAATAACAGGCGTTTTATATATTTTCCCTGGTTTTGCTGGTGTTTTTTATACACTTCTGAGTCTGAAAAAACTGTCTCTTATTTTTGCAAATCTGTTTAGTAAAATGAATGTTAAAAATAATAATAAATTATAAAAAACAAGTAGAAAGAAGAACATGTAGACTATATTAAATGTATATTTATTATTATTATTATTATTATTATTATTATTATTATTATTATTTTGGCACATAGACAGCCGTACCCAGTAAAACATTTTGGATTTCTGTGGCATAAAAGAAGGTATTTATGTCGAGAGACAAAAAGAAAAAATAGAATTACCTGCACAATAGCAAAGAGGAAACATATCTAGGGGAAAAAATGCAGTTGTGTGCATTTTTAGAGCAATAAGTGTATTAATATATGTTTAAATAAACTATTGGTGGAAATTCCAGAAAAAAAGACCCAAAAAGAAAATGGCTCATACATGTAATCTGTTTCTCAGAGTTCACCTAATATACCCAACACATCACTCCTGCATTATAAGGCAACATACCATTCAACCTAGCATACATAGTAGACATTCTGGTTGTTGAATCAGCTGTATGCTGATCAGCTACAAATAAATAAATAAAAACAGCCTGGACAGGAAAGCCGCTTTTCCCAGCCATTCAGTCTATTTATTTGTCCACGACTGATTATGCTACAGTTGACACTTTTATTGGGAGTTTTATTCTGGCTTTTGCAGATATTCAGAACTGCCGTGGCCTAGCAGTGGACTGGCTTTCAAGGAATATGTACTGGCTGAGCTCTGAAAATGAAGAGACCCAGATCAATGTTGCTCGACTGGATGGAGCACTTAAAACTTCAGTCATCCATGGGATTGATAAGCCAAAGTGTCTGGCCGTGCATCCAGCCAAAGGGTATGCAGTCCGAAAAGTATTTTAGTGCATTTATCATATACCGTAAAAGACGTTTAATGGATTTCTGCACTTGCTTGACAAAAAAATATAGAAGAAGCTAACTATTCCATGGCCAAATATGGAATAATGAAATTTAGTATTGCAGAACTTCAGTATCTGTAACTGTTTGAGGCTAATGTTGTACCCTGGACAAAATATCAGATAGTGTTTATATGAGAATAAATTAGACTAGCATGTTGTTTTTTTAATTGTACGCTGTAGAAAGATTTATTGGACAGATGGGAATACGATAAATCTAGCAAACATGGATGGGAGTAACAGGAAAGTTCTTCACCAGAACCAGAGAGATCCAGTAGGTAAGTCTAAACACATGACTTTTTTTTTTCAATTTCTCTGACTTGCCTTAACCACTTCAAACTAATTCACTTGTCAAAACTGATATTTTCACTCTCTGTCCTAAGCTGAATCAAAATAGTCTTTTCTATCAAGTTGTCTGTCCCATACACTCACATAGTACACACAGCACACACACATTCATACACATCAGTTCGTGTATTGCTGTATTACAGAGTTGTCTGAAAATCTATAAAGTCATACAAATCCTAGTCCTAACCTTCTAAAACCTGCCTTAGGTCTCTCAATAGACTTTCCTGCGAGCAAGTTGTACTGGATTAGCTCAGCTAACGGCACGGTCAACAGGTGTAATCTGGATGGCAGTGGCTTCGAGGTGATTGAAGCTACGAAGAAGAATTTAACCAAAGCCACAGCTCTGGCAGTCATGGGTAAGAGGCTCAGCGCTGACATTCATCACACAGGCACTAGTTTATTCTTATACTATACTATATACATCTGAGTTTCTTATATACATTTAATTATACGAATCATATGTCCTTTTCAAGTGCACCGCTTCCTAATTTTAGTAGTACTGGTTCTTTTGTGGCCTTATATTGTTGATCTAGGCGTGGGGTAAGGAGCGTGTGGTAGCCTAGTGGTTAAGGTGTTGGGCTACCAATCAGCAGGTTGTGAGTTCGGTCCCAGGTGCACCAAGCTGCCACTGTTGGGCCCCTGAGCAAGGCCCTTAGCGCTCAGTTGTACAAAAAATTTAGATAATGTAAGTCGCTCTGGATAAGGGCATCTGCCAAATGCTGTAAATATAAATGTAGTCTATTGACAACATTTCTACTATTTTCCACTGTGATGCAGTGTTCCAGGAGCATGCAGCGCTGCTACGACCGTTCATTCCTTTCAGACAAGAACATACAGTAGCACTTGGCTGAATATTTGTGTTTCCATGGTACCATGTGATGAGAATCTGAGATATTTATTATCCTGAGATATTTATTATCAGCTAGTGAGCAAACCCTCAGTGGCTGAAACATTATCAAAAAATGTGTAATTCTGGGTTTTGGAGGCGAAATAAAATCTCTGATGAAATTTACTTTTTTCTTATTTAGCTGCTCCACTAGAAGCAATATACTGTAGCTCATCAAGTGGGGGAGTAAACGTTGCTCTCAGACTGAAACCTACATAAAAGCCTAGACCTGCTTTGTTCAAAAAAAATAAATAAAAAATGGGGTGAGAAATTGGGGTGATGTGACTGATTTCTGTCCAGATGGATCCGGATAATGAAGACTGTTTGTTTGGCTAGATCCCAACTGCTGTAGATCATCTGCTTTTTAATCACAGCATTTGCATTAGGCTGGGTGTAAGACTGAAATTACAATTATTTCCATATGCCAGAACTCAGATTAGGTAAAGAGAGAGAGAGTGAGAGAGAGTAGAGAGAGAGAGAGAGAGAGAGAGAGATCGTCCGTGTTGGCAGCGGTCAGTGATGATGAGAATATCAAAATTTTATAGCTATAAATCTAAAGAGGGCGGTATGTAGAGAGTGGTAATAATCATAGATCAATCAAACACTATAAGCACTTAGAACAACTCAAATCATTTGCAAATTTATTTCCCTACCACTCAGGAGGAAATAATGAACAATACGCCTACATCTGTGCTGGCTTGCCAGGGGTCATTGTAGTAATTGACAGAAAAGGGAAAAAACTGAGATGAACAAGTGTATGTGAATGGGAAGATTTTTACAGATAAGTGTAATTAAGTACAATAATTTTCTCTCTTTCTAACTTTTTTTTCCCTTTTAATTTAATGTTAGAATATTAACGCGGTTTATTCATCTGAAGGGCATTTTTTACACTTTAAACCAATTACTTTAGCGCATAATTGCCTCTGTAAACTGCTGTAAAACTTCAGCAGACAAGAAAAGTATATTTAAGCATTTTAATAATATGAACTGACATATTAATATTAGCGCCTGTTAATATTTACACACATTAATAATAGTAACTCATACAAATAGTATTAACACACATTATTGATATTAACACACACAATACTATTAATGCACATATTAGTATGATCATTGAAGTGATACATGTATAAATTGTCCATACAGATACGCTTAGTAGGCAGATTCATAAATGCTGACCTTACTTCTTCTTGAAACTGAGGCTAAGTAGTTTTATAATGTAGAACGTAACTTCTAGGCCCTACGCTGAGCTGTGAGTAATTTCCAACATAAGAGCATTTCTTGCACCATTCTTATGAGTAATTGTCAAAGGCTTGGTGAATACGGGGTCCAGGATAACAAAGCCAAAAGCGCAGTCAGGTCTTGCCAGCACAGCACATTGCCTACGCTATGATTTGTTCCTAATAGACTACTAACGTAGGATGCTTTAGCAGGTGCACTACTGTTATTTGAACTCTTTTGTTTTCACAGTGCTAAAAACCACCCTGCCCTTCGAAGCCGTTTCCGACCGAGGCTGTAAGTTATTATAAAAAGTGAAACAAAATGAAAGGCCACCTGAAAGACTAATGGCGTAAATTTAAAGAAGTAGCAGGGTACAGCATAACGGAAAAACGAAGCTTTAACTGGGTGCTATCCATCACGATTATTCCATCTTTGTCACAGTAAGAAAAAGCTTTCTCTGACTTTTTGCAATGCTGTCTGGGTCTGTTCACAAAATACTTATGTTTGCTGTTTGTGTAGTGGAACAGGTTTGCGTAGCAGATTTGTTAAACCAAGCCTCAAATGATTTCTTTCCACAGTTAAGGTCATGTAATTTGCTGTGACATGAAGAGGATAGCATTGTTTTAGCTGCTTCTTTTTCTTTCTGTTTCATATGAAACCATTTTAGTTTTAGATTCATTGTAGCTATGAAGTTATATAGAATACCTTTAGAAGCACTTCTGTAAGCTTTTATTTTTTTTCTGCTCAAAGTGTTCAAGACAGGTGGTTCTTGTTGAAAAATGGGGTGATTATTTGTTCTCTACAAGGGCTTTTAGTTCATAAGTGCACAACTAAAACCTTTTTTTTTTTATGTTTGTGTATCTGTGTGTCAGTGTGTGAATTTATCTCATTGTCCCAGTCTAGGTAAGCCTGAGGGTGGAAAGATGATCATGCAGTCTTGTGTGTGGGTGTCTGAGTGGGTAGTGTTTGGAGAAGAGCAGTTTCAAAACTTTTGTTTTAACATGCAGCAACTCTGACATAAACCCCTGTTAGGTTGTCTGTTTGCTGCACGTTGTTAAAAATCTTTAAACAGCTTCTAAATGCTAGAAATCACCTATCACACACATACAGTAGTAATAACATTAGAGGATAATATGAACTTTAAAGAAAGCATCAAAGAGACTTAGGTGGATTTCACACTGGGTATATTTGCTGTGGTCTGAATCTGAGTGAGATTGTTCCCTGCACCCCCTACAGCGTTGGTTTGGTTTCACAATCACATAATTATATTGAATGTCAGTGCATTTGCATTCAACTTACATAATCACAAACGTGCACAATGAACACAGCGCGACTCACAATATTATTTTTTGTGCAGTTATGTGCAGTAAGGCATCTCACCTCTTCTGTGTCCCACAATGTTCCCATGATCCTCATGGTACATGTGTGTTTTGGAAACTAATATCATCGTCATCATCATCATTGTCATCATTATCATTATCACACTCACTCTCACTCATCTTCTACCACTTATCTGAAGTGCCTTGGGTCACGGGGAGCCTGTGCCTATCTCAGGCGTCATTGGGCATCAAGGCAGGATGCACCCTGGACGGAGTGCCAACCCATCGCAGGGCACACACACACACTCTCATTCACTCACGCAATCACACACTACGGACAGTTTTCCAGAGATGCCAATCAACCTTCCATGCATGTCTTTGGACCGGGGGAGGAAACCGGAGTACCCGGAGGAAACCCCCGAGGCACGGGGAGAACATGCAAACTCCACACACACAAGGCGGAGGCGGGAATCGAACCCACAAGCCTGGAGGTGTGAGGCGAACGTGCTAACCACTAAGCCATCGTGCCCCCATCAGGAATTATCATCATCTACTAAAACGTGTGTAGTTTCTCCACTTCCTAAACAAGCGCAGAACAAGTATGAATTGCGTTTTTATTCAGTAGAATCACAGCACAGTTCTGAGTTCGTCTCGAGTTCGGTACCGCACTGCTCTTACTGGTTCACATGACAGCTTTCACATTAGCAGTTTTCCATGCAAACCGTGTTCTTTTTCAGGTTAACCTGCCAGTGTGAAAGCCCCACTGGGATTTGCTTTTCATGTTTAAGACTGCTGATCCTTTCATTCATACACACAGGTATATGTGAAGGTGAACAATTGGGTTGTTAGGGGAAGGGTTTTGTTGTTGTTGCTGTTTTTTTTCAAATCCTTGAAATATGACACAAAACAGCAGGGACTCATTGTAATGTACACTGTTGCTTTCCACCATATTGATCTGTCATTTGTTAATTACCTGCTTGAAGTGATAAAAATAAACCTATTAGGATTCTGTAGTTACGGCTTAGCTCATTCAAGGTTAATCAAAGGTATTGAACTGCTATGGAACAAACAGCTCCTTCCTAACCCTCTGATTTTCAGAATCAGTGCAATCGATTAGCTATTTGGAGCACAGCGCCTGGGTGTCCTGAGCTGACATGCTGTGAAGATTGAACAAGATTGAGATCTAAGATCTTTGGCCCGTATCTTTGCCATCTCTCTCCCAGCGAGGGCGCCTTAATTGAAGAGATTTACCAAGGTTAACCATCACGCCATGTTATCAGTTTATGCCCTTATAAAGCTGTTTCATCTGCAGAGCTGTAAAAAAACACTATCTGATGGTATTCACCTGCAATACAAATGTTCGTTTACTGGTCAGCTGCAGAGCAAGTTTACACTTTGGCTGTAAAGGATTCTTATGTCCGCGGAACGATGAAATCAAGGCAGTCGTCAGCAACATACCGTATAAGTCCTAGGAGAAAAGCGTCCGTGCACTAGATTCTCAGACGTCCTGTAATGATCACAAGAACCCAATATCCAAGAGAGGACATATCATTTTCAAAGCTCCAGCCTTAATTGGGGGTAATATATAGTAAATACTTGTTTGATTAATGCACATTTTCTTTCTTAAAAGAAATCCATTAGGAGGAAGTCAAGGAGCAAGCCGACTAAAGGGATTAAAGCTTTTTTATTTTTATTGTTCGTTATTGATATGAGGTTGGTTTGTTTATTTGGTGTGATTCATTCAGATCACGTGACTTCCCAACATCTCTAATCAGATCAAATGCCTAAAGCGGAAATTGTTCTCGATGAGCTGTGCTGTAAACCAGACGCCACTCTGGATGCCAACAAATGCCAGACTGCCAGTGCTAGCGACCCAGTCATGATGTTTGGAAGCTTAAACATTTTAGAGGCTATTTGTGTGTCACAATTTTCAGTTAATTCCCCACAATTATTAAATCACAGCTAGATGCCAGTTAGATCAAATCTAAACCAACACATCAGTGCTCTAGGACTCCAATTACCACAGGTTTTCTATTCAAGTCTCCATCAATGAACAAATGATTACTTCAAGACAATAGACTCCAGGATAAAACTAGAATAAATTCCCTTTTTAGACCATTGCTATTTTTGATATCACACATTTATTGATGATTTATTAGCATATTATCTGATGTCACACTGTTGACGATGGCTTCGTCTTTGAGTTTGGTTTTGCCCAAGGTTTCTACTTTTTATCCTCTCAAGCAGGTTTTCTCTCACCACCATCAATTCTGTTAACTAGGGATACATTTTGAATTAAAAATAAGTTCCTGAATTTATAGATATGCAATATTTGAAATACAGAAACTGAGCTGTAATCATTTTAGACATCTACCTGATGAGTGAACATCATCCACATGAACACAGCGCTAGTCCCAATAACTGCTTAAACTATTGTATAAATAACCAGTTTGAAGCCTTTTGTGGTTCACACCCATTATTTATTTTCATCTTTGTGTTCATCTATCCCAATATCCTGAACACTTTTCTGCAGCATTTTAGATCTGTCCCTTTGCTCAGTTTTCTCCTTACATATGTTTAGCAGCTCACATCTATTAAAAAGTGCTGCCACCAAAATACATGGCATGTTTTTTCTTTTACTTCCTGCATGAATGCTCATTCAGAGTTGAGTCACTTTCTCACTGCAATGGAACCGCACAAGCTTCCGCTTCGAACTGGACCTCCTTTATCCTCACAGGTCTTGAGGTTATTTTGGTTCTCACTGTGCCGATGACTTCATCCTCCACCACAGAAAGAGATAATTCAAACAGACTAACCTGCATTTTTGCAATTAACCCATGACAACCCATTTCTTTATTCACAGTTTCAGTTGTGTTTAAAGTACATGTGCATGTCTAGGTCACTAGTGATGAGGAGTCATGCTCTAATATACATTCACTGAATCCCAGATTATATTTCACAGATATTTTTTCAATTCTCCAAAGTATCTATGATCAAGGTCACCTTTTTCCAGACAGCTGAGAATTTGTACTCTATAGCCTTTATTCTAATATCCCCAGTCACCTGGTGTGTCAGCACCGCATGCTTCTCTGCAGCATGCAGGAACAGTTCAGGCTCCAAGCCAAGAACAACCTCTGTGGCCCTTTGTTGAACACTGTGCCTGAGTAGGAACAACACACAGACTGCTATCTACAGTGATGTTCTGACATTGGTCGCACTCTGATGGCTCTGTGAATGGAGAGACCTCTTCTCAGACCAAGGCATTGTGCCAGGCTGCTCTAAACACTGCTTCATTGACTTTCCTAGAGCCGGGGACATGCACAATGCCTCATCCTATCTAGTGTAGTTATAATTTACTAATGAGCTGGAGCAGACCCATGGGTGCCGTAGTCATGGAGTGAGCATACATGCATGACAATAGCTTGTATCCATGGCCAATAAAAGATTCATATGCTTTAACAGGTGGCAAGCTGTGGTGGGCAGATGATGATCTGGCGCAGCTAGGCACGGTTGCAAAGCGAGATGGCCGCGGCCTTGTGGCGCTGCGCAATAAGACCAGCGGAGTGGTTCACATGAAAGTGTACGAGCGAGAGGGCCAGAAAGGTAAGCTGACAAAAGATGTGTAGTAAAAAAAAAATGAAATCCTGTACTGTACAGTATGCTTATGAAAAGGAGTTAGCTTGAAGTGTATGTATTAAATTTAAATTAAAGTGCCGCCTGAAATTAGATGTAAATGAAAAATAACGGCTGGCTGGTTTTTCAAGGGTTTTAATTTGATGTTGATTTATTCCTGCATAGATTATAACAAGTAACATTTATAGTTTATGGTTGGACTATTACAGTAAGTTTGATAACAAATCCTCCCTTTCTTTTTCAATATGTAAGAGTGCGCTGCAGATTTATCGGTGAATCACTTTTCCATTTTCTGAGTTATTAGGCAAATAATTCAGGGTAATGGCAGGTCCATTAACAACGTTGCCGTGGATCCCACTAAACTGTCCACTTGAATAAAGAATGACCATTAAGCAGCTCTGATGTATATCTATTCAGCCCCTAAACGTTTCAAGCAGCAGTTAGCTTCTCTATTCATATTCTGCTCTGTCTCATTACTGTCGGAGACAGCTAAGGAGTGATCTCCTTGGGAGCACAGCAGGGTACATGCTTCCTACGTGTTTCTCTTCAGTCATTCAGGCATTATTATAAAAACTGAAGGCACCAGTTTGGGAAATGTCCATTGAAGCGTTGAATTTTGTGGGTGTTGTTTTGCATCTTACAGGGAGGAACGCCTGTCAGTTGAACAATGGAGGTTGTTCTCAGCTTTGTCTGCCTACGTCGGAGAACACTCGTAGCTGTGCGTGCACTGTGGGATACAACCTGCGCGCTGACCGCCTTTCTTGTGAAGGTATACACATGGACACAGTGATTGAGCATGACAAATATGAGCATGCTTTGCGGTGTTAAGTTAACGCTGACCATTTGTTCCTTTAACAGATACAATTTTTAAGCATATGTATGTTTTGAAATATTGGGATTTTTCATTATGATGCTACAGTATAGCATCAGTTATAAATCCACTGGAGACTTGATTTGTTTCTGTGTCTCATTCACATTAGGCCTGAGTGCCTTTTTAATGTACTCCGTGCATGAGGGCATGCGTGGAATCTCTCTGGACCCAACAGATCATACAGAGACATTGATGCCCATCACTGGCACTTTGTTTGCTGTCGGAGTGGACTTTCACGCCGGTAAACATCCATCACTCTGTCTATTCCTGTGCTATCTCTGTCTTAGGCTTTATGTGTGGTAAATTCCCTCTCAGAATTCTTGTGTTGCCTTACTCTACGACCTCAGAGATACGTTCCACTTCCAATTCATCATGTTTTCCATATTGTTTACTGTCAGACTTGCGATCTAATTTTAGCTGCTCCGTTTTGCACCTGTATAAAGGCAATCAAATACACTGCTATATCATCTTTGGTAAAGATAAAAGGATGAGACGGGTTAAGTAAGTTGATGCCAGAGGCACCACAGATAAATGTTCCTTCATATCTTCTAAACCCAGCATCACATGGGGCTCACTGTAATATATTGGACAATCCATCAAACAGAGGTTGGGTGAAGTAGACACGGCTGTGCAGGAACCGGGTGTTGTGCTGAAAATTTTGTGGGGTTCTGCATTATTCATTCTCCCAACAGGCTGCTCTGAAATGAATTTGGCGCGGCTCAAATGCAACATGATTGACCCTGTTTGCTGAAAATGCAATAGTGACAAGTGGTACAAAGACTGAATGAAGGGGAAGCAGCCCTTGGGTGATGCAACAGAATAATTAAAAAGCCAGTCCCAGTCGTAAAAAAAATAAGTTTTAGTTTATCAACAGTGTGCTATGTGCTTAACTGAACTGCTTCCCCTAAATAATAAGTTCAAACTGAGCAGAGAGATCATATCTCCTGCCACCCTTGATTTCTGTGACCAAGGAGGCACAGCTAAAAATGCTGACCTTAGCCAAAGGGCACGGTGTACAGATGGTCCGTCTCTCTTCTCTGTTCGTGTTATTCCTTCTCTACAAGGGCAGTACGTTCCAGCTCAGCTCAGGTGAGCAGGCTGTACTTGAGCCCAGCTTAGTCCATGACAGCTGAATCCATTCGCATAGCTTTTGCATGCCGTTATTAGGCAGCTTGTTGGAGTATGAAACGGATGTGTGCCTTCCAGCTGGCTGCCGGTGTGCATTCAAGACCTATTATCTGGATCTAAACTATGCATATGTAGCGGAACGCTTTTATAGAAAGCAAACAAAACACTACCACTGCACAGATTTATGTGGACAAAACACTGAGGCCGATTTGTGTGCTAGTAAATTCTGTTTTTGACTCTGACGAGAACCTCTTAGTACTGAAGACAAGCATATTTCAAAATCAGTTTATATGAATCGGGAATATGAAGTGTTTTTTATTTTTCAGTATTGAGAATAAACACATAATAAACCCATAACATAACATGCTTTACACAAATACAGTTTACCTGCTTTTCCATGCATATGAAATATCAAAGATAACACATAAGACAATACAAAGACACAAATGTATTGTACATACAACGATGTATTGTACATCAAAGTCAATAGATAAGGGAAGCATCTTGTGTTCAGTGTTTCTTGTTATGAAATATGGTCTTCTGTTTACAGGCAATGACACAGTCTACTGGACAGACATGGGCCTGAACCGTATCTCTAGGGCCAAGAGAGACCAGACATGGAAAGAACACATTATTACCACCGGCATCAGCAGAGTGGAGGGCATTGCTGTAGACTGGATTGCTGGTATCATTATACTCTACCTAAAGTGGACATGATTGTTGTAAAGAGTTTGTTTTGAGTGCTATCATAACACAAACTTTAACTTTCTGTTGATTTTCTCCATAAAGAGAATCTCTATTGGACAGACCATGGCCTTAACCTCATTGAAATTGCTCGGCTGAATGGCATGTACCGCTCTGTGGTGATCTCAGAGGGGCTGGACCAGCCCAGAGCCATCGCAGTGCATCCACAGAGAGGGTATGTCACTGTACCAGAGAGCCTTCGCACCAAGATAACACATTGATTTTCTCAGAAAAAAAAAATCACCCTCACTGACCTCATTGCAATGGGAAGGTTCACAATCTTTGCCCTTTGGAGATGTTTCTCAGTTGACAGGAATTTGTTTGAAATTCAGGGTTTGGTCCAATGAGCTGAACACTGACCAAAAAAATTGTCTGTCATATTTTTGGTATGGTCAAAATATGCAACAAACCTGAAATAGCAGTGACCTTGTCTGTAAAAGACCTCTGAACTGGGTGACTTTCAACTGCTTATGGAAATGAAAAATACTTTAATTAAGTTTTACGACTTTAGATTGATTTTCTTCAATGTTTTAATGTTTTGAAATTAAGCTAAGTTAATGTATATCACAATTGCTTAAGATTGTTTAGGTCTTTTAATAACCTGAAGTTTAAATACTTGTATCATGTATAAGAGAGATTATCTGTCTAGTCTCCAACATAACTAACTTCATTAAGAACTAAATTAGAACAAAAAAAATTATAATAATTTGGACTTTTATAAAATATTTTTTCTGCGAACATCAAGAATCTTAGTGGAAATTATTTTCTTCAGTTACGAAGAGGTCTTGTGTTTATTCATATTTCTGTTTTGTTACCATTTAACTTTTTCTCATGATTCGTCTTAATTAAATACAGCATGTTTCTAATGCAATCACACCGGTTGCCCCAAAATTCAATTCCATTCCCACTTTATCGAAAGACTCCTCACACTCTACTTAAAGGAAAAGAACATTAATGATGTATAAGAATTATATGTTTACAGTAGGAAATTAAGCCTTTGTCTCATCACCTAAGGTAAAAATTACTCTGTGAATTTAACCCTTATGGTCTAAGGCATTTTTTGGATCCTGAAGATCAACCCATTACGTTTACTACATTAATGCCAATTGTATCACTGCACAATATTCAGCACAAATTCATTTAGTATCTTTGTACAATAATAATATGTGAGCAACATGTACGTACATGTTCATATATTAACAAGTTTTAAAATTATTTAGTAAAAAGTATTAGGACATGGAGATATGACCATAAATCACATAATACATTTTTTTTTGTCACAGCACATTAGAGTCTTTGTCTCATCGTTACTTTGCTTCACGGATCAAGGAGAAATAATCATTGGACCATTCAAATCTGTTCATTTTATTACTGCATTTAAACTTAAAAAAAAAATCTTTATCATTTTGGTCTGTTTTTCAGAATTTACTTTTTAATAACGTCTGAAGGGTTTTCTCATACCACCATGCATATGATAATCTTTTAAATATTTAATAGAATAAAAAATAACGGTTGACCAATTTATGTGTCATCATCTGGAATTGAACAGCTACCTATTTTGGACTGAGTGGGGGAAGAATCCTTGCATAGGCAGAGCACGGTTGGACGGTTCGGACCAAGTCACGCTTGTTAATTCTGGCATCGCTTGGCCAAATGGAATTTCCATTGACTACGAGGTACGGTAAAGTGCTCCATCTCTGTCTCTCTCTATCTTTCTCTCTCTCTTTGTAAGTCTCTCCATCATGCTCCCTCATACTTCCAGCCTGAGTCTTGCTCTTCATTCCTCTTCTTTTGCTGATGATAAAATGGACCTGTACAAAAGAAGATGCGCTGATGTGCATTTTCAAATTGCTTTCTAGGAAAATAGATTATATTGGTGTGACGCTCGAACCGACAAGATAGAGAGGATCAACCTTGAGACTGGGGAAAACCGGGAGATTGTGCTATCAGCCGCCAACGTGGATCTGTTCTCTGTGGCTGTGTTCGGAGCTTACATCTACTGGTCTGACAGGTAATTTATTATTTTACTAAATGCTGGGCTTTCCAAAAGTGGCCCTCAATGCCAGCTGCTACAGTCTTGGAGGTTTAACCTCTTCTATGCAAGGACACTAAGAGACCTGGCATAAGCCTCTGACATTCCCTCAGCAAGATTCCTGACTTTATGGAAATTGAGCAAACTTTTACTAAATGTCATTTTCAAGGTGAGATTTAGCTCAGCTAGTGATGTAGATGCAGCTGGCTTGTGAATTTAATTAAGCACCATCACTTTTAATTATATAAGTACCACTGATTATACTGATGCCAGTTTTCATTTCCTGTTTCTGTTGCGCTGATTATGGCAGAGCTCATGCCAATGGTTCCATTCGCCGTGGGCTAAAGAGTGATGCCAGCGAGGCTGTGACAATGAGAAGTGGTCTGGGTGTCAACCTGAAGGATGTGAAAATCTTTAATAGAGGCCG
Organism: Tachysurus vachellii; assembly: GCF_030014155.1. NCBI lineage: Eukaryota > Metazoa > Chordata > Actinopteri > Siluriformes > Bagridae > Tachysurus > Tachysurus vachellii. The sequence goes on along the minus strand of NC_083467.1, from coordinate 12,313,954 downwards.
GGAGAAAGGTTGAGGTTTCAACTTAATGTTTTTTTTTCTTTAATGTTTTTTTTTGTAGCTCTTTCTTTATTAAATTGTTCCACAACACACTTTTAGATTACAGTGTCCATGGCCGTTGATAAATGCTTCACCATTAAAACCAGCTCTAGATGCACTAAACGATGAATTGTGCACTGATCCGTTCCTTCATGTTTTCTTAGCTATAGAACCGTAACATTTAATACCCTGTAAATCTTATTTTCATTTAAATAGCTGTATAAATGCACACATCTCACATTCTGATGGTTCCTCCTTATGTAACGTGTTCGTTTGTGTGTGTGTGTTTGTGTATGTGTGTGTGTGTGTGCGCGTGTGTGTGTGCAATTGTGTCAGAGTACATTGGTGCAAATAAGAATGAGTACTTTTTAATTAAATCAGTTTAGTATGAAGAAGGTTTTTCTTCATTAACACTTTGAAATCACTGTAATCATAAGTTCAAGTTCAAGTACAACTTTATTTGTATAGCACATTTACATTTACATTTACAGCCACATGGCTGACCAATGTGCTTCACAGTGCGTTTGACATTGCACATACACTTAAGAATACACACATGCACAAAGTAGTTCAAGAAACTAAAATAAGAATTATTAAAAAAAAAAAAAAATATATATATATATATATATATATATATATATATATATATATATATATATATATATATATATATATTATTATTATTATATTATATTATATATATATTATATATATATATATATATATATATATATATATATATATATATATATATATATATATATATATATAATAAAATAACCAGTTTAAAAGAAGGTGAAATAAATATAAACCATAAACCAGATATAAACAGACATAAACCCCTGGGCAATCATGAAAAGGCTAGAGAAAATAAGTGGGTCTTTAGCATGGACTTAAAACTAGAAATGGTGGGTGCCATCCTAATCTCTAGTGGCAGGGAGTTCCATAGTCTAGGACCGGCCACAGAAAAGGCACGCTCTCCTCTACGCTTGAGCCGTACACGAGGAACCACCAACATGGCCTGGTCAGATGAGCGAAGACTTCTAATAGGAGAGTAGGGATGAAGAAGTTCAGATAAGTAGAGAGGAGCGGTATTTTGGAGAGACTTATAGACAAAGAGTAGAATCTTAAAATCTGTACTCTGAGAAATCGGCAGCCAGTGTAGAGATTTGAGAATGGGAGTGATGTGTTCATGTTTGCGACAGCTAGAGAGAAATCTGGTAGCAGCATTTTGAACGCGCTGGAGACGCGTAATCTGAGTTTTAGATATACCGCATAAATATAAAGAGTTACAGTAATCTAAGCGAGAGGTTATAAACGCTTAGATCATAAGACTTGCAATGATCAGGAACGCGTCCTATTTCAAGTTCTTAGTGAATCTGTGCACACTTCTGGAATCTTCTCAAACAGCTTCATGATGAAACTTCACCCAGTAGGTTTTTACTAAATTTAGTGCTTACTGGCTGCCTCCCCTAAAATCTTAATAAAAAAAGCTAAGAAAAAAAAAAGCTTTAAAAATACATACTTTTTGAAGAACATTATAAATGAGCATTAACTTTACTATTTACATGATCATGTGATATAACATACATTTGTTTTATTCCAAAAATTGGTCTAGTTTGGTCTAAAATTGAATTCACTAATTTATCTTGAGTAACAGATGTATCCTGGTCAGTGTCACAATGGATCCATGCACACACACACACACACACACACACACACACACACACACACACATGCACACACACACGCACATACATACTGTACACACTCCTTCCCTTTTGAGTTAGCTTTGCCAATTCAACTAATGACACATTTTGGAGGAAATAAGAGAACATACTAAAACATGCTAAATTCCACACTATAACCTGGGATCAGGATAGACCTCTAATTTAATGTTGGAAAAAGAATACAATATTTGAAAGTGTAGTTTAAATGTAAAAATAAATAAAGAGAAAATGCATTGCATATTTTTTATGTTTATTTATGCTTTATTTATGACCATAAAATCGTTCAATTTTCTGTCATTTATTAAGGCATGTCTTTGACGTCTCTAGGCACAAACCCTTGTGCTAGGAATAATGGTGGCTGTCAGCAGCTCTGTTTTCACCTGGGCAGTGGCAGGAGGACATGCTCCTGTGCTCATGGCTACTTGGCAGAGGATGGTTTTGCCTGCCAGAGATACGAAGGTTACCTACTCTACTCAGAAAGGACCATCTTGAAAAGCATTCACCTCTCAGATGAGAGCGACCTCAATTCTCCCCTCCAGCCATTTGAAAAGCCGGAGTTCTTCAAAAATGTGATAGCGCTGGCCTTTGACTATCGTCAGCACACCTCAGATCACAACCGCATCTTCTTCAGTGACATCCATTATGGGAATATACAGATGGTTAACGATGACTGGTCTGGAAGGCAGATCATAGTTGACAGTAAGTTGAAGATTCTTTATTTATCTTTGTGTGCTGCATGGTGCAGTCGGCATGACCTGCCAACAACGTTTATTAATAGCTGCTTTTTAGGTCATTAGTAGCCTATAAGCTGTAATTCTGTCCCTTACACATGAAATTAAGAATTTCTAAAAAGGACAACTGGAGAGTAACGGGAAATGTGCATGCACTATGAAATCTGTTTTCATCGTGATGTCGACTTGTCAATGCTCTGACCTGTATATTTTTAAATGTTCTGCTACCATATCCATGCCTGCCTCTTAGCAACTATTTGTGAAAAGCCATTTGCTGGAAGCCTTAAGTGTCAGGTCGAATGATGTATTGCCGGGTCCTACTGCATGCTACACCCAGTAAGAGTGTTATAATGGCCACCTCCATTTTTCTTCAACTAAATGGGAGCAATTTAGCTGTCAGAAATGATGTTTACAACATTGCATCTTTCTCTCCTTGTTCCCACTATTGATGGATTAAAATATCTTGCCTTGTTTCCACCCTTCTCAAAACTATAACACAAATAGGGATGGAAGAAGGGGTGATGCATTTAAAGCTTCTGACTGTCGTGCTTATTGATTTCTCTATGTAAAATATACAGCATTCTAGACATCCTGGTAGCAATCAATAGCTGCTTCTGATATGGCGTACAGTGAAAGTTCAGTGCCTAACAATGCTTTATTACCAATTATTGGCCTAATGAGCCTGTTGAAGCACATGCTCTCATCTGCGTAAACAGGATTGAACTAATTACAATCTGAACAAGGTGGTTTGCATGATTTACTCTGTAAGTCCTACTTTTTCCAGTAGACATAAGGTTCTCATTAACCTTGAGTGATTCATATGGATGCTTTCTCTTCCAGCAGCTGAACAGGAATACGTAGGTGTCGAGTGATGATTAAAGCAGTAAAGTGAGGATCAAGCAGTTACTTAAGATGGCTGAATGAATTTTGAAAAAAATATATAGACAAATGCTAATTAATATTTCAATGCGTTTTTAACTTTAAACCTTTTAAGTACTGAGAATTTTAGCTAAATGTCTAATTTAAATTAAATCAGCCAATAGTGATGCTTGAGAGATCAGAATTACTGTATAATGTTCTACCGGGCAGAAATAAAAAAAAAAAAAACACATCATTTTCCTCAGCAGAGAATACGATATTATTCTCTACTGTTGTTTTTGTGTAATTTCAAAGACCTGCTCTAATTTGTAAATTATTTCTATTAGAATTGAAATTGCTTAATTAATGTGGAAATCAGTGGGTACTGATTTATTCATTTACTTCTAACAGGTTAGTAATGCTTAATTCTTTATTACTTACGGATGCATTGATAGCAATGAGCATAAGTGAGCATGTTTTTTAGTGCTTGCTGATGGCGAAATGATTTGAGTTACTGGCAGGTGAAATACCACTTATGATATTAATCTGAAATTATAAAATAAAATGAAAAAAATAAAATGGAATTATATGAGGAACCTATGGAACGTGTTTGGTTCTGTTTCTGTTTAGCCAGTTTCAGTAATGGCTATGACAAGCGCACGTGTGTCCAAGCAGTTAGGTTATTAGCCTCAAGTTTATTTAAAATAAAGTGAATTATCTACATTAATTAGTTTGGAAGTCCAAGTTTATCGTGACCCTGTGTAGGATAAAAATTACAAAAAGAAAGGATGGATAAATGAATGGATGGTTTGATAGATGGTTTGATGGATGGATGGATTAGTGTTGCTGTGGATAGGAGCAGATTTATTTTCGTTAAAAAAAAAAAAAAAAAAAAGAATAAGGAAAATTATTGTGTCAGAATCATTTGTTTCCACTGACTGATTCTTGGTTGATCATCAAAAACAATCGACTGGGTAAAAGCTGTTATTTTACTCACCTAGTCTTGTCTGGAGATGTGGCTAGGCTGCTGAATTTTATGTAAGGTGTTTAGTCAGGCCACTTTTATTGTAGGAAGATGTTTGAGCATAGTTTCTAGTCTGGTTGTAGTATATATATATATATATATATATATATATATATATATATATATATATATATATATATATATATATATATATATATACACATATACTGTATATTAGCCAGTTGTCATTATTATTATTAATTAAGCATACAACTATTTATATGAATACAATCTGTTTTCTCATCTTCAAAATAAGATGAGAGACCGGTCTGAATCAAATATTACTAACGTCAAACAAGCCTGATATTATGGCCAGTGGTAATCAGTTAAAAAAAATGCACAAAAGAAATGCAAGATTTATATAACGAATTAACAGCTGACAAGACTTTGCTTCCTCCATCCCTTTGTGAGACAAAGCAACTGTGAAAAATACAACTTCTTAATGGTGTTACCTATTCAGCCTTGACTAGCCTGGGCTGTTAGGGTTATTTCACACCTTAACTGAGATCACATCTTTTTTTTACCACAATGCTGTAGTCATTATGTTATATAATCTGGCTTTGTAAAGCCCGTCTCTCTGCTGTCAACAGGAACACCTTGGCTGGATGAAGAAGCATTATTTGTTCAAATTAGTTGATGGAGAGCTAACACACAACGATAATGGCACCACACACACACACACACACACACACACACACACACACACAGAAAGACAGAAAGAGAGGCTCTTCTTGTCATTGGAAGAAGGTGACGATGTTAATCATCCATTTTCCCCTAATTAAGACACACACACCCTATTAATTACTGCCTGGTTCTCAAACTAGTTACGGAGAAGCTTGCTGCCAGACGTCGTTTATTGTGAAAAATTAATTAGCGATAGACTCCTGTAGATAGCTTCCATTAATTTAAAATCTTGTTATAGGATAGTTCATCATTTGCCAGTTAAGTTTCTTCCTTTTGTTATGCACAAACCTACCTGAACTTTTTTCATTTTATTTTTCATATCAGTGATGTTGCACTTAGATTTTGTTCTTTAATCATGATCAAGATCAAAACACAAAGACAAAATATCCTAAGTTATAATGTTTTCTCTTGAACTGATCGTTTTTCTCCCTCGCCTTGCTTTAGATGTGGGCTCTGTGGAGGGCCTGGCCTACCACCATGCCTGGGACACAGTGTACTGGACCAGCTCCACTACGTCCAGCATCAGCAGACACACAGTGGACCAGAGCAGGCACGGAGCATTCAGAAGGCAGCCTGTGGTCACCATGTCTGAAGATGACCATCCGCATGTGCTAGTGCTAGATGAGTGCCAAAAGTCAGTGACATTCTCTTGGCTCTTTTATACACCATGCATTATGTATTAATACTTAAAAAAATAAAAAAAAAAACTAGTCAATTAGGGATTAAAAATATTACAGGGACTGAAAATTAAAACCAAAACATATACAATTTTATATTTAATGTAATAAAAATAATTCAAGATTTTCAAGATTCAATAAAACAAATTTATAAAATAATGAATAGAAATAATGAGAAATAAGAAAAGGCACTAGGATTTGATGTGCAACCTGCTACACGTAGTAACAGAATGTGTAATATATAGTTCAGAATGTACAAACATTACAGAAGTGATGAATTACCATGCAGCTGAGTTACATGTAGAAACAGTAAAAGTGCAGTATGGATGTGTAAGATATCCTGTAAGAAAGGATGTGTAAGATGTCCATGCAAACATGGACATAGATTAAATGAGTCATTGAGTCATTATGGAATCCTAAAGGATTTGTCAAAATGCAAAAAAAACACTCTAAATTGTCCCAGAGTGAAAAGGTACTTAGCTGAAAAAAGTCCTAAGGCCTAAACTGAAACATTTTCCCTCGAGACATAAAGCCTGTGCAGAATTTGTCACTTTCTTCATGAAAAAAAGGTTTGACGTTAGATAGCTATCTATAGGCAGGTTTTTGAAGACTGGGTGACAGCAGGGAAATCCGTGAAGATGCTACTATACTACATGTAACAAATCACACTCCAAAGTAGAAGGATGTTAAAAACAAATACAAATGCAAATGGCTAAATCCAGTATGTGTAAAACAAAACACTGCTGTAAGCAGAGTAGTCTCGTAAAGGACCCATTTTTAAATGAAACACTGGAGGCATGAAACACTGGAGCAGGAACACAAATTGGTTCTGTTCAGAAAGATACAAAATGAAAACAAATTGGTAAAAAAAAATGGTTCTATTATGATGATAATGATGATTCAAGCGACAATAATAATAATAATAATAATAATGATGATGATAATTCTTATCATCATCATTATTATTATTATTATTATTGTTGTAATTGTTATTTATAATAATAATAAGTATTATTATTATTATTATTTATAATACTAATAATTATTATTACAAAAATAAGAATAATAATAATTATTATTATTATGTTGTTGTTACGATTATTATTTTTAGTAGTAGTTGTCTAATAATAATATGAATACTAATCATAATGCTGATGATGTGTATTATAATGGTTATTATTATTAGGTTATTGTACAAAGATAGAGCAAAAAGCTGTTTAAAGCACATTAAAAATCCAATGATAAAGTCCTGCATTCACATTAGACTATAAAACACGACCTTTCTTGTCTGATTGCTCTTGAATTCTCTTAAGCACACTTCTCTGCAGACCTAAAGGACCCCACAATCAGGCAGTGGTCATGTAATTTGACATTATGTATATAAAGCACAGCCAAAGGCTGGGCAATAAAGGGGTTAGTCATCAGTGGTCTGTTGGGACGTCATAGTCTATCTTCAGAACTGCATTCCAGCAACCATTCAAAGCATTTCACATTACAGCTCTCGGCTTTGTTCTCGCTGAAATAAATCACTTCGTAGCAATTGTAGAGGACAAAATATTTTTTATACATTTGATCTTTAAACCCTTACTAACATATATATATATATAAACCTGAGTAGTGCAACTGAAATGAGAAAATTTATTTGGTATGACTTCATAAAATGCTCAATGTCAAAATTCTGTATGTAAAGCATTTGTGAAGAATAATTAAAAAAACGAAAAACGATCACATCCATATAGCCGTGAGCCAGCGGTGCTTATGTTGAGGACTGAGTCATAATGCTATTCATATTATCTTTTAACCTTGGGTTCATTGACTAAATTAAACTTCCAGCCTCTGAGAGAATGTCCTTAGTTAGTAATTTGGTACATTTTTTTAGATGGACTACAGACTGCGGTTAATTAGAATATAACCTAGAGTGATTAATTGGCAGACACTGGCATGCATTTCACTAATATTCCATTAGTGTGTGAAAGCTGGACTTTTGTCAAAAGTCTATTTGCGAAGACGGCTGTGAAGTTTCTGTGGGTTTCTGTGTGATCTATTTGAAGAGCATTTCAGATCTGTGTATGGTGTTGAACATGCTGTGCTACTCTACTGTGCGAACAAGGCTGAATGATTCTTGTTTATTTATTTGAAATGACTTATTTGTGCTAGTGTTGCTTTCAGCTGTTGTCTCTTTTAAAATTTTCAGCCTAATGTTCTGGACTAACTGGAATGAACAGAGGCCAAGCATCATGCGCTCCACACTGGCTGGGAACAATATAAAAGTGGTCATTAGTGTAGATGTGTTCACTCCTAATGGACTCACTATTGACAACAAAGCAGAGAAGCTCTACTTTTCTGATGGAAGCCTGGGCAAAATTGAACGCTGTGAATATGATGGCTCCAACAGACACGTGAGCACACCTGCTTTTCTGTTCTTCATTATTTAGAAAACTGATTTTTTTATTTATTGTAAAAATTCTAATTGTAAATCTGTGTTGATTTTAGCAGGGCATAAAATTGAATCCATATTTTTGAAAAAATCCAAGTTGCATGACATGAAATGTGCCCCTGAACGTATTTTACTGGAAGCAGAATACATCTTTTTCCATTCAGTACCCGAACTAGATGATTCATTTTTAGTCGCTTTTTTAAAGACATAGAGTTTCTTTTTTTTCCCCACTTGTTTCCTATAGAGGGCTGACACCGAAACACAATAACATGATAGGGGTCTAGTGTTTAATGACCACACAAAGGACCACAGTTAGTAATTAGCATTCCCTGACACACTGTGTTGTTCCATGCACAATATATTAGTTTAATTATGATTCATTTTCCTTTAGAAGAACTTCCTGTTCATGATGGCTGGAAGAGCAGCCCTTTAGCCTTCAAGTCATACAGTAAATCTCTCTACTGTGATTTTACTACGTTTCAGTTTTCAATTTGTGCTTGGCACAACTTGTTCTCAGCCCACCTCAATTAGTCATACATGAGCTGGCATGGTCAGGTCAGACTCCATAAGTATCTCTCACTTCAGCCTCCCCGAGGCTCAATTCCAAAAACTTGGTGCTGCTAATGAAGGCTCGCATTAAGACCCCTACCGAACGAAGCCTTCAGCCAGCCAATTTAAAAGTGAAAAATTAAGCAGAACCCATTGTCTTCACAGCTGTGGGTTCCTGGCACCACAGTAGGAATCAAACTCCCATCACTAGTGAAGGGCACAGCGTGTAACCTTTAGGAGCAAGTTTGCACTGGACTCGTTTGCACTGGACTTGACATATGATTATATATTTATATATGAATTGCTCGAACAACAAAAAATGAACAACTGATGATTTCAGCGTAGTATTTTCTTCTCACATACTACCACATACTAGGCCGTGTGTAAACGTACACGTCTTTGCACTGCAGCTAACTGAAAAGTATGTTTGACAACTCTGATATTACATAAACAGAGATAATTGGTGTTGGAGGAGAAAGCTTGCACCGCAAATTTAATTCCTAGCCAATATGCTGCATCAAAAACCATCTGGCACAACCCCCCATCTTCCCTCCTCTGATCGCCAGTTGTTGTTTGCTCAAGCTGGGTTCTCTTAATCAACACCTGTCCTATTAATCCTGCTATGGTGGCGGGGCTAATGTGATCACGGCTACAAGCGTGTTTCTGTTAATGGCTGAAGCTCCAGTGCCGTGAGATATCCTCCCGTTGCCAGCTCAGAAAGTCCCACAAGGAGTCGTGTGATGTATATCTGTGTCCGCCGCCATGACACCTGCATTAACACTAGCAGGATCTGGGCTAAACTGGCTGCTGGGGGATTATGCACAGAGCATGTCCTCTGCACACACATTAGTTTTAGCTTTCTCAAACACACTTTCAGCCAGGCTTCAGAAAGATTTTTTTTTTCCAGTGGTGCTTACTTCAAATTTGTATACTACTGAATTCCCAATGCATGTTCCTTGAATGTTTCTTTGAACACAGGTTATTGTAAGGTCAGGATCCGGGATGTTTTTTGGTCTGGCTATTCATGGGAATTACATTTTCTGGTCTGATTGGGCACGACGGGCCGTGCTCCGAACCAACAAGTTTACTGGAGGTGACACTAAAGTGCTGCGAGCTGATATCCCTCACCAGCCTATGGGAATTATTGCAGTGGCCAAGGACACCAATAATTGTAAGTGCACACACAATTGTGGCATCAAATTGAAATATTCTTTAAATGTACTTTGTCAGTGACATTTCGGAAGGTTGCATTTTGAATTTCATGTCATTTCCCATCCCATCGATAAGCATGTTACTGTGTAAACCAGCATTATCTGAGAATCTTCTGCTTATAACTGTTTAGATCTTTAAGGAGGAATTGGAATGATAAATGATCGTGGTCTTAATTTGCTGGGAAGAAACCTTAAATGGGAGATGTAATTAATAAAAAAGTAGCCTTGAGTCGCAAAGGGCGCCTCTGAAGTGTTGCAAATGCGAAAAGTAGGACATTGGGAAATGGGTTTAAGAGGCTCCGGGAAGCCTGTGTTCGCAAGCCTGCTGTGAGGGATTTTCTCTTCTCATTTATTTCATCATAGCAAATGATTGTAGCTGACTTCCATCGACCGTTCTTGCCAAGGGAAAAGTAACAGTCATCAATGCTGAGGAGACAGGGCCATGAATCAACAGGTTACTGATGTGCTGCTATTTTTAAGATCAGCATGTGTATCTTGATTTCAGACATGACACTCCTCCATCTTGAGAATCATCACTGAGGCTTTTTTCTGGATTGCTGTAATAAGATGAAACGCCAACTGTGTTGTGAAGACTCATTTCCATAATCATGCAGTCATTGTGCAGTGAATTATTGATGCTAGAATCATAGATGTGGGGTGGCTGCAGTCCACAGAGACTTCACTGCCATAAGTTCTTACTGCGATATTGTGTGTTATTCCAATGAGAGAGAAATTAACTTTTTGCCAACAGTGCAGGCGTTTATCAGTGTTCAGCAGGCTTTTATTGTTTAACACCCGTGCGTTCTTTTTGTTTGTTTCTCTTTTGTGTTGTGTTGATACCGGTTCCACTGGTTAATTTTTCATGCATAGCATTACCTCTATAGAGATTATTTGACGGAAATGTTTTGCAGCAGAATATTGTTCTTGATGTAATTAATATCAATGCAAAATGAATGTAAAGACCTTCAAATATTAAAGCTTCCTGGCAGCAGACCAGACAGTAGGGTTAGTTTTATTCTCTTATCTCGATAAATGTCATGGAACTTGCATTGCTGTGTGTGTGTGTGTGTGTGTGTGTGCTCTCGTGTGTGTGTGTGTGTGTGTGTGTGTGTGCGTTCACCAGGTGAGTTGTCCCCGTGCAGGGTGCTGAATGGCGGTTGTGGTGATCTGTGCCTCCTGACTCCAGACGGCACAGTAAACTGCAGCTGCCGAGGAGAACGAGTCCTGCTAGATGACAACAGATGTGTGTGTAAGTTGTTATAAACTTGTTTTTTTGTATATTTTTCTTCAAAAACACTCAAGAGCAGCAGCTGCAGAGCAATTTCTGTCTTTCAGCCCATGTTATGTTTTAAGTCTACCTTTGTTAAGGTTGTTGAACATTTACTTAGTTGCCAGTTAAGGAAATATACCCCCCCACACACACACATCTCATACAAACACACAGACACATAGACACACACTCACACACACACAAATATTGGTTTGCATATACCTCGACCAGTTGTTGATCAATCGATATCTCCACAGAAAAGACATGAGAAATTATGCTGATGTTCATATTCATAAGTTACACAAAAGCTCCTGGTTACTTAATTGCTCTTGACTATATAATGTAGAAAGAAAATTATTTACAATCTCACTATACAGTGTCACCCATATCAAATTATTTAAATGTGTAATTAAATGTTAATGATGTTAATCTTTTGTCTAAAATTATTGTAGACTATAATTACAGTATATTGTATATAATTATATATAATTAGTGTCAGAGCTTCGGTTAAATGCTAAAGTAAATATGAAGAAACCAAATGTTTTATAAACTCCACTTTACATAAATGATCATTTTTGGCCAAACTACACTCATAATGGGTAATACATTTATACTTCTTTATTTATGCTGTTCTCCAGTCAGCCAATCATGTGGCTGCAGCACAATGTATAAAATCATGCAGACACAGGTCAAAAATCAAACATCAGAATGTGGAAGAATTGTGATTTCTGTGACTGGTTGTTTGTTCCACATGGGCTTATGGGATTTTCATATTCAACAGTGTCTAGATTTTACTCTGAATGGTAAAAAAAAAAAATACAAATATTAAGCAAGTGCAGTTATGTGTGGAAACTTCTATGCGAGGTAGATGAGCTACAACAGCAGAAGACCACACCAGGTTCCATTCTAGTCAGCACTAGGACTCTGGGGCTTAGACATCATGGGCTCAAACTCATACAGACTGGACAGTTGAACATTTAAAAAAATCCTTCACCTTTCCGGTTTGTATGATAGCTCCAAAGACCTGTCCTTGGCTTGACCAGAATGCTCTTCTGCTATTGTATTGTAGCTCACCCAGTTTTTTGTTTAGTTTAGTTCATTCTGAGATGGTTATTTGCTCACCATAGTGGTGACGAGTGCTTATTGAGTTACTTTAGACTTCCTGTCTAGCTCAGTCCTGTCCAGTACATTCACCTCTGATCTCTTTCATCAGCAAGGTGTTTCTCTCTACTCACAGGATGTTTTTTGTTTTTTGCACCATTCTATACAAACTCTAGAGACTGCTGTGTGTGAAAGTCCCAAGAGATCAGCAGTTTGTGAAATACTCAAAGCAGCCCATCTGGCACCAAAAACCATGCCACAGTTAAAGTCACATTGATCACATTTTTTCCCGATTCAGATGATTGATGTGAACATTAACTGAAGCTTGTGACCTGTATCTGCATAATTTTATGCATTGTGCTGCTGCCACATGATTGGCTGACTGGAGAACAGCATAAATGAGCAGTTGTACAGGTGTTCCTATTAAAGTCGATGGTGAGTGTATATTTTCCATGGCATGTAATTTATAATGAGATTTAATTTCACTTTCTCCTATTTATAGAGGAAGAACTGCATTCTTTATGATCCTATTACATTTATTTGAATATTTTATGACCCTGGATTAATGAGAGCTAAGATGCAGATGCTTGACTGGACAACATTTTCTTTCTTGTTTCTACAGCTGAAAATTCTTCTTGCAGCATCCACAGAGAGTTTGAGTGTGGAAACGGCGAGTGCATTGATTACCAGCTTACCTGCGATGGAATCGCTCACTGCAAAGACAAGTCGGATGAGAAAATGCAATACTGTGGTGAGTGATTCTGTCTCTTTGGTGTCGGTGAGCTTCCACATCACAAACTGAGTAAACTTCAACCTCCACAGCACTTAATAAAGTGAGCATGAGATTTCGAAGCCTGCATCGAGGGCAACAAATAAATGTTCAAAATAAAAAATAAAAAATAAAAAGGAAGAAGAAAATAATGGACTGTGTGTGAAGGTCGGGTTTTCACAGTGTAAAAGATTCCCTTTGCTATTTCTCATCACACTGCTAGATAACAGGAGCTGCAGAAAGGGCTACAGACCTTGCTACAACAGGCGCTGTGTGGCAAATGATCACTTTTGTGATGGAATTGATGACTGTGGAGACAACTCAGATGAAGCTTTTTGTAATAGTGAGTATAAGCTTCAAATAATGCTCATTAGTACAGTTCATGGTTATAGTTAATGGCACGCATCTTCAGTATAAATTGGAAACTTGAGAGCTTTTGACCACAATGTGTTATGTTATACAACATGAACATATCTTTTCACAGATGTAAAAAAAAAAATAAAATTCTTCACTTTTCTTTCCACTCCAATATATCCTAACTCTTCAAGATTTGGAGGATTTCTTTTACTGGCAGAAGATTTCAGTTCTTTGCAAAGGGTTTAAATTGGATTGAGAGCAGGAATCAATTTTTTGCACTGTCCCTTTTCCTTTTCCTTCATCCCTTTGTGCTTTTGGATGTGTGTTTGCTAAGGTCATTGTCCTCTTATAGGACCTGTGATATTTGACCGGTACCTAATTTGCTGACACTGAGCACATTTTGCTCTGAAATACCCTGGTAATCTCCTGCTTTTGTGATTCATTAAAAACATTCCTCTAATAGCAGAGGAAGTAGTGCATTTCCTCAACATTACGAAAACTTCAGCTTTCTTTATTATGATGTTCTTTACCTTACAAGATTGATTTTAAATGTGTATTGGAAAAAAAAATCTTAATTGCACTGGCATGGCTGAAGAGCACTAATTTGGTTTCATCACTGTACAGAACATTTTGTTGATAAACCCTTCTCAGTTTAGTGTGTGGTTTATGGTACAGGTTGACACCATTGTTATAGATCGCTCCAGGTCATCTTTAGTCTCTTTAGATGTTACAATAGCGTAGGTAGCGTTTATGCAGTAGTTTGCATCAGGCTTGTTTGGTCAACTTTTCACTTTCCTCAACATTCCGGGCAACATTCCTTTATTAAAAAGCTCTATTCTCTTTTATTGCCTCTAGTGTATTCTGTTGTCAAAAAATACAGGCAATGAGCTTCATAGTTTAAACATTAAAACCATCATTGATGTCATGTTACCACTGGCAGTTTATTGCAGATGATGACAGTATAGTTTCTAATTTTTTATAGATTTGTATATTACTAAATATTTTTTTTTTTTTACTAATTTACATACAGTAACTCGAACTCATTTAAATTGTGTAAAAGGCGATTTTCACATATTATTTGCCAAATAGCAAGTTTTAAGGTGAAAAAGAAATAAAATATCTAGTCGGTTCTTAGTGTAATAGTTTATGAATTCTTTGTACATCGTTTGTATTATGCGTAAAAAAAAATAACAGTAATATTATCTCGCTCTTCCACGCTGTGCAGATGTTCTATGTTCTTGTTGTACTTGGTATAATGGAAAACCTGCCTCAGTTATTGCATATCGACGCTGTAACCTCACATATACTCCAGTGTAATCGCAGGTCTTTGCATTTAGTTTGATTCTTGAAATAACGAGTCTTCTCTGTATAAGTGAAACTTTTCTATTCCAGATTTCACATGCTCTGCCTCTGAGTCATCATGCCAAGATGGAACTTGCATACCAATATCCTCTTGGTGCAACCAGGTCATCGACTGTGCCGATGCATCTGATGAAAAGAACTGCAGTAAGAAAATAGTTCTCAAAGAACTGTGTCTGCATATCATTCTCATTCTTTGTTAATAAAAGATTTACTCTATCATTTCACTTCAAACACAATGCATTCATGAGAAACAACAAAATTTCTTGAGAAATAAAAGTATTTAACACCTTAAAAAAAAAAACAGTAACCCTAGGATCAGAGCTACATCATAATTCATACCTGCACTTATCAGCTATAACATTAAAGCCAGTGACAAGTGAACAACATTGACGATATCATTAATATAGCACCTGTCAAGGGGTGGAGGTTGATAGTGGTCTTGAAGTTCATGTGTTGTCTGTCTTTAACATTGTGATGGCTAAACAAACTGGACCTTGGCGTATGTCTGGTTGTGTGTGTCACTTTCCTGGGGAAGAGATAACACCGTGATGCACAGAAAGAAAGCAGGATGAGACAGTGTGATGCTCTGTGGCAGTGGAAATGTTCTGCTGAAAACCTTGGCTCCTGGCATTCATGCAGATGTTATTTTAACACATACCACCTACCTAAACATTGCTGCAATCCAAGTACACCCCTTCATGGCAACAGTGTTCACTAATGGCATTGGACTCTTTCAGCAGACATTTCCACACTGCAAACAATGTTCAAGAATGATTTAACAAACATGAGTTCAAGGTGTTGTCTTGCCCTCTAAATTCCCCTGCTCTCAATCTGATCAAGCATACGTGTGGTGGACAAACAAGGTTGATACACAAAGGCAACATCTCACAACATATAGAACTTAAAGGTTCTGCTGCTTAGGTCTTGGTGCCACAGCACACATTCAGCGGTCTTGTAGAGTCCATGTCTTAAAAGTTGCTCAGAGCTATTCTGGTGAAACAAAGTGGACCTACACAATTTCAGCTGGATATAATGGTATGGCTGATCAGTGTATATAATACATACATAATGTATTACGTAATACAATGGAAAAAATAGGATAATAATTAATTATTATTAAAACTAAAATAATTTGTTTTATGTAGAATATTAAACTATCCTGGGATTCCAACAGCTTTCTGAGTGAAGTAAATTAAACAGATTTGAATATGTAGAGTGTCCCAAAAGTCTCTGTACATAGGGGAAATTAACACTTTTTAGTCAAACGTAATTTTATTTACAAAACATCCTCAAAATAATTACTATCTCTTTGTAAGAACACACGAAGTCATCTCTCCCAACTTTGGCTCCCAGTTGTGTGATGTTCTGTGTGTGATTTTTTTCTTTTTTTTAAGCCCATCACAGCCTTGCGACCCCTTCCATGAGAATGACTTCGATGTGTTCTTCTTTTGTCAAAGGCTATATGAATAAAAAATCAAACCAAAAATAAGTATGAAAAAAATTAATTTTCCTTTATTTTACGGAGACATTTTAAGCGAGCTGAAGTAGAGCATATACACAATACAGCATCTGCATGTGGGTGGGATTATCTGTTCTGAGTATCTGTTCATGTTCTTTACTTTTTCTTTTTTAACAGCTATATTCATCCTAGATCGGTGGCAATGTAAATGCTTTAAACTTACAGCTAAAATGTGTTTTTTTATTTTTTTGTTTTGTTTTGATTTTTTTCCCAAAGTTTTCAGATCTGAAGTGTACATGGTAATTAGATAAAGCTCTCAGGCTCTGAGATTTAATTCTATTGTGATATAGTTCACTGTGTTAAAAAAAATCATGGTGAATAATGAAACAAACAGGCAGGCTTGCATTTTCCA
The DNA here is from genome assembly GCF_030014155.1 of Tachysurus vachellii. NCBI lineage: Eukaryota > Metazoa > Chordata > Actinopteri > Siluriformes > Bagridae > Tachysurus > Tachysurus vachellii. The sequence continues at coordinate 12,297,287 of NC_083467.1, read as the reverse complement.
GGAACAAAATCTTTAAACAAACAGGTAGACCTGATTAGTATCTACATGCATTGACCCATAAGCATTCAATTACTTTGGTAAGAACAAACTTGCGGGACATAATAGAATTTGCAGGTTGTGATTTGTAATATATCCTGCTGGAATGGGATTTTAGATATATCTAATTACATTTTAGTTGTTTATAAATGTTTTCTGCTAACTTGTTACTAGCAGTAACATTAGCAGTATAAGTTACTGTTTTAGGTTGTTTTGTGTGTTTAGAGAGAAGTTGGTCCATTGGTTAGTAAGAAAAAAAAAATCTTACCAAATTGCACTACTTCCTCAGGCAGCAACGATTGCTCAGAGTTCTACAAAATGGGGGTCGCAGAAAAGGGTTTCATCAGTTGCAATTCCACATCCTTGTGTATTCATCCTTCCTGGCTGTGCGATGGAGCCAATGACTGCGGGGATTATGCAGATGAGATGAACTGTCAGGGTAATTCTTTCCTCTCTGTGCTCTACAGCTTGAGTAAGTCAGGTTCTATTAAAACCAAATTAATTTTGTCAAAACACTGTTTATGAGGAGTGTAATGAAGCAGAGACAAGCCGCTGTCTTTCTCGTCACGCTTCAGCAATCACCAAAGGTGCTTAAAGGGGTGAATAATGTCTGGTAATTGTCACTGCTCACCAAGGGCAGGAGGATCCGAAACACTTTCCTAGTATTTTCTTTAGATTCACCGAGACACAGATGATGTGACAGTGGGTTCAGTGTTGTGCCAGTCACATTAAAATAAGAAGGAGAAGTAGAAGAGAGGACTAAATGAAAGTTGATCAGTTTCTATAGTGATACAATAAATAACATTATTTTAATATGGATAAGATATACCTCCATACAGGATTGTTTAATAGTAAGTTATTTTGGGCTGCAAATGAAAAACAGCTGGTGTTTCATTAAGTTTTTGCAGTGAGGCATCTACCAAGGGAGAGATAATGACCAGAACAACCACTGAACATCCCATATGGCAAAGAAACCAATGTTTATGGCTCATTCTCATAACCAATACTACATTTTCTTTTCTGTGTTGGGATATCCCAGTATCCCGTGGGCCCCAGTGTGATGAGGGCCACTTCGCCTGCCCCAGTGGGAACTGCATCTCCAGCGTCTGGCTCTGTGATGGCCAGAAGGACTGTGAGGATGGAGCTGATGAGTTCCAGTGTGGTAAGCATGGTATATTTCTTCCCAGAATCCTGTAATGTGGACAGAGAGAGTAGAGAGAGAGAGAGTGTGTCCATCTACTGACAGATTTCACTGCAAAACCTTTCATGTTTTCCCAGAATATTTAGAAATTAGACAGTGTGAGAAACCTTTAGAAGAACCAGACTCAGAAGGAACCCGTCCTCATTTGGGTGACACTGGACAGTAAATAATGTAAATGTAAATAATGTCATTTCCACAAAAGTTTATAATAGTGCAATTAATGGGAACTAATGGGTCACTGCAAACTCTGAGTTCTCCATGTGCCCAACACTAATTCCTTCCTGTCAAAATCTTCAAATGTTTGCTGATGAAGACCAGACCATTCAGCTAACTGATGCAACATTGGTTCAAAGAAGGCATGACAGTCTCCAGGTGGCTCCATCCACAACAATCCCATGAGTCACTGACTGAGCACGCAGATCAATCCCTGGCAGCGTGACCACCAGGCCACGAGACTCCAACCAGGGGTAGAACGTCAGGATTGACGAAGATGCATTGGCCACTACTCTCATATAAGAAGTCATCAATTACCTTTATTTATTTATTTAGAACTTCTGTTCACATCAAAGTCAGGCAACGACAATTCATTTAAGGCAGTGTAACTTTGAGGAAATAACTGTACTCTATTTTGCTGTCCAACAGCATCTCTAGACACTTAAAGAAGCAGAGTGAGGTCAGCTACGGAGCAGAACCCCAGTTCAAGTATATTGCTCAAGGGCAAAACAATGGAAAGTTGAATTAGAAATTTGACAGCAATAATCCTCCACCTTCCAGCTCTCAGCTACCTCTCTCAGATGCTGGTGTTCAAACCTTTAACCCTTTATGTACTGAGCCATATCACCACTTCAGCACACACTAGAATAACATTTTATATTGCTGTGTTCCCAAGATTGTGTTCTTCTTATGTTGGAATGGACAAGGCTGTACAATAGCACCTTTGCCTCACATCTCTGGGGTTGAGTGTTTGATTCCTGTGTGCACAGAGTTTTTATATACTCCCATGCTTCAGGGGTACTCCAGCTTCATCCCCAGATCAAAGACATGCAATGTAGGTGGACTAGCATGTCTAAATGGTCCCTAGTGTGAACAGGTGTCTGAGTGTGTGTGCTTGTCCAGAGTGTCCATGATATTTCCTTGATATATTCTCCAGGTTCCCTATGACCCAGTGTAAGATAATCAATAGATGTTACAAAGAAATAATATGTTGCAGACATTTGTCCATACTAAAACCCTTAGAAGAAATCTGGAAAGCATTTGTACTCTCTTGTAATATGCCGTGAGAGGGTAACCACTCATTGGCACTCAGATATACACAAATGGTCACATAATTAAATCACTGAAAATGTTTGTAGTAGTGAAATGTAGTGAAATAAAACACACTGGCTCATCATATCGCAAAGATTTTATGGACACCTGACCATCACACCCATATGTAGGTCTTGCTCAAGCTGTTGGCACAATGATTCAGACACATAGTTAAATAGGGTGTCTTTGCTGTAGCATTACAATTTCCCATCACTGAAACTAGGGAACCCAAACATAAACCAACATATCAATGATCCTGTGTCAGAGGTGGATAATAACGAATTACATTTACTTCGTTGCATTTACTTGAGTACATTTTTTTGGGTAACTTGTACTTTTTGAGTATAATTAAAGATGCGTACTTTTACTCTTACTCAAGTAGATTTTTAGTGGAAAAACTTTACTTTTACTTTGCTACAATCGGCGGAGTTCCTCCGTTACTCAAATGTTAATAAATATGAGATTTAATAAATAATAATTAGTTTATATGACAAGTCTCGCGAGACGTTGGAGAGGCTGCTTCGCGAGAATATTCTGCGCATCTCCCGCTGAAGTTTAGCGCGCCTTTAGTTGGAAGATGATGGCTGAAGCAGAGAAAGGCGCTTTATCAAAGGCAGATCACCCGTGGCCTCAAATTAATTCTATATTTTCACTCAAAGATGTAAAAAAATAATAGCTTTATAATGTGATGCATTCTGTGTGCACCAAAACAAACAGACATCACAGCTTACAAGAATTCCTACAAGAATACAACCTAAAAAAACAGGTAGCGGTACAGTAAGTGTCAAAATTATGCATATTTGATGGTAATTTGGTAACTATGGGCACTTTGACCTTAACGTAATACTACATTTCACACACTGTCTGAATGTTTTCCCTCATATACGCTCTTGTGCAATCCTGTGAACCCTACAAACAACACGTTCATGAACAAACGTTCATTATAAGCGTCTGCATTTTCATAACCATGTTCCACAAAATAAATTGAATTGCATGCTGTAAGATGTTTTGCATTTATACGCAAATCCTGACGTCTCACTTAAGTTTTTTTTGACTACGTTTTTTTTTTCACTAAAGTGTAGAACATATACAAAATAAAAACGGGATTATATTTTGTTTTATCCCTACCTAAAGAATACATGTATTTATAAAATGTAACAAATGTAAGAATAAAGTAAATTAATCTTAAAAGGAAGAGCAGGTTAGCGCAGCACATCATTCATTTACATCATTAAACCATTAATCACATTTTATCACGTATCATATATATGATATATGATATTTTATCATATATAAAAGCCTATTTTTCTAGGTTATGTACAGTAATGTGCCCATCACAGGACTTAGATAGGCTACTTTACTTCAACCTGTGTTTTATATTAGCAGAATAAAGAGAGAGGTGTGTGAAAGCTCTCCAAGTAGTTTGAAAATCAGGGTTTTTGCTTCATATCAATCAGATGAGAAGTAACTAGTAACTAACTACTTGAGTAGTTTTTTCATCGGATACTTTTTTACTCTTACTCAAGTAACTATTAAGATTGTTACTTTTACTCTTACTTCAGTAAATTTTCCATAAGTACTTGTACTTTTAATTGAGTACAGATTTTGGATACTCTACCCACCTCTGTCCTGTGTACATAGCAAGCTCCATTGAGACACGGTTTCCCATGTTGATGTGGAAGAATTCAAGTGGCCTTCCCAGAGCCCTGACCTCAACCTCACCGAACACCTCATATTATTACACATTTGCAGTCAAAGGTTGTTCGGATTTCTTTCTTTCTTTTTTTTTTTTCAAAACTGTAAAATGAGACATCTTGACAGCTTTGAATATTCTTGGCATTTTCTCAGCCTACTTCATGACAAGCCGTCTGGACTGCTTTAACAGCAGCTGTAAATGTTCCTACCTGCTAAACACCTCTTGGCTGCTGTATATAAATCCTTTAGAAATTTTTAATTAGATGTTTACAAAGCAATTTATTAACTCTTAAAATGATAAATAATTGCATCCCTTACATGTACAAATGAGAGAACGCTCTCATTCCTAAGTTATGATCTTGTCAGAACCTAAAAATAATAGATGAAATCTGTGCTTTCTTGGGGAATTGTGAATGAGAATTGCATCGAAACATGGGAATATCAGACCACTTTTCCTTGCTGTGACCCATAATTCCATTCTACAGAAGGGAATCTGGTAGGTCTGCAACTGTCATATTGCCACTTCTTACAGTATATAAGCCATGCCGAAGACAGAATCAACTATAAAACAACATTCATGTACCAGGAGAAATCAGGTTTTTGAGGCACTCAGCCATTATAAATTCTTATTGTCCACTTCTCTATTGTGTATCTAATTTTAAAGTGGCTTATATTCAAGCTCTCTCAATCCTTTTCTTGTGCAATTCTTGTGCAATTTGTGACTGAGTTCTGCAAAAGGATTGAGATTGTGAGCTTTCAGTATTAAAATAAAGTGTGTTTTTATAATGTTATTACCAGCACAATACCGCCTTCGATGTTCTTCCTCGTTACTAACACTGTAAATATGAAAAAGCTGCACTCTCTCATTTACTCAGTGGTGCATTCATGTATTTCAAGTCTGTGAAAGTGTGTTTCACAAGTCTGTGATACACCAGAAAAAACACGTTAGAAGAACAGTTAAATGTGTCAGTTGTCTCTTTTGTCTCTTATCCACTGCTTCTGAACTTTTGTCGTTGATAGATTCCTCCTGTCTCTGGAACCAATTTGCCTGTTCCAAGAACAAGTGTATAGCCAAGCAGTGGCTGTGTGATGGAGAGGATGACTGTGGAGATGGAGTGGATGAAAGTGATGATATCTGTGGTATGCAGTATAACACATATATGTATGTACTTGCACAGTGGTGTCCAATCTTATCCGCAAAGGGCTGGTGTTTGTGCAGGTTTTCGTTCCAATCAAACCGGAGCCACACCTGATTCCACCTGTTTAATCAGTTGATCTCAGGTTTCAATAGACTCACTTGTGGCTTCTGTGAAATGAAAACCTGCACCATATGGGCCTTTCTGGATTAGATTGTAAACCCCTGGTTCAGATGAATCGTTTCAAATCCCAGCTATAGGACAAATCTGCTAAACGTAGTGAAAATGAGATGCAGTCACTTAGATTAATCTGGTATTAGAAAATCTGGTGATGTCGATCATATTATTACATGTTAGTAATAAACATTATTTTAATTGGATTGTCATGAAATATCAAAGAGATATTAACAAAACTGCCTAAAGCCCGTAAAACGCAATTAAAGGAGCGAACGGTTTTCTAAGTGGATGAATAAACATTTCATAACTTTTTATTAATTTCAGGATTTTTGTTCAAGCACTAATGGGATGCATGTGAACCTTCTTGGCAACAGCTTTACTAACATGATTCATTCGTGCACAGGCTCTGTGACATGTGGCCCCGGATTGTTCAGTTGTTCAGGGTCTTACGCTTGTGTGCCCAAGCGCTGGCTCTGTGATGGAGAAAGGGATTGTCCTGATGGCAGTGATGAACTGGCAGCTGCTGGCTGTGGTATTTATTTATTTATTTATTTGCATAATATATTGTCTACAGTAGTTATCTGTTGCAACTATATTCTATCACCTGGTTTCTGCTCGCAGCACCTAATAACACATGTGATGAGAATGCCTTCAGATGCCTTAACAGAGCTTGCATTCCCAAACGCTTTGTGTGCGATCATGACAACGATTGTGGAGATGGATCAGATGAGTCAGTTGAATGTGGTGAGTAGTAACTTTCCTTTGGCTTTATTGTGTAACTGTCATTAATAGTCTGCCTGTTATGAAAATAATAATAATAATAATAATAATACTGCTACTACTAATAATAATAATAAACATACATACATACATACATACATACATTTTGGGGGAAGTCGTGGCCTAATGGTTTGAGAGTTTGACTCCTAACCCTAAGGTTGGGGGTTCGAGTCCCGGGCTGGCACCAAACCCCCCAGCTGCTCCCCGGGAGCCGCAGCATAAATGGCTGCCCACTGCTCCGGGTGTGTGTTCACGGTGTGTGTGTGTGTGTGTGTGTGTTCACTGCTGGGTGTGTGCACTTTGGATGGGTTAAATGCAGAGAATGAATTCTCAGTATGGGTCACCATACTTAGCCATATGTCATGTCACTTTTTTCACTTCACCTACATATAGTGTTTCAGGAGGCCAAGCACTTTGTAGTCTCTCTCCTTAGCAACAGAGGAACCCCAAAAGCCATTGCCACCATCAGCCCTTGTTCCCAGGGAGATAAATATGATGTCTAAGCCATTGCTGAGATATTTCCACATCTTACTGTTTTTCAGTAGTTATCCCAAATCGCAAATGAACTCAAATCTAATTTGTAAACATCAGTGTGTGTAGCTAGAAATAGATGCAAAACTAGATTTAAGTATGTGAAAGCCTTTCTGAGATATGATGAATATCATATGGATGAACAATGTCAAATATCTAAAATACAAGTTTGGTTGGACTCGTGGTGCTGTGATCTAAATTCTGTGATTGTTTGGATATAGTTGAGATGAATTTATGACAGAATCTGTAGGAGAGTATGCTAAAAAGGTAAATCAGTAGTTTTCTGAAACTTTCTGAACTGTAGCACCCTAAAGGGTATCAAGGTAAAACTTCTGTTTGTTTATCAGGTCCTGGTCTTTCACTGACCTGAATTTATCATAAAATGATGAAGCAAAATATAATTACACAACCAAAGAATCAAAGGAAAGCGCAATCAGATTTGAGCGACGTGGCATTGAGTTATTATTGCAAAGGATTAAACTGTAGAGAATTATTATTTATTATTGTTAATTTCTTTCTTTCAATGTTTACACTGGACATGGAGAGAAATAGGTCTTTTACTTTAGTTCTCTGTGGAAAAAAATTCCAAATCAAACACATGGACACACCAAATTAATAACCAACACACTTTTAATTGGAAAAATCAAAAATTCTGTTTTAAAGGCCAAGAGTAACACTAAAACCTTTAGTGTATTAATTAAAAAGTTAATTTAACATTTGGTCCAAACATTCTGCTCTGAGCTGAATTTATGGGTTGTGTGCTTTTAGCTCGTTACTGAAAAAAAATTAAGCAAACTAAAAACAAAAGAAGAAACGAAATGAATTCTTCTAGAGTATATTCTTCAAGTGATTCGCTGGTTAAACTGGGGTTTGTACTGCAGGCCATGGCATCAGTCACATATCCTGTGCAATTTTCTCTCTCAGCTACTATTACTCAAAGCTGCTAAATGTTATAATGATAAGAAAAACGAGTAGAACATTTTCCTAGAGTGAAAACAGTCCTGACTCAGAACCAGTGTAAGCATCACTGGACTGCAAAAGCAGGTTTTTTCAGCTTACAAAGTTGCCGGAGGCTTTCAGTATATTTAGCATCTACAGTTAATCCATTTATACACATTTATAATCCGTTTTCTAGTTTGTGAGTTTTAGAGAATCCAAGGCACGTATCTGTGCTATTCTGAAGTATTTCATGAGGTCATTCTGATGAAAGGTCATTCTGTATGTCGAAAGCAGATTTGTGTCGTCTTTTTTAAATGAAGACAGATCTTATAAAATAATGCATGGCATGCTTAATAGCACTACTTATATTCTGAGGAACACCATTTCTGTTCTGTTTGGAATAAGTAATATTTCACATTACATAAGTACATCAGTCCCCGTATCATTAGAGGCAGAATTTAGAGATGTAGACATGCAGACACAGCAAGGATTTTCAAGAAAGTCATCTATATTTTTTAAGCTTTACTTACTCTACTAGATTTTGTTATTAGTCATTATGTTTAACAGTAGAACAGATATGTTGTTTTTTTCTAAAGTATTTAAACAGCGGTGAAAATGTGAGTCAGCAGGCTAACAGCGAAATCTCTCCTGCAGCGTATCGCTCATGTGGGCCAGACGAGTTCCGCTGTGCTGATGGCCGTTGCTTACTCAGTGCGCAGTGGGAGTGTGATGGTTACCCAGACTGTCCAGACCACTCAGACGAGCTCCCCCACAATCTCAAATGCCTGGCAGCCGGTAAAGAGCTTGCAGAGTGCTGGTAAAATGTGTTTGACTGATGGACATGGGCATTACTGAATATCTAAGGGAACACAAATGGCAGTGGGAACAGTGTACATTAAAGCCAGAGCTTGAAGAGAATGAGGCTGACCTGAGGGATGGCATGTTTTTCGCTGAATGCACCTCAAAACTGTAGAAAGCCTTTGAGCTTATTGGCACTTGCAATACGTGCAGAATAACGTGGTTTTCTGCTGTTTTTGCTTTTTTTGGCAAAGTAGAAAACATTATTTAGTTCAATTTCTGTTTACTCAAACAGCATTTGGGTTTCAGAGATTTCTTTTCTTGCCATTCTTCCAGAGAGCCTTTGCAACGGCTCCTTTTTTATGTGCTCCAATGGACGATGTATATCAGAGACGAGTCTCTGTGACCAGAAAGATGACTGCGGGGACCGCTCAGATGAGAAAAACTGCAATGTTAATGAGTGCCTCAATCGACGTGTCAGTGGCTGTACTCAAGACTGCCAGGACTTGCTGGTTGGATACAAGGTTGGTTAACAGCTACATCAGTGGTTAAATGTCTTTCATGATGACATGACATTCGTTTTACCAAAACAGTACAAGCACAAAAAAGGAAAATAAATTGCATTATTCTGAATTGTTTGTTGAACCAGCATGTATTAGATAAACAAGTAGAACATCTCCTGTATGTAATATATATGATGATGTCACTAAAAGGTAGGGTATTAGCAGAAAATCTCTGTGAATCTGTGTTTTGACAGAGAACTGTTTTTCTTTTCTTCTTTCTCATTTAAAAATCAGCTATAAACAGTCTATCGGCATTTGTAAAATAACAAAGCATTCATATGATTACAGAAGTTTTATTACAAAATTACAGGAAAAATTACAGGGAATGTTTGAGTAGTAAATTGTCTGCCACAATGGAGCATCAGAAAGTATTGACATTTCAATACGTCGTCTTCTTTTTTGAAATTCCGATAATAACAAGAAATATAGTTTTGCCAGACTGCAATGGGGAAAAAATAAAATAAAATAAATGGAAAATATGTGATATAAAGATACTAAAGCAAGAGAATAGGGTACAAAAAAAGCTAAATGATGATGGAATGAAAAACAGCTCACCTTGTTCTGACAGTCAAAATCTACCATTCAGCCATTGACAAACTGCCTCATTCTCTTTCCCAGTTTTTTCCATCAGCCAATTCATTTGTTCGTTTTTCATTTGTATGTTTGCTTCTTTGGTTGTTGGTTTGCTTGCTTGTTTGGTTGGTTAGTTGGTTGATTTGTGATTTATGAAATATGATGATATATGATACTGTATGTGTTGAGACATGTCCACTAGCTATGGGCTGTTGTGCATTTATTTATTTGTTAGCTTATCTCATTTATGATATTTACTTTTTTTGCCTTATAATAAACTCGAGTTGTGAATGATCACTGTGAATAACTGCTTTCGGCAGCAGGTCTGGCACTGATGACTGAACATTTGAATAGAAAGAGAGTTTTGGCTTAAACAGACTGTATGGGTTTTGGCTTTGTCTCAGTACATTTGTGTTCATATGTAGAGGATTCATTTATCTACTTTTTTGGTGTGAGGTTCTGTTTTTCACCCTGAGCTTAAGCTTACATAACCTTAATTACATGTTTAATGAACATACATCAATGTATTCTTCTTTTTGCATTTATAAATATTTCTTGTGCTCTTGTGTGAGTATTTCGCTAATGTTTGTCATGACTCATCTATTCTGCATAAATATAGTTCAAGAGCTAATCTGAAAATCATCTCTACTTTAGATTCCCTGCCTGTAGAATAAAGATGTATCTAGCTGACTGACAGATTCTAAAAGGCTGCCTGGTTCATACCAAAGTCACGAATGTCCTCCCCACATGACCTTTAGCAATCAGAGCTGTCAGTGTGGACCAGCTATTGGTCTAAGGCAAAACTCTGTCCAATATCTCCTTCTCAGGATCAATAAAGGTTTTATTGAAACACAACAAATGCCAGAGGACACGTAGGTGATGACCTTTGTCTTCAACCAGGGAGGTATAAATATAAGGCTCTGCACTAAGCTCGATAAGCTGAGCACCGAGTGGAGGAGAATCAGGAGAAATACAGTAACTGACTCAGCCAAAAGTCTGGAGAGATTTATTGCTCTGTTGCTCAAATAATTTTCTTTCCATGAAAATTGCAGTAGTATTCAATGTATCCAATAACACACACACACACACACACACACACATATATATATATATATATATATATATATATATATATATATATATATATATATGCATATTCTATATATGGGTTGATCTGAAAACACATTCATAAAAAAACCTTTTGCATTTCAGAAAAGTTTACTGAATTACTGTACATTTTCCCCATAACTAAACATTGCATTATTATTTCTATATTACTTGGGAATGTCTCTAAGAGTATTCTGCCTCACTAATACATTTACATTTTTTTTGCTTCTGCAAAGAAAATAACTGTTGGCAATTTTTGCTGGGTGTAGTGCAATAATGGCACACTTTATGTGCTTTCAGGGAAGCAATCGTAAGTCATTTCTTTTGGAATTCGATAGCTTAAAGGTGCAAACCATTTGAATTGCTTTTCCATCATTTTTGTCCATGTGTCTAGTGTAAGTGCTGGCCGGGATTTCACCTGAAGAATGATGGGAAAAGCTGTGTTGACATTGATGAATGCTCCACCACTCTCCCCTGCAGTCAAACCTGCATCAACACTTACGGTTCTTACAAGTGTTTGTGCGTGGACGGTTACGAAGCCTCAAAACACAACCCTAACAGCTGCAGGTCTCTCTCCGGTAATTACATCTATTATTCCATACATCATGTGGTTATGCTGGAAAAAATTGTTTGGCGTTGTAGTTTGTAGATTTTTATTTGCAATGGAATAATTGAGATAGATAAAATCAAGAGGATTTAAATATTTATACCACAGCGCTTTTCTAATGATTACAATTTATTAATGATTAACCTGCATTTTTTCTGTTACTTGATGTTAATTAATAAGTTAAAAAAATCACAGAATAATGTGTTGTTAAACATCAAGGAGACTTTCCTGTTATGACAAATATACTGTCCATTATAAAGCGCTGAACCTGAAACTATACCTAGAGATATTTAATTAAAGAAAGCTTCACTATATCAATGATAATTGTGTTATTTGATAAATAAAAAAACTTCTTAACACTTTTTAAAAATTATTTTATTATTAGCTATAAAACATGTGCAGCATTCACGTAATGCAAGACCTTTAATACTATACCTAAAAGTGTTACTATAGAAACAATAAAGAGCACAATACTGTATAGACCTGCAATCAGATTTACTTAATTAATTCATTCATTAAATTTAGATTAGGTTAGAGCTGTGCTGCTAGAAAATGAACCAATTTAATCAACCAGCTCGATTTAAGAATTCAACAGCAGCAACAGGGATCATTGATTAACTCTGAACTGTGAACTCACATTTTTCTATTTTCTTTTTTTATTATTCAGCTGAAGAGCCGTTTCTTATACTTGCCGATCATCATGAAATCAGAAAATTAAGTGTTGATGGCTCTAATTACACTCTCCTGAAGCAGGTAAACATGTCTGCCTCCTTCAGTTCCCTCACTTTATTTACTTTACTGCTACAATCCTTTCTTCACAAATGGTTGAAAAAAATCCAAAGCCAGCTTTAATCTGTCCCACCGAATGTGTTACTATAAATCTCTGTGGTTATTCACAGAGCAATCCATGAAAGTGAACTGTTAAAAGCTTAATAGAGTCCCAATTAAGAACCATGGTGATGTGATTGTGATAACAGCACACGAGCAGTTGTTGGCCCTCTCTTTTGAAAAGACTAATTGAAGTCATTAAACAGTGCACTTTCTGTGGAGCTTCACATTAATAGAGTGAAAACAAATTGCGTGTCCATTGCCTGCCTGCCTGGAGAAACAGTAATCTCTCCTTGGCATGTAGCACACTGTGGATTATCTTCTTTCCTATTTTCCCACTTCATTTTCCAAATTAATATTCATTTATTATTAACGCTTGCTTTATGTTCAGCTTGAGTTGATTTTATTTACTCTTTATTTAGTCTATTGTGAATATGCTTTTTTTTTATTATTGTTTTATTGTATTCATTCATATTCATATTTAAGTCTGGAATAATTGTTACGTTTAATTATTATTTAAATTGCACCTATGGAATTCATTTCAGTTGAATATCATGAGATCATTTATAAGGAATTACCCCTATCCATCCAAGGCTCTCATTATCAGTCACCTTAATCACTGTTTTGATATACTGTAATGAATGGCTGCATGAGTGTCTGTAACCTGGTTGAACTCACAGCTGTCACATAAGTCTCCTGTTTACTAAATGCTGTTACATCACTGTTAAACATGTCAAGTGGTTCACTCTTGAGGTCAGACTTAAATAATAGCCTGAAAACTAAACACTATAGAGAACACCATGAAGCAGCCGTGATGATTTATTTTATTTTATTTTTTTTTTGTTTTTTTGTCGAGAACGCAAACATCCTCTTCTGTAGACATTTTTTAGTAAAGGATGATCATCATAAACATTAAACCTTTCTCTACTAATTTATATTAATGCACTCATAAAGCTATCACAGTTTCATTGTTTTTTCAAGCAAACAAAACATGGGAATAGGCAACATTAGTTATTTTAATGAATAATTTACAATCACATGCATATATCAGTTTTTCCTATATTCATATATTGGAAGCACACAGTTATGTTGAGTGTCTTTGTATGCTCTAGCAGTACATTTCCCTTCACTGGAACTAAAACTTACTCCAGCATGACAATGCCTCGGTCCATGAAAACATGGTTTGTTCAAAAATCACATATGGCTGTCATTGGTCAGGATTCCTGAACACTATTGGACATGTAGTGTATTATACTGTTGAAACATGGGATATAAAAGGGGCTTATAACACTGTGGACCTCATTTCCTTGTGCAGTTTTAGGTTTTCTCTACTTCAAGTTGATAAAAGGCTTTGATAATGAACTGATAAGCAGTTATTTGAGAGTATGAAAAACTTTATGGCTCTGTGTGTACCTTCGTTCATATCTTGCCCTTTTAAAATCTTTTCTTTCTTACTGTTGAATTATTAATCTTCCTGTACTTCAGACTTTCTTTTGTTTGAGTTCTTGTGTTCTCACCATTCTGTATGTTAGTGATCTGACAAAGGTGTCATGTCTGCTTTCACTCGTCCCCTGATCTTAGCACCCGTGCTGAGGTATGCAGGGCTGTTCTGGTGAACAGCAAACTGCTCTTCCTGACTGACAAGACACTGACGCCGACTTGACAGTAACGGATGTAGCTCGGTATTCTGTTGGAAGGCTCTCTGAACCCTGCTTCAGCACATTTCTCAGGCATCAATTGCACAGCCTGCTGTTCGAAAATCAATGCACTGATTAGATATCAAAGGGATGTATACATGCCGTTTTTCTCATCTACATTCCTGCCAGAGTCACTCTGTGAGACTAAAGGAAAAGTGCATACGGAGTGGCTAATTAAGCTCTCCAGCTAATTGAGTAACAGAACAAGTCTGCACGTCTTGCTCTTTTGTGCATTAGAAAAGATGTGAAGCTTCATTTCGATCGTCTGTTGGCTGAACAGTAAGATTTATTTTGGCTGTGAGAAAATAACACATTCATTTTCTCTGTTTTTTTTTTAAAAGGGTCTCAACAATATTATCAGCTTAGATTTTGACTACAGGAAAGAATTCATCTACTGGGTTGAATCAAGTAGACCCAGCGGTCGAAGAATCAACAGAATCCGGCTGAATGGAAGTGACCTTAAGGTATGGTTAATATGCTTCTCTATCCTTTTTTTTCTTGAAGAAGTAGCTAACTGAAAAAGCAATCAAAAATGTATCTTAATGTGATCATTTATTTTTTTGTTCATACATTCATTCTTTCAATCATAATGGATTTCTGATGATATTGTAGGGTGATAATTTCCTGTCTTTCCCAGTGTCAACATAATTGCAAGTTCTCTTTTTAGAAATGATCACCAGCACTCAGCAGGGCCATTATCTCTAAAACCACTTGCCTCTCAGGCCACTGTCTACGTCATACAGTCAGAATTATTGGTGCTCTTGAAGAAACAGGATTCTGTAAAAGAAACTTTGCACACAGTTACTGTACACACCTGTAAATCTGGTAATGGGTGTAAAATACATACACAGAGAACATTGTCATTATGTACAAAGCTATAGTAAAAACATTTGCCAGGGATTTGACCTCCCACAGTAAGAAGGATGGTGAGTAAGGGGGAAAAAAGAAGAAGCCAAAGAAACAATTCTATAGCAGTTTGTTGATTCTTGGTGTAATGGATAACTATTAAACTCCATGTCTAGAAGAACAAGCTGCTTGCAGCTTGATTGATTGATAGATTGATAGATAGATAGATAGATAGATAGATAGATAGAAACAGCCACCAAGAGCAAGGAACAAGGAAGACTAAGACATAACAGTTTACTTTTAAGACCTTTAAAGTGTTCTTGTATCTTTCCCTGTTACAGTGAAGCTGCTGGAGTCGGTAAAAGTGTTAGAGGTTTTAGAAACACTATGTATCTTTGGAGCTACTGCACATTCAGATCAAAGTTTTAAAGAGGTCCATGCCCCATTTTATATATATTATACCACAATACAGAATGTTTACTTTACCGATTGGTCATTTCTAATCTTCAATAAACAGTTCTGATTTGAATTAATGTAATTAAATTACTTCCAAAAAATGGAACTGATGGCACCAGCTAGTCTTCAGAAGACAGAGTTTATTTCTTTTTAGAAAATTCCAAACTTCCAAATTTGAACTGCTGGCCCACTTTATACAGGACACACATAAAACAGATAAAAACTACTAGCAGTCTCTGGTTTGTGTGAACCAAAGGTCTGGAACACTTCCCATTAAACATCAGGCTCCATCCATCAGTGAGCAGGGTTTTCTGTTTGCTTGCTTGATTTTTTTTTTGTTTGTTTTACATTTACATTACCTTTATATTATTTTATAATATTCATTGTTTTATTTTTCATATGTTTGTTCTCTTTGTGTCCTAAGACTTATTTTATTTTTTTAACTGCTCCAGATGTTGTTATTGTTCTGTTACTCTATTTATGATATGACTTGCTTATTTTAATGTTATATTTTTGACTACTTTTGTCACGGTGAGACAAAGGCGAGTGTGGATCCAAGTGCAGTTTTAAAGTTTATTAATCCAGACACGAAACAGACAAACAGACAGTCAGGCAAAACAGGGCAGAACACTGAGTAAGACAGGAACCAGGAACATGAACATACCATACATGTAACAACGACCAACACCAGGGAAGTGAACGAACAGAGTATATATAACAGACAGGAACCAATCACCAAACAGAGACAATCAGAGACTGACACGATACACCTGGAGGGGGAGATAGAGTGCAATTAGTGTTCGTGGTAACCAGTGAATGGGCGGAGCAAACAATTAACACCAAGGCAGACAGCAGACAGAAACAGGGCAAAGCACAGACAGACTCATTACAACTTTTAATTCTTCTCTGTGTGTGTGTGTGTGCCCTGCGATGGGTTGGCACTCCGTCCAGGGTGTATCCTGCCTTGATGCCTGATGACGCCTGAGATAGGCACAGGCTCCCCGTGACCCGAGGTAGTTCGGATAAGCGGTAGAAGATGAATGAATGAATGAATGAATTCTTCTCTGTGTTTTAGTTCACATTGTGAAACACTTTGAGCTGCTTTTAAATGGTCTTAAGAGAAGATTCAACTAGTATTTGTTTTTAATACATTTATTATTATCATTTTTGTACAGAAAACATTCTATTATCTAAGAAATTATTAATTTTATGTACTACTTTTTTCTCACTCTGCTTACTGTCATTTTCATGCAAAATGTCAGTAGTTATGGAGCTGACTATAGCTATAGATATTAATTCTTACATTAGGCGTGCGTGTGTGTGTGTGCAGTAAATGTAGCACATGGCTGGCTCTCGTATAGAAGCGTGTATAGAGCTCATGCTGAGCCATGCTTCTCTTCATCTTGTTAGCTTCAGTGTGAGGCCAAAAGCCTCATTTGGCTTCATTACAGCCAGAACCCCTTGCCCTCCTTCTGATTTATCTTTATCTCTCGCTTTCTCTCTCTCTCAACACTAAAGCCATTTCTAGTCCATTAGGGTTTGGGGAAGTGATTATCAAAATGATGAAAATGGGTAAAAAATCAAGCTGTGATAGTATGTCTAGTCTGGAAGACCATATAATCAACATGGTGCAAGAAAATGAGGAAAAAATTGCTTTACTCAATGGTGATCACACCAAACACAAATACAATTCACCTGGACAAAAACTTATTCACTTGAGTGGAAGTAGACATGCTGCACAAACAAAGAATTACTTTTGAGAAGCAGTTAAATTTGCTTCCAGATATTAAATAATCATGCACTAATGGCTTAATTAATACGTATTTATTTTTAAAAAAAATATTATCTAAAGTTGAGTTAATGTACTAATGAACTAATTAAGAACTAACCTTAACTATGGTGTTAGTCTTGTGAATAATGCATAAGTAACATTACTTAAAGTACATGTTTGTTAGTTAATATATTAGAACTAATTATAAATAAGTTAATCAAACATACTGTATAAAGAAATATTGAATATTAATTAAATTTGCTTCAATTCAAAGTGTTTTTTTATTTTTAATGTTTTAATGTTTAGTGTTTTTTAATTTTTAAATAACTTTTCGTACACGGCTGTGTAAACAAACATCTTTGGATCACATTGGATTACTTTTGTAACTGACAATGATCCTACTCATTGAACTTGAATGATGCACTAATAACGAACACCAATAATTCTCTGTCCATTTCTCTTCAAATTTAATTATGATGCTTGCACATTCTCTAAAAGACTCAGGCCCTTTACACACAAGGGTGAACTATTAGAAATTATGTTTATTTTTTATGAACTTCAAATGAAATTTTCCGAACAAATAGGGTTAAAGTTTTTTTTGTTTGTTTGATTGTTCTTTCCTTCTTTTTTTCAAAATCATAGGTACAACAATCATTAAAAAGAATAATTCACAGATTGTAGAAAGATTGCAGATTTTAGGCAATACATATTTTTTCCTTCCTTGGATGATGCTTTCGGAGTCATGTCCTCTTGGTTTGGATCTAATATATTGCATTACATTTGGTGGTCATAAAACAAAGTAAACCAAAGAACACGTCTGCACATTCATTAAATCGACCGTTATAAAGCCATTATAACACTTCATATTTTTATATTTGAGTATCCTGTAATATTATGATTGCAGAAAAGTTTCTGAATAGAACTGCCTTATATTTCTCTACAGAACTAATTTAAAGGTTTAGTAAGAAGAACCCTACATGCTTCTTTATATTCTGTGTAATGGTTCTTTTTATGGGTTCACTCATTGATAATTTGTTGAGTAATTTCTTCTTGCAACAAAAAAAAACAAAAATTATTTTACAATGCAACCACACAATGTAAAAGATGATTACAATATATAGCAACACAATGTAAAAACATAATGCAAAGTTTATCCTAAAAAACACATTGTGGCATAATGGTAGCTTGGAACTAAGTAAAGAAGACCAGAGTGCAAATACAGTACAAGTGCAGTATTGTGCAAGCAAGTTGGAGTATAATACACACACATCATTTTAATTAGTGGCCATATGTTCACATGATTGTGATTTTTTTTTTTTTTTTTTACAATGCCTTTGGACCTTCTGATGCTAATTATTATATTAAATTGTTTAAACAGCTACAGCATCCCTAGTGTATGCTGTGCCTCTGTATACAGTAAGTATATTAGGAATATGTATAATAAAAAGGTCAATGTAAAATGCCAACCATTATTTTAAAAAAGGCTTTGTTTTTGTCTGATTTGTTGAATAGAACCACAAATAGATCCGTATGGATAATTAGTGTTAGAGAAAGATGGCTGGAAAGCTTTTGTTTGAATTCAACCTGGTTTGAAATGTTTTATAGGTAGAATCATCTCTTATTATAAGGTTTGGCCTTTATAACCTGGGAAGATAAATTATAAATATGTATCGCTGAGTAGGTTGGTTCACACTGAACCACAATTTTTCAAAGTACTTTGTGTGTGTGTGTGTGTGTGTGTATATATATATATATATATATATATATATATATATATAATGTGTGTGTATATATATATGTGTATATATATATATATATATATATATATATATATATATATATGTGTGTGTATATATATATGTGTATATATATATATATATATATATATATATATATATATATATATATATATATATATATATATATATATAATATGTGTATATATATATATATATATATATGTATATGTATGTATCAAACAATAGCTTGCAGCACAAAGATAGTGTAGCCTGCAGCAAGACTCTCACTTCATTATTGGCTTTGTTTTGATCTCTGTAATATAAAGAATTAGTAACAGTTGTAGCTTAGGAACTTTGCCTTTGTGCTACACATGTCGTTTGCATAGCCTTAAGCGATGCCTTTGGTACAGTCTAATAAGGAAGCCAGAAGAGATACAGTATGTACTAATGAAGGTGGGTGTTGTAGGAACTAGTGATTATATCTTGTGTGGACTTATTGAAATTCAGTTGCTTTTCAGATGTAGACATTATTCAGGATATGTATAGTGTAAGCATTAACATGTGGGTCAGATAGTGAAGTGGAGACAAATAAAGAAACCATTTTTCAACACCGATTCTATGTGCATAGGAAATGTTAAACCATTTTCATTTTTTTCTATGCTGATATATTCAAATGTTGACATTTTAATTATGTTAACCTTCTATTTCTATGGAAGTCAGAGCTTCAAATCAATGTGGCATGATCTCTCAAGAATAGCATAGACTTTGCTTTTCCACTTTGAATATTAATGTTCTTTCCTCTTTAAAAGTCGCTTTAGTTTCAGAAAATGTTTAAAGCTCAGCTTAGCATATATATATATATATATATGAGAATATGGAGGGGGAGTACCGTTTTTATTACATCCATATCCTCATCATTTTTTTTTACTAGATCTTTGTCCCTTTCCTCTAAAGTGCAGCGAGTGTCTACTTGTGTGACTGGTTTTATATACTTCTGAGTCAAAACAAGAAGTGAATGAAAGCAAACTGCACTGAAACACAATGTCTTTGTTATTATAAGTGCTATAATTTCCTTTCTTGTTTTGCAGAAAAAAAATTGCACTGCTTAAGAAAATATTCTGTTTAAAAATATTGTGTTTAAATAAGTACATATAATATGCATGAACTCAGAATATCACCAGCTGGCTTTGTTCCATTTACATAAAAATCTTTGCTTGTCCTCGGTGACAGAGGGGACCATAAATATTGTCATTATGACAGCATGGGTTGCCATTTCAAGGCTTTTAAACATAGTACCTGAAAAAGCTTTATTTGCAAACTGACATATTTGCTTTTTGCTATTTGCCTACGAAGGAAGTGTGATCTTTGCACGCAGAGAAGAGAGAGCTCATTTACGTATTTGTTTGTTTAAATTAGAAAGTGTCTGAGCTCTGACTCTTCATTGCTTCACACTGTTCATTGCTTATCACGTTGACTTTCTTACCTGTTATTTGAAAATGAAAGAACTACATTAGCATTTTAGCTTTGCCTACATATTTCCGTGGATGTCAGATCTGATATTGCAGGCAATTAATGTTGCCATGTTGCCGACCTAATCTTTTTGCTCTAATGTGAAAGGTAGATGTACTGTATGTAAAAGGATCATGAATATTTATGTTTTGTCTGACAGGTTGTTCACAGAGCAGCTGTACCGAGTACACTGGCAGTTGACTGGATTGGGAAGAATTTGTACTGGTGTGATATAGAAAGGAAGACCTTAGAAGTGTCCAAATCGAACGGCCTCTATCCAACAGTCTTACTGAGTTCAGGCTTACAGAACCCCACTGATCTGGCCCTCGATGCCCAGTTAGGGTATGAAGTCAATACTATATGTGTGGATCTGAGGCATTCAGTATAGCAGCAGTTCTGACTTTGTGCTTAATACTTTTGATTAGGTATGTGTTTTGGATCGACTGCTGTGAGCACCCACATGTGGGACGTGCTGGCATGGATGGTCAGGGCCAGACTGTGATCGTGGACAAGGAAATCTACAGCCCCTCCGCCCTCACCATTGACTACACTACCAAGAGGATTTATTGGACTGACGACAGTCACATCCTCTTCGCTAACATAGATGGCTCTCAAAGGCACAAGGGTACAGAGATAACCATGATGTGCTGGTTTAAAATCTAACTTTTCAAACCCAAGCGTGCAATCTACTCGTTTATATGATACCTAGACTGCAGTGTCTTCTCATTCTTTTAGTCAGAATTAGTCATTAGTCAATTAATTGATTAATTGTCTTCAACAGAAGGACTGGCAGTAGTGAGAGCTGTAATTATAATCCAAAGTTAATATTAATACAGTTACTGTTTCTATAGTAACAGCTCAGTCAGAAGGACTTGTATGGTTCATTTAAAGACAAAAAAAATGAAGTTGTGAGAACAGTAAGTCCATCATTTAATTTTTTTCCTGTAAGACCATACCCTGTCATTCCTAACGCTACATTTACAGATACAGTGACTTGCAGCAAGTGATTGGAGACTCAGTTGACGCTGGTGACTTTCAGCGACATTAGCAAGAGCAAGCATTGTAAACTAGGTTTAAGCATGTCTAGTGAGTTGAGAAAAGTTTATGCATATACAGTATGGGTTACATTATGGGAGTAAAGACAGTAGAGTGCATGTGATCCATGGTAAAGCGCACACACACTGCTTCTCCTTCATCTCTTATGATATGACGCATATATACACTGCTGAATTTTATCTAAAAACACTTTCCCTCTCTATGCAAAAGAAAACTGATTTGGTATGCCAGTTGAGTCACCCACAGATAAACGTTATTGCTATGGAAACCAGTCGTAGGAACATCTACTGACGATTTCACAGTACAGCGACAGAATATTTGTGGTGAAAAAATCACTGTATGTGTGAACGTAGCATAACATAAACAGAGATAGGAAAATGCCAAAGTTTATGAAATATGAGATCAGCTCTAAAGGCGCACCTGCTAAATAACCAAAAACAGGTGTAGGTTTTAGTTATCCAATTGCAAATGATCTCATGATCTGAGAGAGAAATTGTGCATATTTCATGTGAATTGGTCAGCAAAATAGTTTTGACTGATATTTTCTGGCTTAGTTCCTTACAATCACATCCAGGGTGTGATGGGGCTGACCTTGTTCGAAGACTTCATCTATTGGACAGATGGCAAATCGAAGTCTCTCCGCCGTGCTCACAAAACCTCTGGTTCCCATGCTGTTGAGCTTCTCAATTCCTGGCAGGCCATTAAATCTGTAACAGTTTATCACCCTCTGCGCCAGCCCGAGGGTAAGAATCCCCTTTACTGCTCTTTTACTGGCTTTCTAAACGTAAAGAGTTCTGTCTTTAAATCTGTTATTTCTTCCTCTAGTGCCCAAACATCAGTGTCAGGTGGCTAATGGAGGTTGCAGTCACCTGTGCCTTTTGGCCCCTGGTGGAGGACACAAGTGTGCATGCCCCACTAACTTCTACCTGGCTTCTGATGGCAAGACCTGCTTGTCCAACTGTACAGCTAGCCAGGTCAGAAAGCCTTCACTTTCTTTTTCAATCTCATTTAACGAGGTGTGAGCAGAAATGTATTCATAGTCCTGTTCGCTTTGCATGTGATCGACTTGGTTCTACAGTTTCGCTGTGGCACGGATGAGTGTATACCATTCTGGTGGAAGTGTGACACAGTGGATGACTGTGGTGATGGTTCCGATGAGCCTGCAGACTGCCGTGAGTATGCGAGCAAGAGCATTACCCAGCCTGACCATATGGACTAAACAGATCATTAGTGCTAATTGTCAGTAATTGTTATTCTAGCCTCTAAATACTTCTATCCCCACTGGGGAATCATTTTGCCTTAGAGTTACGACAAGGACACAAATGAAAACTTTAAATAAAATGCTATGTTATTTTAGCATAATTAGCAGGTTTATTAGAAGGAAAAAATCTTTTTTTTTTCAAGTGTAATCTTTCTGATTGAAAGACTTGATTGAAAACTCCAATTTATAATTATTAGTGTCTGAATGTCACATTTCACCTCATAAATTGTCAGGCTGTCAGTCAGTAATTAAGGGAACTGCTGCTATTCTGAAAAGGGCAGGTAGCATTAATTCTTACAAAGCTAGGTTCCCAGGAAAATAATTCATTTATGTCTTAATAAAACACACAGATTTCTGGGTCATGTAAAATGTCCTTTTTCAGCTGAATTTAAATGCCAGCCTGGGCGTTTCCAGTGTGGCACTGGTCTTTGTGCTCTACCTCCGTTCATCTGTGATGGAGAAAATGACTGTGGAGACAACTCGGATGAGGCCAACTGCGGTGAGATCAGCATTGTTTCTTCAACTCGGTTTTGTCTTTGCTTAAGCCAGGGTATTGTTTTGTTTTTCTTTCCTATGCAGCTCATATCCTTCTCTTCTTATAATGCAGGACACATATACAGTATGCACCCCATACGAGCAATAATGTCTAAATGGAATATTTTCATCAGTAACAAGTCATCTTTATTGCTGTTTTTCTTCAAAGGTTCAATAGTACATAACTCTATCATCAAGTGATCGATAACCACTTTAGGAGCATCAGGAAAGATTACAGGGCATTTTGATGTCCAACACCAGTAATGTGGATATATTACATGGAGCACAGATTTTCAGCCACAATGATTAATGATGTGCATTGTTCTTCATATTAAATATAGCCAAGCAGCTCAGCTTTTGTACATTATCTATGCAGCAACAGTACCTAGACATTTTTTAAGGGTTATGATTTATGTAATTGAATCTTTTTTATTTCTTTAAGCCTCTTTTCTTTCTAGAAGCCATTTTCTGACTATATGTATTGACACCCTGGAGCAGGTCTTGTAGTGAAACCTGTTTTGGCCGCTTTGAAATGCCATCTCTTTCTGCAGATACATATATCTGTCTGTCGGGTCAGTTCAAGTGCACCAGGAAGCAAAAGTGCATTCCATTAAACCTGCGCTGCAATGGACAAGACGACTGTGGAGATGGCGAGGATGAGACGGATTGTCGTAAGAAAGATTATGACGCCTTATATCACAGCCCTTTTGAATTTCTTGATTTCGATTAGTCTGTTAGTATGTCGTAAGGCATTCCATAGCATCATATATAACTACAGTATAAGCTATAAACAGCACAATATTCACAATCAAAATTATGTTATTGTTGGCAAATGGCTATTGGCTCTAACGAAAAAGACACTTCATGATGTGCTGTTATTGGAAAATAATCAACTTCAGGATGGTTTTTACCCTAGCATTGATTAGTTTCTTGTAACAGAGCTTCAGTCATGAAGTATTGTGACAGAATGACACATTGTCCCAAATTTACCTCTCCTGAAGAATATTAATGATCCCCACTGACAGATCTGGAAATAGCTTCTAAGCCACTGAATGAGTCTCGGTTCGGCGGGAACTAGCAGACACTGATTAGGCATTCAGAGGATTGAGTAGTGGAAACCAAAGGCCTTTCCTGCCAGAGGTAAAATTAGATGTCATGGGAGAATAGAGTGGCTGGTTGTTAAGAGGTGTGTTTCTTATCCCTCTTTGTGCCTCTTACTCCCTGTGCATCACACATGTGACAAGCTTTCCTCAACTGTCAGTGATAATGATAATAGACCATATAAAGTATTTGCTCATTGTCCATGACTTTTTTGTCTATTCCAGTCTAATTACCTTGACATTTAAAGGTGATATTTGGTTTGAGGATTTGACCCATTGTCATTCTTCTAGTTAAAAATCATTTTTTCATGAAATCTCTTTTTACTCTATTATTATTAGTCGTCATTTCTAGTCATATACAATTTATTTTCTGCTGTTGTTTTAGATGACTAGTTTAAAGTCATTTGTATTTACATGCTCTTGTTACCTCTGTTTGTTTTAACACGTGTCAGCCGAGAACACATGTTCACCTGAGCAGTTCCAGTGTAAAGCCACCATGCACTGCATCTCCAAGCTGTGGGTGTGTGATGAGGACCCAGACTGTGCTGACGGCTCTGACGAAGCTAACTGTGGTGAGTGAAGCAGCCTTATTATTCACAAATCAAAGTCTCTTATGACATCTTAGGACTCGCAGGAGATCGTGATTGAGGCTAATGTGAATTCAGCATGTTTGCACAGTCTCCCGTCTCACTGATGGAGGGTCAGCCTTAATCAAGAACCACTCAGAGCTCTTATTAGATATGACTTGTAACAATTCATCAGGGCCTGTTTTGTTGCTAAATTGTCTGATTTAGTTTGACAGTATAACATCAGGAATTGCCTCACATATTACAGTATTCCTTGCCATGTTGCCCAGTAAATCAAAAAGAGATGACTCAAGAATGATGTAGCTTCAAGTTCCAAATAGTCGACATTGTTAAGATAATTGCAGTGCAGAATGAAGTGCAATGTCTTGTTGCATTTTTATTCTTGTGAAATCCTACCAAACCACATTTTTATAAGAATTCTCTCATTTCAGGGGATGTAAGAAACACTATTAAATTTCAGTAATTATTTGCATTTATTACAAGAATCAAGCACAATAGGGCTTTTCCTAAAAATGGTTTAATTTGATTCTGTTTTTTTTTTTTTTTTCAAACTGAGGACTTAGTGTGATTAGAGCAGACCATTACATGGTGGAAAACATTATATACCAGAAACATACTATAGTTAAACACTGGTGTATCCAATCCAACTGTTTAGTATATTGATACGAAGCCAGATATACTGTACTGTCAAGCTGAAAACAGACCTCACACTAGGAGAGCAGAGTAGAGGCACTTGAATGGTGTGAATCACAAAGAAAATGCTGTGTAGATCAATATCACTCTCTAGGAGTGAGCCATAATTGTGTCAAAGATAACCAAACAAAATACAAATCAACAAAACAGCTTGATATCAGGGTGTTTACTGAAAGATGCAAACTACAGGTACTGTAAACCTCAATCCAAACAATGATTCTACATCTTATACACGAGGAAATGAATCTCACAGCGCCAACGTAAACCTGCAGGGAAAGAGTGTAATAATGGCATATATGGAAATGGATCACTTTACTAAATCTTACTATTATCAGTTCTGTCATGGTACACAACAGAATGAGTTTAGATGTTTAAATGTGATTGTAGGGAAAATGTACTATTATGTTAAATTTTAGATACAACTTTATATAATTTATATATAAATATATATAAAATAAATTTATATTATTAGATAAAGTTTAGGTAAAAATAAAATGTAAGCGTGTCCTGCAAAGAGACAGCAATTCAAAAAGGGAACTTCAACAGAAAAATACAAAAGCATGAACTACTCATAGTCTCATCATGACATAAAGGAGGACATGGAGAATGATCTGCTGGAGTTAGTGCAGTGAGAGTTATCTTCTTATTTACACTTACATGTACTGTATAGGATTTAGCACAGTCATAAGCAGCAGACCTTATAGAAGTGCTGTCCAGAGCTCCACAAAAAGCTGAGAGGAATTAGCACAAGGTCTTAGTATATCATCGAAGTGCTATGTGAAGAGGTGGGTCTTCAGTCAGTTCGTGTACATGCAACCAAATTATCCATTAATAATCTGATCAATAGCTCAATTGGATTGCAGAGCATTCATGTAAACGCCTCGATCAAGCCGATTGAGCTCGATGCAAATGAAATTTCGATCTGATTGAAAGGAGTGGTGTTGGACTGAAATGATCTGGTAGACAGAAGAAACTGTAAAAATTTTCTCAATTGGATTTAAAAATACCATAACATACAGTGGTGTGTACGTTACAACAAACACTCTGCGCCTACGCAGAATTTTTGTTTTCAGTGTATAGAATATAATGCACATGTAAACAATATTTAAATTTGATTACACCTTCAATACGCTTTCAGAATCTGCAGTCGGATTGAATTCATTTGGATTGATGCAAAGGGCTGCATGTAAACATACCCAGTGTGTGTGTTTAAGGGGGGAAAAAAAGAATGTGTTCCTTTGTTTGTGGCTTTGCATGCATTGAGGGTAATCCTTGTGTTTGTCATTCAGGTTCATCCCTTTATTGTTTACATAAAAATCAATTCGTTTATGTGCTGTTGTTTTATTCAAACGAAGACTGGTTAATTACGTACAAATCACTGTGATTTTTTTAGTCACTGAGAAGCACCGCTTATTTTCTGCTTTGGCTTGTGCTTTACTTGAGCTGGTTCTCTCTGTCTTTCTGTATCTCTCTATCACTGACTCTGTATGTCTGTCTGTCTCTTTCTCAAATGAGCTTTATTGGCACAATAAATTGTACAATGTATTTCCAAAGCATTTATAATGCAAGAAATAAACCTGAGCAGAGAAAAATGCTAAGATTCACAAATGAAGACAAAAAAAAGAAAGGAAAAAACTGGTCTATCAGTCTCTCTCTCCATCTTTCACTCTCTCTCTCTCATCATTGTTTACTTACTAATAAACCTGCATGTAACTGTAGATTATAAGACAAATCTCAGCTAGTATTCTTTTGCATTCTGTAAGCAGATTTTTACAATGTCTTTTTGGAATAAATCAAATATTATTAGTGATTGCAGTGGCAGGAAGCAATATGTACACTGTCAGCCCTTAATATAGCTTGCTTTTTCTTGGCTTTGACACGACAGCTAGTAAATGACTCTAGTTATTAGTGAAGACATTATGGCATTATGGCAGCACATGCAGCATCAGCGGTTTATGCATTTTGCTTTATTGAAGCCCATCAAGTTTAATAGGAGGTATTTCTGTAGACTTTGAAAGATATAGCTTTTCATCACATTCATTGTATTATAATTTAAAAAAACATGACTCATACTTAATTAGTAGGACTGTTATTTTCTTAAATCGTATCTCTTTTTAGGTGCTGCTTTTCAGTTGAGCTCTATAAGGCAGTGAAGCCTAATTAGTCAACATTCTCATCAAATAACACATTTATAGCTATTCAGTAAAAATTTAAAAGGGGAAAGAAAGAAAAGAAATGGAGCTTCTTGCTTGCTTCTGCACACACAAGTCCTACTGAGCCTACAGTGCTGTTAAAGCTTTTTTTTGCCTCAAACACTGACCTTGGCTCTGGTTCATAGTATGCAACCCAGACATGGGAAGCTGAGCAGAAAGAAGATTCTCTCTCCATTTGTTAGAAGAAGCTGAGCTCAGATGAGAGAGTATGTAACAGCAGGTACTGGGATCTGTGGGAGGGTCTGGGGGAGCAGTGAGTAGTTACACACTCAGGTATTTCTTCGTGCATGCCGAGTTTGACTCTTAAGTTTGGGGATGTTTTGAACTCTGTGTCAAACATGCGTTAGGGACACCCTGAGGAAATGATGATTACACGCTCATGTGCTGTAGCGATGCATTAATATTCATGCACTTTTGAAGCAATTTTCATCTGTGTGTTTGTTGTGGCTGATGAAAAAGATGAAAAGACCTGTGGACCTCATGAATTTCGCTGTGAGAATAACAACTGCATCCCGGACCACTGGAGATGTGACAGCCAGAACGACTGCGGAGACAATTCAGACGAGGAGAACTGCAGTGAGTTGTCCTCTTTCTTTGTTCACAATACATCCATAACGGGGATCTGGTCTGATTCTGACTGTTAGCTGGTGAGGAATTATTATTATTTTTTTTTTTTAAGTTTCATTATTTTCGGTATATCAGTCTCTGTATGCTTGCACCAGTTTGTTGTTAATTGCTGCCAAAGGCAGTCCTTTGGAGATCTTTAACAATTTGAGGTTACACAGACACTTTCAATCGTTATAAAGGAAACACTGATGTAGGGAAAACTACAGGTTTTCTTATGTTTTTTTATTTACATATCTTGTCTTTCATTACTGGATACACTCTTTCTCATAAATGTAACTTTATTCAAGCTTCACACAATAAAAGCAGTCCTTAGTGGCATGGCAGCATTTGGCAGCTGTATACAGAAGGAGATCCTGAATGTCGACAGACTTATTGCTAATTAGCTTGTAATAGCTCCCTTCACATACCTGTAAAACCTTAAAGAAAGGGGAAACAGATGGTACAATGACACTTTATGTCCAAATGATGCTCTCACACTCATTTTCTCATCCATTTTTTCTCCCTCTCCCCCTATTTTACCACTATGTCCTTAGCTAGAGCTGACTTAACAGTTGAGCTACAATATCTTTTGAACCCTTGGATGCATCATTTGAGCTTTCCTATGTGCTCTCCTTTACCTCAATGCAGAACCAGTGACCTGTAATCATAAGGATTTTGCCTGTGCTAATGGGGACTGCATCTCAGCTCGTTTTCGCTGTGATGGCGACTACGACTGTGCCGATAATTCGGACGAGGTAAGTGATTTCCAGGATTAATCCAAATTTTTCAGACAGACTGAATGAGCGAATAGTGCAGATTTTAGAAGATCTACTCATCTACTCATTCACTGGTTAAATAGCCATGGTTTCCCCTCCAGTATATATAATCTATATATATTACTGCTGCCTATTTTTATGTAATTGCTCTTTAAGAAAGGCTGAGCTCAAGACCATCTATATGCTTATAAGTCTGCGATTCAGAATCAGAGAGATTACTCAAAGCTCGAGAGGAGTGCTCAGAACTGATATGCATTCTACAGTCGTAATACTGGAGATGCTGATGGAATATATCTATTTTTTCCATCATAAAATATACATATTAACATAAAAGATTTATAGTTTCACCCGAAATATAATACATTTATTATACAGTATTGGAATGTTTTAGAACAAAAGATAAATTTATAAACAGGTCTGACCACAGTATAGAATAAAGGGAGGGAAATATGATTTTGAGTGGAATTTTGTAATGAGGCCGATTTTAAATCTATAACTAGATTCAAGCTGTGCAGTAACCAGAGAGAAGCAGAAAGAGAGAAGAGAAGCAGATTTGACAGGTCAGACACTCCATCTGGTGTGATCCAATGTTGCAGAAACCAGGATGGGTTTATTTTTTTTTTTAATTCTCTAGAGAACAACTACAGTACCCCACTTTGTGCTGTATGCTACAGATATTTCTATAAGTATTCCATAATCACTGGAACCCTTCAAGAATGCAAGTACATCTTGATTTAAAATATTGATATGCAGGTGGTTATTATGTGAAATTGACAACAAAACTTACATTTTATTCCATACAGAGAACTTCGTACCCAAAAATCAGTTGAAGCCTACTGTAAAATAAGATTATTTCAACTAGTACAAATATCTATCATGTAGCATTGTGGTGCATGGTGGCAGGCAGCTTAAAATAGTGCCATTTTGCCTGTCCCTACTGTATAACACACTGGAAATCACTCACTTGAAAATGCCAGTTCACTGAAGGGGAAAGGACACAGGGTATGAAAGTGTAAAACTCATCTAAATAATGTAATCAGGCTGCATCAAAAAAAGTATGGCAGAAATTTGATTATTTATATAACAATTGTACATTGTAATTTCCTTCTTAATATTTATTATATTGTATAATTTCTCTTGTTAGTTATATATAAACATGTCAGTTGATCAATAAGGGAACACATTATTTTAATTAGTCTGGAGGAATAGGTAGGGGTTTCACTAGGGCCTTAACAGTTTTTGCTTGCAGATGGTCTTGTGATGTCTCAATTACGTCCTATGTAAAGTAGAAAGATAAGAGAGTGACAGAGAAAAGGCTAGTGTTGTTCATTCTATGCTTACCTTCCCTTCTTTGGAAATGTGACACCATTTTATTCCTCATCCATGTGAGTCAGCCGTGTCCTATCATCGTACCTTGCCCTGCTGCTGGTCTTTGATTTTTAGGTGGTAGCTAGTTGAATTTCAGCTGGTTGCTTATAAATCAAACGATTTTTAGATTTTGTGACAGTACACCTAATATATTTTTGTTGCTGCTGATAATACTGTTCTGTCCC
The DNA here is from genome assembly GCF_030014155.1 of Tachysurus vachellii. Taxonomy (NCBI): domain Eukaryota; kingdom Metazoa; phylum Chordata; class Actinopteri; order Siluriformes; family Bagridae; genus Tachysurus; species Tachysurus vachellii. The sequence continues at coordinate 12,266,614 of NC_083467.1, read as the reverse complement.
ATTCACCAATATACACTTGAATCCTTGCCTGCTAGGATTTTCTTGTTAGCAAGGTTGTGATGTCTGAGTATTAGTTTGTTTTATGTTTTTCTCACTGTATTCAACACCATAAAGCTTCTAGTCTTAGACAAATGGAAAAGCAGTAGAGGACACCAATTATCACTGGGATGTTGGTCTTTCTACTTGGGAGTTCTCAGTTTATCAGACTCCCCAGTGTGTGGGAGATACTGCTGTGTTACACCATCCTTATGCTTCCCCTTCATTCCCCTTCATTCTCTACACTGCAGACTCCAGCTGTAAAACTACTAGATGCCACCTGCAAACAACTTGAGAGGAATTGTTTACTACACTGCATCAGCAAAAAAGATAATAGCAGATTGTAGATTCCCGAATGAAGCACAGGCTTGGAACAGCAGTTACTATGTTCATGGAGAATTTGGAGGTTGTGTATTGTTACATATATCTGTGGGTTGGTGTTGACAAAAAAAATGGAGTGGGCATAACACATATTTTCATTCAGACACTGACTATGTAAACAGTTTGTAAACACTGTTACTACAGTATCAAGACAACATAAAAAAAGTTGTAGTGTAGACACATTACAGCTCCTGTGGCTGCACTTGTCATGACCTCCAATGCCTATGGCCTACAAAATCTGGCCATTAAACTGCATTCTGCACATTTCCCTGTGCTTTTATTTTTTTCCAGAAGGACTGTGAAACCCATTGTGCACAAGACCAGTTCCAGTGCCACAATAACCTCTGCATTTCAGCTAAGTGGCTCTGTGATGGACAGGAAGACTGCAAGACTGGAGAGGATGAGAGAAACTGTCCTGGAACAGGTACACCACAAAAATCTTTGGCTCGGTGTTCATACACATTTAGCGATAAATAGATAGACAGACAGACAGACAGACAGACAGACAGACAGACAGAAAATAAATAATAGCAGTAAATAATAGCCTTGATATTAATGTATGTCTAGATAGATAGATAGATAGATAGACAGACAGACAGACAGACAGACAGAAAGTAAATCTAGCCGTAAATAATAGCCTTGACATTAATGTACTATATGTCTAGATAGATAGATAGATAGATAGATAGATAGATAGATAGATAGATAGATAGATAGATAGATAGATAGATGAAAAATAGAAAACCCTTGTTGCATAACACATTACTTTATTGAAGCACCTTATTCTACCACTGAATTTTTCTTTTTGGGTAAGAGTCTGTCAGCATAGCACATCTTGACTTGGTAATCTGTTCCCACTCTTCCTTAGAAAAACACTTTAGATGTAGACTCTATCTCCTGTGCACAGCCTGCTTCAGGTCACTCCACTGATTTTTATTTGGATTCAGGTCTGGGCTCAGGCTGGATCATTCACATTGCTCTTCTTTTGGTTAAGCCATTCCTTTGTTTATGGTCATTGTTATGGAATTCTATAACAATGTAGTAGCAGGCACCTGCAGGTTTTGCACTAAAATTGACTGGTATTTGTGGCTAGTTATCTTGGTAAAAGCACCAGTTCTGGCTGAAGAAAACAGCCTTAATGTATGATGCTGCCACCACCATACTGCATCACAGGTATGGTGCTGAACTGGTGATTTGCACTTTCTTGCACTAAACATACGTTTTTGGAAGGAAGTTATTATTATAAATATTGGAGTTGGTCTCATCAGATAACAGCAAATTTGAAACTTTTTCTAAAATGTTTCTGGTTTTTGTTCACTTAATTTTTATACATTGTAATTTCACTGAAGTTGGAAAACATGTTTTTTTGCTTCACAAAAACCTGCCATTTTAACAGTGGTGGAAAGACATATATCCATTGTATGGCCCTTGGAGACAGAAGCTTGGCAATTTCAAAGCATTTATTAGGACAGGCAGTATTTTACCATCTTAGACAGTTCTTTTCTTCTCCCAGATATTCTGTTTTTATTTATTTATCTAGAAAACCGAACTGGAACTGCCCCAATGGATTTCTTTGTCTTCCTTATGTAATTTGTTCTGTAGCTGTCAAGCTGAAGTCAACAATGTGTGTGATCTTGTGTGTCTCTGCTTCGCAGTGCTCCCTTCCTGTTCAATCAACGAGTATGTTTGTGCCAGTGGAGGGTGTGTGTCAGCCAGCCTGAGGTGTGATGGACATGATAACTGTCCTGATAGCTCTGATGAAGTATGTCCTCCTGCAAAGCCTTTACAATCCCAACACAAACACATTAGGAGCTTACACCTGACTCAATGTGCTAACATAAAATGTTGCACTCTGTCATCAAATAGGAACCTGAGCTGTGCTTCATATTGCATCCAAATGCAACACAAAGTGTACACATGGTGTAAAGTATTATTTATTCAACAGAAATGGACAACATAAGTGACATTATGTGCTTCCATTGACTGTGCAGCTCTCACTGTTTCCATGGAAACGTTGCTCCATTTTTCCCTTTCCACCTCCACAATAAGGTGAACTCCACCCATTGAGAGTGTCTGTCTGATTACCTTAGTGTCTCTTTTCTTGTCTCTCAACAGATGGACTGTGTAAAAGAGTGCAGAGAAGACGAGTTTCTCTGCCGTAACCATGCTCACTGCGTCCCGAAAAGATGGCGCTGTGATGATGTGTTCGACTGTGTGGATCACAGTGATGAGGAAAACTGTGAACACGGTACACAAAAGCTACAATTTCATTTTTATTTTTTGCATTACTGTTATTTCTTATTTATTACAAGTGTAATGTTAGTACTATAACTTAATTTGAGAAGCAGGTACATTTAAAATATACAGAGATCCTACATGGAAGTCTTTTTTATTTAAGTGAGAAATGACTGTTCTCAGAATGCCTTCACATTGTAAAGAATATGCTTTATGTGTAATCGGACACGTAATGAAAACAACGTTCTTGCCTTCAATCAAAAAATTGGCAAACTGCTGTGATTTCAGGAGCATTTTTCTGCCGCCCTGATGAGTTTGTTTGCAACAATACCCTTTGTAAACTGCATTCCTGGCTGTGTGATGGTGAGGATGACTGTGGCGATAACTCTGATGAAGATGTTGAAATGTGTGGTAAGAATTCTAAGTCAGACATTAAGGCTACTCTGCTTGTTGTATATACAGTTTATAAAACTTTCTGAAAACATTCATTTGATGAAGGTTGTTGTAATCAGTCAAATACTGGCCTTTTTTAAGACAATGGAATTATAATGAAAGTTCAGCAGCTGAAATAGCATGTGCTATTTAGCTAAATTGTCAGGAATGAGTTGGGAAGTGGATGGGATAACTAGACATATTTTATTTTTATGTTTCATGGCTTTGCACATGGGCTGCCAACTTAAACGCTGAAAGTAAAGTATTTAACAGACATCAACCGAGTACATGAAAATCTTTTAGTACAGACGATACACATATGATTCTAGAACTAGCTCAGCTTTTGTAGCAAATCCTCTGCTGTGGCTTATCCAATCACAGGCATTTATTATTCATCTAAAGGAGGCTCATTGGACAAGATCCTAGCTACAAGGCTAGAGACATTAGATCAAAAAGAGAGAGGTTTCACAGACGTTCATTGATTTTTCCATTTTATTTAGACCTCCCTGCTTTATTAGCAAACAGACAACATAACCTTAAAAAAAGCAGTTAATGAAGTCTGTTTTTTTTTCAAGGCTTGTCTATTGAGACCATTCTATGAGTTAAAACTATTACTAATGATTCATGGTAACTCATTAAAATGTAAATGTTGTTACTGTTCGGTCATGTTAGAAATTTTCCCATCCGATCCTTTTTTAAAAACAAAACAATTAATTTGAATACCCCTGATTTATTGTTTTGCTACCTAGCTGCTGGCTTTGCCACAAATCAATTAATTTTGAGCAATGTAAGTAATATGGCAGAATATTTGGCAGATATAATTATCATTACCTCCCAGTATTGTTCACTACTGAAACATGCATGTCCCTGGAGTAGAAGCTTTGGTTTAATTCATGTTCTATTGAACAGACTAGAAGTAAGAAATTTCAATGTAATTGTCTGTGTACTACATAAGCAAATAGATTATTTCTGGAAGACTGTACAAGCCATGTATTAAAACAAAACACTTTTCACTTCTTCCTCCAGCTAAGCTTCCTTGCCCTCCTACAAGGCCATATCGCTGCAGAAATGATCGAGTGTGTTTGCGGCTTGATCAAATCTGTAACAACGTGGATGATTGTGGTGACAATTCAGACGAAGAGCAGTGCAGTAAGTAAAATCTAGAAAAACGCTTTATTGTATTGAAGCTTTTGAATGTTTAAGACAGTTCCAGTGTGAGGGAAGAAGTTCAGTGAGCTTGGTTTCATAGTGGAGTCATGTTTTTTTTTTTACGAGAAAAATAAAGCTGGCAGGAATTTAACTTCACAACTAAACTTTTGAATCTACTCCAAACCAGAAGCCGTGTCTGCCAGACCAAAGCCATGTGGAAAGACTGAGTTTACCTGCAGTAACAAGCACTGTATACCTGCTCAGCTGCAGTGTGACTTATTTGATGATTGTGGTGATGGAGGATCTGATGAGCACGACTGTAAAGCCTGTAAGCATCTTTCTGTCCTTGCTGACCGAGTAACCTGTGCGTCCACATACAATTAATTATAAAATAATAAATCAATAATAAAACAATCAGAAAAAAAAAATTCATGTATAATATTTTTTTGCACTATGTGTATATAAAACGTGAATCATTTAAGCTTTCAATATTTTACACAATAAATATCTGATTTATTTAGAGATATCGGATGTATTTATAATGTGTGAGATTTCTCTCAAGGCTCTCTTTCATTCCAGTTTTGAATGGAGACATATGTGGGAAAAGGACGAATCCATGTGGAGAGGATGCTATGTGCAACCAAACAAGTACCAATGTTATTTGCCAGTGTAAACCAGGATTTCAAAGGAATCTCAAGACTAAACGGTGTGAAGGTGCAGTAAAACTTTTGATGCTACACTACTACTGAATAACTGAATACCAGTGAACAGTGAGCATGTTATATGTTGGAGTCTTTGTTCAGATAGAAACTTTTAACACAAAGATCTGGATGTATTGTGCTGCTGGATTTAGGCTTCAGTGTAACAATAACCAATTAACTGTAGGGTTGGAAGGTCAGAAACCACTTTCCTCCTCTCCAATGGAAACAGCAGTACTGAATTGATGACAGTTGCACTAAATGACTTGTATGTTGACACAGAATCATCCTCCATCAGCTATAAAACCTCTACTGTGTAAATGGTGTCACCTTCCTTAAAGCAGAGCCAATTCATTGTGGTGAGGTTGAAGGGAACCAAAGAATAACAGAAGTAATATGTCTGATTCTTCTTTTTCAGAAATCAATGAGTGTCTATATTTTGGCACTTGCTCACACTATTGTACAAATATTAAAGGATCATACAAATGTACATGCAACAAAAATTATAAGGATGTCAATGGCAATTGTGTAGCTAAAGGTAAGGATCTACACGTCCACTGATTTCATTTCTACAGCATCATTTTCCATTATGACATTTTTTTACTATTCACTTTTCTCATCAATCAAATTGCTTTTGTTAGTAACGAATCAGAAACATTATCCTTAAATGTCAGTCACTTTGGGCTACATTAATTTAGAAAATGTAAATGTATATATTAAATTTTTGTTATCTTTATCATTGTATTTAATACAGTGTTTTTTTTTTAACAATCCCTTAACAATTATTTGATGAATAGCTATTTTATATAATTTACTATTATTGTGAAACTCCTCAAATTCCTATTTGTTAAAGATAAAATAATAGCCAGTATCCGAAAACAGGTCAAAAGAATGGGGCTCGACTTTGGGATTGTGTTTTTGTTAAGAGGGACTTAACAGGCTTTAGTACCAGCTATATTTTTCAAAAGAATGTGTTTAAATATATTGCCACTGGCTAATTTTGCTTTTAATGTTGCACCATGTCATTCATGTCAATACAGACATGTTCATTTCTGACAACAAAAACAGCAACAGAGAACTGAGGAAATAATTGACACTCAACCAGCTACTGTCTATATGCCAGCATTATATCAGCAAATTTAATGCACTTGTATCCAGTTTTCCTTAATATATCATTTTAATCCTACTGACAATGGGGTGGTAAAATCTTTGTTGTTAAATCAATTATAGAAGCAAACTTCGACCATTCATCATTTATTATAACTTTCAAAATTCAAAACCACTTCCATTATACGTTCATACTTGTAATTTAATTCTAAATGTATAACATGTAATTGTTGTCTGTATTACATAGCCAAGTTACATCATTTATTGTAGTTTACTGTTACCTTAAGTAATGATTTACATAATGTTTAATACACTTCTCTTTCAAATAATGTGTTGTTTTAGCTTCTTCACCTATGTATTGATATATTAATTTTAATTGATGTGCATCTGTAATTTTTAAACTGTTGTCTTAAACCCTAAATGGAATTTAGCCACTTCTCATTTTTTTTGCATATTAATAACTCAACGGGCAGGACCAGAAGATCGAGTGCTCTACATAGCTAATGACACTGAAATCCGAAGTTTTGTGTATCCATTTAACCAGAGCCATGGACACAAAGTGCTCGCTCGCATTGAGGAAAATGCCCGCATCATTGGGATGGATGCTCTGTTGCACCAACAAAAGTTTATCTGGGCTACCCAGTTTAATCCAGGTGGACTTTTTTACAAAGAAATAGACAGGAGTCAATCTAAAACAAATGATGGAATAATAGTAAGTATTGCTAACCAGGGACAGCATATATTCAAAGGGTCCTCAAGTTCTTTTCTAATGTCCTTTGTGTTTCCTGTTTATAAAACTTTGCTCTGCGGACTGTAGCATTAATCCATGTAGTTATATATTTGTGTAAGAGCAGACAAGGAACCTTTCTCATTAACATATTGATATTCTTAAACGACTCTCTTTTAAATATGTGCCTTTTTAAATTTAAGAAATTGCTTGAAAGCTTTCTTTTATCATCCTGCCTTTTGTAGTGCCCAGACTTTCGGCGGCCCAGAGATGTGGCAGCTGACTGGGTAACTGGAAATATCTACTGGACAGACCACTCGAGAATGCACTGGTTTAGCTATTACACAGCCCACTGGACCAAGCTGAGATACTCCATTAATGTGGGGCAGCTCAAGGGACCCAACTGCACTCGTCTGATAACTGATATAGCTGGAGAGCCTTACGCCATTGCCATCAATCCAGTCAAAGGGTAAATTTTATAGTTATTTTTAGGCTATTTTACTGTGGCTTTAAAAACACACAATAACCTTAGAAATCTGAAACTTGAATGGTCATACATATTAAACATCAAATAGTAAATTAATAATGATAACGTTAATAATGTAAATGGTTTTGGATTTACTTCAGCTGTGCATTTATGAGAAGGAAATTGATCCTTAAAGACTGGTTGGGGAAATTTAGTTGTCTGAACAGTGTTAAAATATGTAGTGAGGGGTCAGCATGAATTGTAGCTGTGGTGGGGGGGCTGTAGGGACTTTGTTTCTAGAATGATTGTTTGAATAGCTTCCCCTTTCTTAAAAATCGGAAATATCAAAATCAAAAATAATCACGACTTTAAGAAGAGGTGCTATTATAGTAAAAAACAACAACAACAACAACAACAACAACAACAAAAAAACGGTTAATTCAACATTGCTATTATTTAACAATATTATACTATCTACTTATTATAAAAACATTTTCTCAAGCCAGTGTTATAATAATGGCTTCCCTAATTTTTTTTCTGCTTCTCCACAGATGCTTATGTAGCTGATTTGTTTTGTTATAATGGCATGCATTTTAATGTTATACATTGCTAATATTAATGACCTGAAATTTTCATGAAAATAAATGTAATGTAAAATGTTGATGCATAGCTTGAAAAGGAAACACTTGCTTTTCTGTCGTGGGTCATGTCATCTTATTATACTGTACCATCACAGAAATATGCATATTTGTTACAGTATGATGTATTGGTCTGTTATTGGCGATCACTCGCATATCGAGGAATCGGGAATGGATGGCTCTATGCGCAGAGTGCTTCTGGATAAAAAACTCAGGAGGCCTACAGGTATTATTATTTACTTTTGGACACTGCAATTATAAAGTTCTTATTCTTATTCTCTCTGTCTTCCACTGTCGTTCACTGGCCCCAAACTTTTTTGTATTGCATATGTAATAGTGACTAATTATGGAGGTTGGAAATGAGTTTTAACTGGATAGGTCAGAGCAACTTTTGTGTTTAGATTATTACTTTCTTTAAATACTTATTATAACTTTAAGGAAAAGTTCAGTTATTGTCATGGAGGAAAAATCCTTACTTTTATACAACTGGAAAGCAAGAAGTGTGGGTTGAATCAATCTTTGGCTTTATAAATATCTCTTACAAATCTAGCGTATGCTAACCTTCCATCCTTTACTCTTTCTAAACTCTGTATGTTATGGCTGTATGTCTTTTAGATCTACAGCAACTCAGGATATATTTATTTACTGTACAGTATGTTGTGCAGCTATTGTGCAGCAAAGTCATAAATGGTCTACTGTATGTATACAGCTGGTGTGGTTTATGCATTCCTTTAGAGAGAACTAAAGTCAAGGTTTCATTTGTATTAAAGTGTTTGCTCTGCTTCAGAGTAGAAGTGGCTACTTCTGAGCTTTATATTCATTTCAAAGCAAAACTGGAGAAAACAGTTACAAATATGCATGGCTTTTATTTAACCTGTCAAAAGTTTCAGTTACACATTATACATGAATTGCTCTCCTTTAGCCACCTGTTCTTAAAAAGCATGTTGTAGTTTACTTAATTCCATGATATATTATGAGACCCGTTTTATTGAGTTATAAGAAAACTAAATTTGTTCCAAATCCTCCTATAGGATTAGCACTTGATTACTTCAGCCAGCGTCTGTACTGGGCTGATGCAGAGCTCTCAGTCATTGGGAGTGTGTGCTTGGATGGCTCAGATCCACGTGTTGTCCTCAATGGAAAACAGGGTAAGTAAAACAATTTAATGATAATGTTTGTCTCAGGATTTTACTTAGCATCACTTTCTATGAAGTGAATTTGGATATGAAATGCAACAATGCAGCATGCACACTTTTGATCACTTTAACACTAAATAGTGACATTTAACTATTCACGGATTTAACTATTCACAAGTTACATTAAGAACACATTTAATTAAATGATTGAATTGGGTATTAAATTGCTATTCTATGTAATCTTCTATACACAGGGATGTCACAGCCATACAGAATTGACATTTTTGAGGACCTTATTTATGGAACTGACCTAAAACATGAAGTATTCAGAGTTCACAAGTATGGCAAACAGCCTGCTGAGTTTCTGGATCCAGCCATTGAAAAAGCTACACATGTTATGATTGCTCATCGTTTCAAACAGCAAGATGGTAATTTTTTTTTCATCTTCTCCAGTCAAATTGAGTTGCCCTCTGAGCTATATTTCTATATAGCTCCTTTAAAATATCAGCTATAGGCTGATGGGTGATAAGAATGTGTTTTCAATTTGTTAGAAATGATGTCTATGGGTTGTAAGAGGTGCTGGTTTATAATAAGTCTTGAATTTATTGAGAGGTTAATAAGAGGAATTTAAGAGGTCTTGCTGTTATTAAAGGTTTAAACAGAATGACGTTTTCCAAAGAAGTAGCAGGTGAATCAGGTCATTATACAGTATTATTATATAGTATTTTATAATTTTGTGATTCAAGTCATTCAATTAATCAGTTATACAGTGCTCATATTTTAGACTTTAGTCATTTCTATTCTAAGCGTTCAATACTGTTTTTTTACTACAGTTTAATCTTTCATCACATACAGATAGTTTCTTTGACTTTTTAACTTGTGATTATTTGATTCAGTTAAAGGAAAAGTGTGTTGCGTATTATCAATACCTCTTCATCAGAATGAACACTGGTTGTTCTCTCAGTATGTGTAATTGACTCTGATAGATCTTTGCTAGTCGGGATGTTGCATTGTGGGCCAGCTGCGCCTTTCCCCACTGACTCATTAACTCTAGAGCTTCTAGAGCATCTGAGCCACGAAATTGCACTGCTAGCAAAAGCTACAGTAGAAGTGTGATGTCTTCAGCAAAACACAGATTAAACCCTTTTGCTTTTCTCTACTGTTTTTCAACTTTGCACAGGATCCCTGGCCAACCATAATCCACAGAGAGATCTTAAAGATGATTCTGTTGGGTTTGTGCATTTCTGTGAATGCACTCTGCTTCACATGGCACAGCTGGTCAATTGTATCATATGAGGGCCATGCTTTTAGACAAGAAAACCAGAGCTCCAGCTCTTTCTATACAGTATATATGAACAGCAAGGCCAGTTATATTGAATTTCATATAAACTAAAAACAATTTGGTTTGAACTCAAAAGAGACAATAGATCAGAATTTCAGCTTTCATTTTATATTTAGATGTCTTCAGCAACAAACTGAGCAGGATTTCAAATACTGAAGAGGAGACTGAAGGTTCAAGCCCAACAAAATAAACAACCAACTAAATGAAACTGCAATAGAAGCTATAGACTGTAATAGAAGCTATAGACTGTAATATTGAACTATAGAAGAATGAAGCAGTTTGTTGATGTCAGTGGATCTCTGGTTTGATGCAGTTATTACAAGAAAGGGATATGCAAACAAATATAAAATGTTAATGATGTCCATTTACTGTATATGTTTTAATAATATTGCTAAAATTGCTAAACTAAAATTAGGTAGTCTGCCAACAAAGGTGCCATGTTCTGTGCCAAATCTAATATGTAAATATAGAGACTTCTGAAATACTTAAACTAACACTGAAACTAGCAAATGAATTTGTCTGAATTCTTGCTATATTACCACCCAACAGAATTTTAGACACACAGTATTATTAGGCTGCAATCTAATGAACTAGTATCAATGAGTTTGTTGATAGAGACTTCAAAAGCACTTCTGCAGTTCGCTCTGGATATGGGCACATTTCAAATGTCATGAATGGAAATGAAACGGAATAGTCTGATCTAGTCATATATTCTTCTCAAACCCAAATATCTTTATTGGCTATCAAAAAGAAATATAATTGGCCTTGGTGTTCCAATACTTTAGGAGGGAACAGTCTGTCTGAAAGAATCCCAGACATAATACAAAAAATGTACTGTAATGAAAGGTTTCCCAAAAATGACATTTCTCTTCATTCTGCTGTTTGTGCTGAAATATTTAAATGTATTATGAATGAAGAAATAACATTTGACAGTTGCACTGGTGTTTTGCTGCCAGGGCAAATTAAATGTTTTGATAAGTTATCGTTTTATATTGCTAATAATATTCTTTTATGATTCTGTTCTCCCTTTCTTCTAATCTTTTATGATTTACCTCTTTTTTAAAAACATTCCAATGGAGAATTTCTTACATTTTTGAGTTAAACAACCTTTTTTACAAATATGCCTCATGGTCCTGCTATGGTCCACATGGTATTTTTGCTTCTGCTCACTCTATAAAATCTAGTCTCAGATTTTTTTCTACAATGTTTTTCATTTAAGCAATCTTTTTCAGCCCCACAAGCAACTTTTCTACAATATGAATTCTGCACACTGTGGACAAGACTCACATATACATTATTTTCAATCTCTTTTATATCTAGTCTGAGAATTTAGTGCATATCTGTATAGACTGCATGCTTAAACTGCTTATCAGTAGTGTGATGATTGACATCTTTGTGTATTGCATTTTCAGTGACAAACCCATGTCTAAAGATAACCTGTGACTTCATGTGCCTGCTCAATCCAACTGGAGCCAGTTGTGCCTGTCCTGAAGGGAAGACTCTGGTTAATGGCTCCTGTATTGATCCCAATGTAGCAGGTCAGCCATTTGTCCTATAATCAGGTTGCAAGTGAATATACACTTGTACAAATGGAGAAGGGGCCCTATTGGGGTTTTTTGTTGGTTTTTATGTTTGTTTGTTTGTTTGTTTCTTTCTTTCTTTCTTTGTTCATTTTGAAAGCTTGCCAGAAAGGTTCACAGGGCCGCTGGCTGAGATGTGCACCAGCAGTGGTGTCTCAGAGGTCACAACAAGGAAACAGAAGGATTTTATTTTCATGCATGTGCTACGGAGCAGTCAGATACGAAGCTTGTGGGACAAGCAAAACCCACATTCATTAATAAGAACATGTGGCATTGTTTCATTTAGCCTCAATAACTGTCTGCTCAGGGTGGCAATAGTAAAAATAGGCTACTAGTTTTTCATATTTTGAGAACAAAACAGTATATTAGAACATAAAACATTGCCCTTTCTTTTAATAATTTACAATGTTAATGACTTTGTGCTCATTGTAGACACAGATTTTTGTTTTTTGGTACAGGACTGAAACTTGATGTGGTCCTCTACTGTTGTAACCCATATGCTGTGCAATCTGAGATGTTTAATGCTCAACACGGCTGTAAAGCTTGGTTATTCTGTGTACTGTACACTTCCTGTCAACTCGTTCCAGTCTGGCCAAACTCCTCTGACTTCTATCATCAGCAGGGTGTTTGTGACCACAGATATGCTGCCCACTGAAATGTTTCTTTTTTCCACACCATTCTGTGTAAACTCTGGAGACTGCTGTGAGTGAAAATCCCAGGAGAAAGCAATTTTCTGAAATACTCTAACTAGCCCATCTGGCACCAACTACCATGCAATAGTTAATGTGACTGAGATCACATATTTTCTCCATTCAGTTGTTTGATTCGAACATTAACTGAAGCTCTTGACTTGTATCTGTACGATTTTATGCATTGTGCTGCTGCCACATGAGTGACTGATTAGATAACTGCATTGATAACCAGGTGTATTGGTATTACTATGAAATACAGTATGCATATACTAAATGCCCAAAGGTTTATGGATACCTGACTTTCACCCACATATAAGGGCATATAAGGGCATTCCCCAAACTGCCACAAAGTTGGGAACATACTGCTGTAACATTACAGGTTCACTTCACAGTAACTAAGTTGCCAAAACCCATTCCAGCATCACAGTACCTCTGTGCACAAATTGAGGTCCATGAAGACATGGTTTCCCAAGGTTAGAGAGGAAAACCTCAAGTGGCCTGCACAGAGCAGTCACCTCAACCCTATTGAACACCTTTGGGATAAACTGGAACACTGACTGCACCCGAGACCTCCTCACCTGAGAACAGTACCTAACCTCTCTAATGCTCTTGTGGCCGAATGAGCAAATCCCCACAGCCTCACTCCATTTTAATATTACAAATGAGCTGGTGAATCTAGAAATGGCATGTACAAAATGGTCCTGGTGTGTTATGGTCCGGTGTCCATATATGTGTGGTAATATACTGTCTGGTGCATAAATTTTTTTTTGGTGCACAAAACCCTTTTTTTTTTTTTTTTATAATTGTGTTTCTGTACATCACCACAATGAATTTAAAATGAAGCATTCAAGATAGAAGTGTAAACGTTTCACTTAAATTCAAGGGGTTTAATATTAAATCTTGCAAAGAATAATTAAAAGTATTATTTTTAATGCATGGAATCAAATTCTTTGCAGTCCTGGAGTCTGGAACATAGCCAAAACAACGAGTTTCCTTTCTTGAGATGCTTTGCCAGGCTTTTACTGTAGCCACTTTCGGTTGTTGCTTGTTTTTTACAACTTTCTTTAGTTGTGTCTTCAGTATGAGAAAAGCACTCTCAGTTGGGTTGAGGACAGGTGCCTTTCTTTGCATTGCAGAACATTACCTTTCTTTGCCTTAAGCTTTTTAGTTGCTTTTGTGGTATGTTTTGGGTCATTATTCATTTGTACTGCAAAGTGCATCCTTTCAGTTTTTCAGCATGAATCAGACTGAATCTGAATTTATAATTACAAAGATTTTCTTCAGATGTTTTCTAGCAAAGTCTAATCTGGCCTTTCTATTCTTAAGTGTTACCAGTGGTTTGCATCTTGAGATAAACCCAACTGAATTTACATTCATGAATGCATCTTCTGATTGTAGACTTCTACCTCCTTGAGAGTGTTCTTGACTTAGCTGGATGCTGTGAAGTTGTGTGTCTTCACCAAGAAAATAAATCTGTGATCATTCACTTTAGTTGTCTTCCGCGGACTTTAAAATGCTATCATTCCTAAACGGTTCGTTCTATACTTCAGTCTTGATTGTTTCAGTTCATATCCATTATGGTGGAGTACAGAGGCAAAATGATGAATTTATTTTTCAAATACTGTACTGTAACTGACTGTATTGTGCAGAATAAGTAGTCACTAATTTATAGTGATACAGCCTGGAACGTGACATTAATCTACACAAAACTGCCAAAAATGCATGTACATCTTCCAAAATTATTTACAAATAAAATTGTTTTTGCAGTAGGATTCACCCCATTGTGGCAAAACGTCTAAATTGGTTCATGTTCTATTTTAGTCTGCAAAACCTAATGGAGCACTTTGAAAGGTCTATTGGGTTTGGTTGTGTAGTGTGTGCTGCTCTGTTTTAGTGTGTTTTTGTTCTGCCATTGATTAAGGTGAGCTCTGTCGGCCTGCCTGTGAGAATGGAGGCCGTTGTGTGGCCAATGAGAAAGGTGACTGGCGTTGTTATTGCTGGCCCAATTTCTCTGGAGAGCGCTGTGAAATTAACCACTGCACAGACTACTGCTTAAATGGAGGCACATGTACAGGGTCTCCTTTAGGTAAGAAAAACTTTTACCTCTATGTCAGCTCATTCTATGTCAGCTTAAGATTTTGCTTTGACTTTGTTCTTGAAAAATCTTTCTGCTTTGACCTTCAGCCTCTGAAACCTTTCTGTGACACTTTCTCAATTAATGCAAGTCAGGTCTGCTTATGATAGGGTGCTTTGTTTGAATAGCAGGTCAGTATTTCTTTGGCATGGTCAAGTAGCATCCCCAGCGTATTTCTGTACCATTGTCCTTGATGGGAAAAGTATACAAAACCACTCTTTTATGATAGTGATCTCTTAATGTTAGATGTTTCAGGTATGGGTTTGACCTGTTATGTCAAAAAGACATTTGACTAAAGATTTAATGAAGCGCACAGTTTTGGGTTTTAAAAGTGCAGTAAAACTTAGTCAAAGAAGATTTCTAGTGATCTCAGAAGAAATATTCTATCAGTTTCTTATAGCACTGTTTCTGCTTTCCCTAAATACTTCTCCTATAGAACCCTATGCAACTTCTTCATCTGATCACATGTGGTCTGTGGTGTTCAGTCTAACGCAAAAAACAATGAGTCAACACAAAAACACTGGCAGGTCAACACATACATAACTGTTTGGTTTTTTTTTAAAACAAATCTGACATACTTTTAACTTAGTAACAGCATTCACTGGCCCTGGTTGCTGCCAGCAGTTGCTGCCATTCCAAATACATATTTTTTTATAGCAGTAGTCTTAGTAGTCAGTAGTAGTCAGCTTGTTGTACCAATTCATATATTCTGTTAGAATAAAATTTTATTCAGTTTCCGTTTGTTCAAAGACAGAAGCAAAACTTTCCAAACACTATTTTTATGCACGACAGCTATTAGCTTTATTCTATTTGTAATCTGAAGCAGTCTGTTTTGAATATACAATTCCTTGAGTATGCTTCATGAATTATTTTAATTTTGAATGAGATTTCTTTATTGCCACCTGTTAAAATGCTGCTAATGATAAAATCAGCCAAGTGTTTTATAATCAGTGTATTGCAATCAGTAAAGTGCCATTTTCTATCAGCAATCAGTCTTATAGTATGTGAAGCACGCATTAAAACAATTCTCACTGAATCAGTTTGATAGAAAAATAAATGCATTCTATAAATTTCTTATGTAAAGCATGCTGCTTTTGGGTTTTTAACTAAAAGCACACTGTTTGTTGGAATGTTTGAAAGTGCGACATTGGTAGCAATTGCTTCAGTAGCAACAGATATTAAATATCCTGTCATATATTGTCCAATGTCCAATAGATGGCTTTTATTTTATTGTTAATTACTGTTCATTGTTATTTATAAAAACAACCTGAAAGTAAATCAATTTACTGACAGCAGAATAATCAGGGACAGAAGACGACGGAGGCAGATATAACATAAAATAACAGAGTTTATTGACTAGCAGAAGTGAATGAAGTGAGTGAGGGTGAAATAGTCCAGGTGAAGCTCCAACACACATGCCGGATCACAGGTTGCAAACCCACGATATCTAGATCCTTCGGTGGACGACAAACGGGAAACTACTGATAGAAAAGAGAGAGTCAAGTTAGTGGACACAGCACGTAGCAGTAGCTAGCGTTTACAAGACCGGACAATGTGTGTGTGTTAGAGAGCGTCTTTTATGTGGTGAGGTAATGAGGGGTGCCAGGTGACGGTGATTAGAACTCAGGCGATCCTCATCTGGTTTGCTGTGTGAGGGGAGAACCTGGCAAATCCGTGACACTAACACAATGTTGTTATTCTATTCAAATCTATTTGTAGGCTAAACAATGTTTTTTTTCCAGTGAATGTGGATTATTTGTCTACAATGTCAATATTTATTTAAACAGGTAAAGCAATTTCAAGGGTATATTTGAAATGGCATCGATAATCAGTTTAGATCCTGTGCTCCTTGTCCGAAAGGTTAAATAGCAAAATGGAAGACTTTTGCAATCATACAGTATGAAGGACAAAAATACATCTTTTTCACTGACTCTAAGAAATAATGTGTGTCTCTCCTCCTACAGGGAAGCCAACATGCCGCTGTGCTGTGGGCTTCACAGGGCCTAACTGTGAGCGCCGGGTGTGTGATAATTATTGTCTGAATGGAGGAACATGTGATGTCAGCCAGGGAAACCAGCCTGTGTGCCGCTGTTTAGCAGAGTACACAGGTGACCGCTGCCTTCACCGTAAGTGGCCAAAAGAATTAGTTCAGCTTGTTCAGTTCCATTTATAATTACAAACAGTGTTATTCCTGACTAATCCATCAACAATCAACCTTTTAACATTCAAGGGCAGATGGTACACAAAATTAAAAACAAATCGGATAAAAAGATCCTAAAAGAAATGACTGATCCTCAGAGGCATTGATTAAAGATTTATTTTAATTTAATATTCAAAGCCAGTGTGCATGTTTGTAGGTTATTTGATAAGTTATTTTTGCATTGAGCTCCCAGCAGCAGTGTTCTAAACAAAAAGAAGGGGAAATCATTTGTCCACAAATGAAAGCATTTTGTAAAGCTTGTGTCCAAAAAGGGATCAAAATGCCACCGTGATGACTTCAAGGTGTTTATGAGCTCTACTGATGGAAAAAAAAAATACAGCTATGTAGCTTTTGTTGTTATGATTCATAGCAGGGATTTTTCTCCTCGGTATCGTTAATGTATTTTCTCTGTAGCACACCCAATGGATATGCCTTCATTTATGTACTAGATACTTGATGCAGATAATTAACTCTCATTAAAGCTCTGTAAAAGTCCAATTAAAGCAGCAGATAATACAGAGTGTAATTTTCTCACAAATTTTAATTAGGCACTCACAAATGATTTTTCTGTGTATTTTTCCCATGACAGACATCTGTCACCATTATTGTGTAAACTCTAAAGCCTGCACACTGTCTGTCTCTGGCCATGTGGAGTGTGTGTGTCCAGCTCGATATGAGGGGATCAAATGTGACACGGACAAGTGCCTACGGTGTCACGGGGCGCCGTGTATTATTGATGCAGAGACTGGAGATGTGACGTGCAAGTATGTTTCATAATGGATAAGAATGAATGGTGCTTTAAAAAATTTGTTTTTCTCTTGATGCTGTGCTGCACTAGCTTTATAAACTCAAGAAGTGTGTATAGATAACCTGGTATCTGGGGTGTTTTAACAGGCATCTAAAAAGGACAGTTTAAACCTCATGTAATTACCCAAGACCTAGGATCTCTTTCTCTCGATTTTTTAATTGAATAATAATATTCCATTACAACTTGTATTACTAAGAAGAACATGAGTGAATCTTTTAAATATTGACATGAAGTTCATAGTTTCTTAGTATTTGTTTCATCTTCTTTTTTGCTTTAATGACACTGTACACATAAGCTGACTTAAACTCCACCAGTTTGTGCAAAACCTTGTGATCCAATTTAGGTTAAATCAGAGTGTCTGATCACATGCTTCAGTAAAATTGATTGGACACAGCTCCATATTACACATTTTTGTACAAAGCTCCATATTACACATTTGCTTACTTTTAAAAAAGGATTGAGAAATAGTGCAGAATCTTGAATATTAAATGTTTCTTTGTATGTACATATTGCCTGTTTATTTATTTGTATTTATTACAGATTCATACTTTTTGTATGTTGATATGGCTAAATATGGCTGAATAAATTAAATTAGCATTTTAGCTATCTGTGTTAACACAGTGAAAAGAATTATTGCAGGATTTTGGCCACCTATCATACAATTTTAGAGAGAAGCCACGGGCTAATTTCCATCTGTCTGCAGGTTGGATTTGGTCCTGGTGCCAGACTTTGAACACCCCTGAGATATTAGGAAGACCAGACCTTTATCCATACTACATATTTTTCCAAGCCACATTTTGAATATTGAACATTGAAAACATATACCATGGTATATAGACTGTCAGTCTGATCATTTTAATCAGATCTACCCATCTGCACTTTCCTTCCATCTTGCAGCTGCACGAGTGGTAGAATTGCCTCCAGCTGCCAGCTGTGTGATGGCTACTGCTACAACGGAGGCACCTGTCATCTGGACCCTGACACCAACCTGCCCTTCTGCCAGTGAGTAATGACTAAAGACCTTCTTTTGTGAGGGTACAAATCCCAGCAATTAGACATGCGCCACGCAATGCCTCACAGCTTCACTATTCATTTGCAAAATGTTGCAAAAATGCCAGAAAACACACTGATGTATTTTTCACCGTCTGGGAGCAGAATGGCTCTGCATGGGGGAAACGATGTCATCCGGTTGCAGTTTAAACTCAGTTTTATATTGT
The DNA here is from genome assembly GCF_030014155.1 of Tachysurus vachellii. NCBI lineage: Eukaryota > Metazoa > Chordata > Actinopteri > Siluriformes > Bagridae > Tachysurus > Tachysurus vachellii. The sequence continues at coordinate 12,247,636 of NC_083467.1, read as the reverse complement.
GAAATCTCTTTGATTTAAAATCTTAGAAGGCAGGAGTTTAAATTTGTAACATTGACTACATTATTTTTTTGTAACAGGAAGTCTCTTGTTTTTTTTCCTTCTACTTGATGACTAATGTCACCTTTAAGAATTTTGAAATTGTTAGTGACAGGTCTTCTTATTAATACCTGTCTTAGTAGCGGTAATATCACACTTTCTACTGATGTCCAGTTCAGTTGTCCATTTTATCATATAGTATTAGGAGCAAAAAATGGCATTAAGTTGAATGAGATCTCAGTCACATCTCTTTAAGCACTGAGCTGAACCAACGCATGCCAGGCAGTTCTTGTAGTGTGAATGGCATTTTTGGCAATGCGTGATAGGACTGAGATAAACTCAATTTCTATGCAAATTATCTCATTGGCTTTTTCCTAGAAATACAGTATAGTTTGTTTATACATTATCTCATAGCCAGAAAATCTGTTTTTTTTTTTGCCTTGAAATAATAATCCTTCTTAGCATTAATCATCTTCCAGCTGCTCCCACATCTTCATTTATGTAATTTATCTTGGATTTGTGCTAAATTGTGTTATGAACATTTTGGGTATCTTCTACCACTATGCTTTTTAAGAGAAGATTGCTCCAGAGCCATCAGAACTAAATAAATCTCATTTATTTACATTAACATATTGAATACATGTTTTTATCATGTATTACACGGCTGTTCTGGGGATGATTATTATCTCCTAAACTCTACAGTTCTGTTGAGAATTTTGTTTGATAATAACAAAATTGTATTCAACTTATACAGCTGTGCTCTGTGCAAATTAGCCATAATGGATTGTCACTGATGTGTAATTAAGGATAAGTGGGATGGTGTTATATGTCAGGCCTTTTTTACAACAATGCTGCATGAGTGTGAGATGTGATAAAAGAAACTACAGACTTGGACGACTTATTGTTGTTTTTTTTTTAAGTAAAATATGTGCATAATTAGCACATGCTTTCAAAATGAATATATACTATACATAATGAATATATTTTCAACCACTTAAATGGAGAATGGAGGTCTCTGCCAGTGGGGTCTCACGCACAGTTTTGTGATTTTTCTTTTCCTCACTTCATTGCAATTTCTTGCAGCTGCACAGCTGGTTTCAAGAACCAGCGTTGTGATGAGCTGGCCAACCCCTGTGATTACTACTGTCAGAATGATGGGATATGCACAATAACATCCCTTAACAAACCCCGCTGCAAGTAGGTCCCCTATCAGCACCTTTACCACCCAGAACTCCAGCCTGCTTCATCATCCAGCAGTGGCCCTTTCTCATACACACCCAACACACACATGTCTCAAACCCACAGTCCCCATGTCCATCCCACAGGGGAGCATATTATCTATGTAATCACTAGAGAATCATGCAGTGCTGCTAGCAGTGGCTAACAACATGAACACTGTGAAAGGGTCACTGTGAAACACAGGAATATGATTATCAGTGTTGCTATAACACAAAATGATTATTTTAAGTACAATTCTTAAAATAAACATGATCATGGTGCGATTGCATATGGAGAAGGAAGTGAACAGTGTTATTGAAAATTGCAGTCTAACACTCACGGTGTGCTTGTGATAAAGACCTCTGTGTCAATGAAATTCAACAAGAAGAAAAAAAAAGCAGTTTATATAATCCATTGCAGAATATTTTTCCTTAAGTGTGTGTTTGTTACAAATTATGTAAGCATAACTCTGATGATTATTATAAAGTGTAGAAATAAATACGTATTGTATATTTTGCTCAATCTTTGATATTCGATTGGCTAATTTAGAGAAAGTTAAATGGTAATTTAGACAAGAGTAAAACTAAAGTAGAGAAAGTAGAGAGTACTGAATACTAATATAGAAAATAACAAATACTTATTTAGAGAATACTGAATAATAAAATAGGGGATATGGAATACAAATGTTGCCAATACAAAATGCTAATATAGATAATAGGAAACACTAGTTTAGAGAATATTAAATGCTAATTTATATGATACTAAATACTTTCACAGAAACTTCACTGACACTGCACAGTTTATCCTATCCACAGCTTCCTCTCTTTTGAATGTTGGTCCCATACAGTTACCATTCTCACCTAGCCAACCTCAATCATCGAACATCTGCTTAGTCACACACGCCAACATTCAAAGTCTTCATCTGAAAGTCAGATGACTCGACCATTTGTACCCCGATTCTTCATGTGTTGAATTACTTTTGCATCCACGGCCCGTCTTATTTGCGTCTTCACTCTCTGTTTGTTCTAAACTTTCCATATTTCATCTAAAGTGATTAGCATGCATAAACATCATTTGATCTTTCCTGTGGATGATTTTAATCAGGTGTTCAGCCAATTGGTCGGGGACACAGTGTGAGCGGCCGGCCCCGAAGAGCAGCCGCTCTGACAACACGCCTGGAGGTGAGTGAGCACAAACATGGCTTCCTCTTTCATTACTGCACACTCATGGCGCTGATTAAAATCATCTGCTTGCTTTCAGGGAACATGTAGCAAAGGCATCAGAGCATTGCCAAATGTGATTTATGATGTAGGAGATTTATTGTAATCCCCAGGAGGGATTAAAGCTGCTCAGAACCAATCTATCCAGGACTTCTTCATCAGTATTTCATTTGCACTATGTACCATGAGTGAACACATGTACCTATTTATATTTGATAAACAGTCAGAGAGATAGGAAGATTTTCTTTGTGTATATTTAGGTCTGATAAGAAACATTGTGCGGAGAGTTTTTCATGGTTATTTTGTTTTTAACAAGGCAGTTGCTTAAAACTTAAAATTGTAGCAGATTTACATGAACTAAAAACTGCCATGCTGTAGCGCAAGCAATGCTTAACCCCTGTTTTGGGACATTTGTGAGGACTGGAGTTTAATTCCTGCTTTTTCATTCTTCTTCACTGCAGGGAGCATAGCCATTATTGTGCCTCTGGTCCTGCTGGTTATTTTGATAACTACTGTTGTGGCTGGGGTCTTCATCTGCAGAAGGCAGCAGAGGTATTACAGGAACACAGCATGTGGCTGAGAGGATGGTTGATCTGTACACTTGAAGGGTTAAAATGTGCACTTGTTGCCATGGTGCAAAACTACATCCTGAGAAACATACTGTACGCAAACTATTAAAAATAGCTCTTTTTGCTGAGTGACCACTTCACAGCTTTGCAAAGTGTGCACTGTGGAAAATGTAACTAACTCACTAAAAAGGGACAAATGCTATTACTGAAACATGACTTTGTGCCCTTGATATCATTTTTTTCTGCTAAATAATACAGTTTTGAAAATTATGAAAACATGTCTATGACCTCACCTAGGGGCAAGCGGGTCCAGAGGCAACCCATGACTAACGGAGGCATTAATGTGGAGATTGGCAATCCGTCCTACAACATGTATGAGGTGGAGCATGATAACCACGCTGATGCAGGGAGCTTTCTCAAACCAAATTTCACATTGGATCCACATAAGGTTTGTGTGAATGACCTCTTCATTGAGACAGATTACTGAGCATATGGAAAAGATCAACTGAGCAAATGTAGGTTCATACCTTTATATAACACACAAGTAACCAGTTTATGCATTCAGAAATAAATCATGAGCTTTAACCCTAAGACTTTACCTTATATATATGTTTTTAATTAATGTAATTATTTTATTTATATATTTTTATATTTGTTATTTTGTAATGTCTTACATATTTCAGTGGTAGCTCAAGTGGTTAAGGCTCTGGGTTGTTAATCGGAGGAGTGGGGTTCAAGCCAGCACAGCCAAGCTGCTGCTTTTGGGCCTCTGAGCAAGGCCCTTAGTCCTCTTTGCTCCAAAGGTGCTGTATCACATGAAGAAAGAATTTCACTCTGCTGTAATATATGTGACAAGGAAGAAATTAATAAATAAAAGGAAGGTTGTGAATCCCAGGACCACCAAGTTACCACTTCTGGGCCCTTGAGCAAGGCCCTTAAACCTCAATTGCTCAGTTGTACAAAATAAGATTTAAAAAAAAATGGCATAAATGAATGCCATAAATGTAAACATTTCCAGAGGTTAGCATTGTGTCAGTGCTATTAGTTGCACAGTGTGTATTAGTGCTTCTTTTAATACAGTAACAGCATACATCCACAAATCTGCATTCTCTTACTCCCTAGAGGGTTGCTTCTACTCTGAAAGGTGTTCTGAACACCTTTTTTTGTAGGACATAAAGTGCTGTTCTATGTGCTGTAAAGTACAACAAACTTGACGTTGAGCAGATTTCACACTAGTGTGTGTATTGCAGGGGTGGTGTGTAAAATCCAGTGACCCTCGCACTCTAAATATACACTCTATCCCTAAAGAAGTTATACCTGGACAGGTGAAGCCCTTTGTCCTAATTGGTAGCTTTGACCATTGCATGAGAGACACTCATCCGTGATCATCCGTGTTTGTGTGTGTTGTGTGCGCTTGCCTGCTTTTCATAAACATTTATCTTAACCGTCGGCAAACAGTGGAGTCAAAAATTATTATTCAGTCTGAAATATTTAAGTATAATATACATCCAGAATACAGGTGTTTTCATTTTCTCATATAATCATCCATCTCTATAATCAGATTTAAACTGTATTTTTCTAACAATTCACATTTCTCTGGATTCTCTCTATATAGCCTATGAACTACTCCAATCCAGTGTATGCCAAGATATACATTGATGGACAGAACTGTCGCAAGCCAGTCATCAGCATTGATGAAAGGAGAGAGCTGCTCCCAAAGAAACTAGAGGGGACAATTCGGGAAACCGCCGCATAGCCTGACTTTACACTTTGTACTCTTTTTTTACGTGAGTGTACAAAATGTATAAAATGTGGAGAAAAAAAAAGAATTTTCTATTTCTTATCAGGTCCTGCTAATGTACTTAGGTTTGCTTCTCGGTTCAGCAGCAGTGTTACCTCTCCATGTGCGATAAACTTTGAACTTCATATATGTCCTCTCCTCTAGTTTTTGTTGTTGTTTGTTTTATTGTTGTTTTATTTTTTGGGGTATATTACATATACTGCATAGTATATCTGCAGATTACCCAGCCTTTAACAAAGAATGGACAGCAGCAAAAATATTTCACCCCCCCCTAAAATCATGTATTTTGCCTTACGGTGTTAACTCAGTGATGATGTAGGATTTATTTCACATTATTTACTTTGCACCATACAACATTGTTTTATTATTGTCTTTTAATCTCCTTTTTATTTTATACTTAAGTTATGCTTTGTTAATGTGAAACTTAGTTTCACATCAAAATATAAATCTATAGAGACTGGGAATTTTTATTTGTTCTTTGTCCATGTTTATCTTTACAGAGGGCTACTGATATCCATTGAATTAAGACTTTATTTCTTCTGATCTTATCCATGGTTCTATGTTGTGCGCTCGTAATGAAACTGCCCAGCCATATTTGTCACTTTTCATTCAAGTGATTTTTGCCTTCAATCACTGAAAACAATGCTGCATATTATGAGATAATGTCTTTTTATTTTTCATCCAGCTAAAATCACACAACCTGTTGGAGGTGATCAATACTTAATGGACAATTTGTGAGAGTACATCATTATCTATCTTTGACAATTAGCTTTTTTTACGAGGTAATTTCAGCCCAGCGGAACAGCAATCCATCTTGTGAACTTAATATAATCTGTTCAGACGTGTGTCTGATACATGAAAGATACAAATCATTCATTTGGTTTAGATTCTTACTTACGAAAACACAAACTGAAAGGCACCCAGACTTGCTGACTGATTATTATTGATCAACTTCATTGAAGGTAGAATTACATCTCCAATGGCTGAGTCATCATACAGTATGTGATAGAGAAATTAATCTTACTTTACTGCTATGTTGAGAGTGGTATGAATGAAAATCCCTTTGTCAGTTACTTTAAGAGAGAGACATTACTAAGATACAGTACAACAGATTTTATAATTTTGTATTTGATTTATATGTTGTTCGGCTGCTTGTATTTTGGAAAACAAAATGTATTAAATGTAAGTATCTTTTATAAAAAATGCATCAATATGAAATAAAAGCATTTTATTTCCACTTCAGCAGTCAATTTTTTTTTTTAATTTGCCGTGAAATTTTATCTCTTCTATTTGTAAGATCAGCAACCATAAACAATGTCTGATTAAAGACATGCACGCTGTAAACTGATTGTAATTGTTTTGGTACTGCAATCAGAGAAGATCTATAGGAAAAAAAACAAGCTAAATTTTCATTCATTTAACAAATATACCTCACAGCTGTTTGTCATTAGTGTACAGTGCTTCAAACACATTAGTGATTCATCTGAATATTTCAAATTCTGCAAAAAACATCATTGTTACGTATGTAATTACTACTTTTTTTTTTTTTTTTAATTAATCATCTGCTACACACATTGATGGAAAATCTTCTTTCCAGCACCCATTACAGACTCCAAGATTGGAAACATCTGGCCAAGAGTTCTGATCTAGGTTCTTCTCAGTGTGATGCTAGACGTTATGCTACAGATAGAAACAGTAAGAGTAAGCATAGCAGAAGAAGTAAATAAATGTTGTTAGTATGCCTCTTCTGTGCACTGGGGCTGTTTAATAAAGAAATCTCATCTGCTCCAGGGTTGGGATTTGTAGCAATAAAAAAAGCCATAAAACAGGGAGGATTTCATCCTGCTTTATGTTTAGCAGCCTGTGTGCAAAAATGAAACTATAGAGTTGCTTGCTTGAGTGAATCAGGTCCATGTAATGCTGTTTTTCACCTGGCCCAAGGATGAGGGAAAAGCCAATGTGGGGCAGCCTCAAAGTCATTGTGTGCATCCTGGAAGCCTGCAGTTGAAGTGTCTTCATCACCTAGGCTTGGCACCAAAGGAGTGTGAGATGAGCCCAAGCCACGATTGCCAGTTTTAGATTTTCAATTGCAATTAGCTCAGAATGTTCCAGTAATTGAAAAGGGAGACAGTATAACATAGAATACTATGTTCATAGAAATTATGTTGTAATGACATTTATTTTAGTATTTGGCCCTGTAGGCATTAACCCCTGCATACCAGGAATACCACACAAAATGCTCAGAACTCAGTCTAGACATCACAATTTGGCCTTTATCAAAGGTGTTCAAGTCCATAACACATTTTTTCTGCCCTTTTTTGTTGACAGCTTCACGTTTAACAGGATAATCAATATTATTCACTTCACCTGTCAGTGGTTTTAATGTTATGGATGATTGGGGTATAATTATTATCATTAAGTTATATTCACTTGTAAATATTATGAAAAAGAGAGCTTTAAATTAACAAAGAAGTAAGGAATATATGTGTGCCACTAAACCCCAAACTCTATTTCCCAGCAAAAACTGCAGCCTACAAACATGGCTGCCACTGACTACAATCCCCAACAAGCACACACACAAACACACACGCATGCACACACACACACAAGAAGAAGACAGGGATGTGGTAGCTCAGTGGTTAATATGTTGGACTACTGATCGGGAGGTCATGTGTTTCAATACCAGGTTCACCAAGCTGCCACTGCTAAGCCCCTGAGCAAGGCCCTTAACCCTCAATTGCTCACTTGTGTAAATTGTAAGTCACTCTGTATAATGATGTCTGCTAAATGAAAGAAATGTAAATATAAAAAGACAAAGCCTTTATTTATTTGGCACATACAGCAAAGTGAAATGCTTGCTTTTCTTTACACAACCGAGCTTGTACTCAACTGTATACAGCACCCCGGAGCAGAGGGGATTAAGGGCCTTACTCAGGAGCCCAATAGTGGCAGTGCTGGCACTTTAAATAAAGACCTTCCGATCACGAACGAAGAGCCTTAACTCTTTGTGCCTCCACTGGCCTGAGTGCCTTGAGACTATTAAGTTTGCCTACTGATATGGATCAGTGCCTTGGGTTTATTAGAACTGCTTTACCTGCACTTCCACACGGTCTTAGCATATGACAGTGATGTGAATCATCATTCACACTAAATATATTTTACATTGGGACATTGGTGTTCAAATACTGCATAAGAGAATACTGAAGAGAATCCAATATATTGATGTTACAGATGCTATTGATGTTGATGTTTACTATGCACATCACCACATTTTTGCATGACAGTGTATTGTGTATCATGCTGTAATTTTACACACCTTTATATCAGAACATGTATTAGTATAAACCTCGAAGCCTAACAACTTTGGCACTGTTTTGGGCAAACTTTTGAAGCAAAAAAGGAAATCAGTACCTTCTAGCTAATAAGGATGATACATTCTTCTAGTATTAATTTATGTAGTGTAATAAGCTGTAATATATATTTCTCCTTTTCATGTCATTTCCTTTACAGAATGGATTTATGATCAAAAATTAAACAGAATCCCGGTTCGGGTATCTTATCCGATTTGATGATAGAAAGTGGTGACTGTGCATAATTGTTCATTAATCTCAGGCAGGATTGTGCATAAGACATTAAGTCCTCATTCTAGGTGACATTGTCTGGGTGTAAAATCCATGAATATATGATTCTAATCCTGTTAATGAGGGAACAAAGTCAATTCTGAGCAAGGTATGATTCCACACTCAATGCAGATCTGCCTGATATTCAATTTCTTATTTAAAATTTTTTTTTTTTAATATATAAAAAATTGTATATAAGAGTATGTTTTACAGACTAAATAAAGTGGTAATGTTAAATTTTTTTAACATCTGAGAGATACTGTATGTGCTCAATGCAGGATTTTCTCAGGTACACAGCAACAGACACAAAAATTGCTGTCTGCAGTTTTGTGATATGCACAGTACAGGCTTCTTTTCCATTATCATATATTACATCACTTTTTATGTATGGCAATCTCACAAACCATCCTTGGTTTTGTTTAGGATAATTGCAATCCAACACACCAGTAACTCTCCAAATTGAAAATCAGTCATCTCTCTATCCTTTGAAAATCACTTCATATAGAACTGAATGTGCTGAAAAAGAAATATGATGGCAATTTACCATGGTACCTCTTATTTTTTATGATAAAGACTCAGTAATCATGACATCAAAAGAATCCTGTCATTGGGTTTATTAATGGAGTTGGCTGATGTTATTCATGGTATAAAAGAAGGAAATTCAAATGTTCATTATGGCAATCAGTCTTGTGTATGTGTGTATAATGAAGATTAAAAAGGGAGACAGTCAACGATGTATCAAAACACAAAATTATTTGTAAGACATACACATGATTTAAAAGATATCCTATAAAAACAAAGTAAATACATGTTTTTAGATTTTTTTTTTAAAAAAAAAAGGTAAAAATCAAAACCTGAAATCTATCCTTCATAAACGCCTTCCATCCCTTGGCTGTAGCACTCCAAATTGTGGTGCATTTGTATGCTTTAATTATCTTTGAGACATGTTTACAACTCGCTTGGAGTCCACCTGTTGCAATTGGGTTGATTGGGCATAATTTAGAAAGACACACCAGGGATATAAGGGCCCACAATTTACATTGCATTGTCAAGATAAAAACCAAGCCATGAAGTTCCAGGAACTGCCTGTGTATGACTACAATCAAATTGTGGCAAGGTGTACATCAAGGCAAGGACAAAAAAAAATATCTAATGCTTTGAGCATTTCCATGAATACAGTAGACAAGTAAACAAGTAAGAGAGTATACTGTATGTATGTACACCGACTGTTCACTTTAATAGGAATATCTATACATCTACCCATTTAGCCCATGCAGTTTTCTAATCAGGTGACCAAGTGACTGAAACTGGACAGGTGAAGACTGAAAAAAAGATCAGGTTATCTTCAACTGTCTAGTTTGGGAGTGCCTATGATAGTCTCAGCTTCTCATTCTTGTTTGACAGAAGTGGAACCTCATGGGGTCTGCTATTATAGTCCATTTAACTCAAGGTTCAATGTTTTGTGCATGCTGAGATGATTTTCTGTTCACCTTGGTTATAAAAAGTGATTATATGAATTATTATATCGTTCCTGGCCGTTCAAACCAATCAGACCATTTTCCGTTATTATCAACGTCCACAGAAGTGTTTTTATTTTTTCTGCACAATTCTGAGTAAACTCTGAGTAAATCCTGTTGTGCATCTCAGGAGATCAGAAGATGTTAAAAATACAATTTTAAGTGAAGGTCTTTACTTGTAATTGCATGTTTTATGCGTTCTGCCAACATGATGACTGGATGATATATTCCCTTGTACATTCTCAAGTCCTTGCCTGATATAACACACTTTACAATTAGAGTCCTAAAATACCTAAACAGAGAAAGGATATACTGTACTTACGCACAAATGACTCTTCACAGCACTGACCAGGTATGCTGTATGCTTGTAAAAGGACTCATATAATTGCATTTCAAATGAGCTATGATGCTTCCACTTCTTTTCAAGCTCTGACAAATGATTTATTTTGGAAGCAGTAACCTCAGAAAGGAAACAGGATAAAATTGGATTTTCTATCCCATTTTCTATCCTCCCCAGAGCCGACAGTGATTAGGTCCCTGTTTGGACTCTCATTTTCCCATGGGCTGATGCATTTCAAAAGGTTTTGTATTGGGATCAGGGTTGGGTTCACAAACTCAATGTGTGGATGATAAGATTGTCAGCACATGTACACAATGCATGATGAGGTTAAAGAATCATGATGCAGGTGTATGATTATGCTTCCCAAAAGGCCCAGATGCTCTTGTAAGAGTGTGTGGTATGAAAATGGAAATAGGCAAGATGTAATCGATTCAAAAGCCATTAGTTTACAATATAATACATTACATCATATCCCCTCATATCTAAAACATTTTGATGTATTCACATTTTTACATAGCCTGAGTTTAGCCTTTCCTTTATTAATATTATAATATCTATGCATTCACTCTTTATCTATTCTCAGCTCTGTAGTTTCATTAAATACCAAATTAAAAATGACTTTTAGATGCTTTGGATTTTAGAAATAGTGCCATGGGCAGAAGTTAAATTAAGATGGTATCACACATGCTAATGGAAGGCTGTGTTTTTGTCAACAAAATTATGGAGACACACAGTACTGGATCATATCAAAGCATTCAAGGACAACTGAATTACCAGAGTGTCCTTGCTCAGATGATATGTATGTAATTTTTTCAAACACAGATTTAATACGGTGCAGGATATCCCTCGGACTGGAGCTTGACAAGTTTTCTTTCTTTTAAGTGTTTCGCTTACCTGGTTGAAGTCTGTTAGAGGTAAGTGATGCATTGTAAAGGATCTCTTCACACTTGGTTTACTCATGCCTGTGTTTAGCACTCAGAATTTTGGGCTTGTTTGTAGTTAGGGCTTATAATCTGAGGTTTGTGAAAATATTGAGGAATTCCTTCCTTCTGTCTGAAGTGGTAACTCTGTGGTGAAGATGTTGGACTGGTGATTAGGAGATCAAATCCGACTGCTGCCAGGCCTTTAACCCTCAACTGCTCAGTTGTATACAGTAAATGAGATATGGTGGATAAGGGTGTTTTCCAAATGCTGGATTTTTTCAATCCCATGTATTCTGTACATGTACCCAGGTGGAGGCACTAAGTTTATTATATTAATTTTCCTGTGCTATTAAAACTCTTGCGTTATCAAAACTGCTGTGGCAAAGGATACTTTAAGAATGTAGGACAGGGCATCTTTCAGTTAGACCTGCAAACATAAGCATATTGCAAGCACATATGTAGGCAGACATGCGACATGTGTCTTATTCACTGTGCGCTGTGAGCTAATTACAGCACTCCAGGATATCAAGTCTGGTTTTATATATTCATAGCCATTTCCCTGTCATTTCAAAAGTATAAACAGTAATAAGTAAGTAAATGTCAAAGTAAATTTGAAAGCTGAGCAATTAATGTTATTTAGCATGGAGGTCCACACATGATGAGGATCATGCTGCAGTTCAGTTGAAGAGAACTCAAGACCGTAAGGGCCAGAGATCAGATGTTTGGTCCATTCACTGGCTATGTTTTTTGCACTGAACTCCAGGGTTTGAGTCTTGAAAAAGTTCATGCACATTATGAATTTTGTTGTAAGATTTGATCTTGATTTGTTAAGACTAGGGAGCAGTCTACATTTCAGTTTAACCCAAAGGTGTTCATTTAGGTCAAAGCTTACAACAACCTTGGCATTCCATGTCTTTATGGAGTTCTCTTTGTGCAGAGGGGTAATACAATTTAAACAAAAATAACAATACATAAATCATTTAATATATTTATAGCATGCTACAGGTCTGGAGATGAAACATTCTAGCACTACAAGACAGTAATGTGCTTCTTGATATACAAGAAAATATATAGCAATAGTCTATAACTACAACAACTGTTTTCCTTTAAATTCTACATATATCAAGCTCTCCTAGAGATTTATATTTAAAGATCCTTACATGAGGTTTCAGCATTCATGTTGATACAATATTGCAAGCATTTTTAATAGATTTAGTTTAATCGAGACAATATGTGAATAAAGAACTTTGGCAAATTGAATTCATTGTAAAATACTGAAATATCAAAATCACTGCTGTTTGCATACTTTAATTAATGCATGGCAGCATCCTTTAAGTCCCTTCTAATTATTAAAGTCATCTGCTGAAAAACACCATGTTCTTTCAGGTGGTATTTTTGTTCAGCTACTGTATTTAGTGCTCAAAGTTGGTGTTCAGTTTGCTAGGGTTAAAGTAGTGATTTTCAGAGTGGATCTAGGGACTCAGAGGAAACTGAAGCATAGCCTGAAGGGCCATACATTTTTTAAGAATGAATAATATTAATATTATTGCTAATTATAGCAGTGTAAATCTCAATCCACCATTATCAAGGCTATTATATATCTGTAATGACTGGTCACTGTAAAGTCACTTAATCTATTTAAACATTTCTAATAACAGAAACAACTGAGATTGTTGAAACAACTGAGAACAGAAACAACTGAGATTTATTTGCAACACATTAGTGTTGCAAATAAACACACTTACAATTGCAATAAACATATGACATTAGTAGCATTATTACAGAGAGATTCAGCCAATACAGTTGCAGTTTATACTTCAGTGCATGACCTGTAACTGCAGCAAAAAGAAACCACATAATGGTGCTGAGATGTCTGGTCCTGGGTTATTGATTACAGATTTAATTATTCACTCAACCATTTCAAAGGGATTTTTAACCTCACCTACCCTGATGTGATTACTACATCAGTCAAAATAAGGATGTGTGTAACAGGATGAAGAGATTCTTACCCTGTCTCTCACTCCAGGCAATCGGACAAACAGTAGGGAAGATGATGGACCAAGGCCTAGTCTAACATCTTGATTCTAATCATTAACACTTCAAAGACTGAATCACACACTCCTGCTGATGTCATTTTCACGTTCTTGGACTATCCCACATTCCCTGCAGCACTTCTGCATAGTAGATATTTTCAGTCAAGATTCAAAGATATATACATACAGTATATCTACAATAAGCCTCAATACATCACAAAAGATGACAGTATGTCATGCTAAAAGCAGAATCATTTTAAATGATTCCACATTTGATGGACCCTACTACATTCAAATTTACTGCTTGTGTTCCTATTAGGAGAAGCAAGTGTGAGAATTTCCCGAGATTAGACACGAAATCAAAACTGACAGACCAAATGAAACTTTCAAATGCAAGAAGCACATCTCAAATCATTCTTTTGGCACTCTTTCAAATGGTCCTCAGACACCAACAGTTAATTAAAAATTAACCTTAGCTGATTTATCACCATCCCAGAGCATAGGCTCCAGCAGATTTCTGTTAGGTCTTGTGCAAGTACATTTACAATTATACAGCCATAAAAAAAGGCAGATTTACAGGTCATCTTCAGAGTTTTCTGCTTCCTTATTTTCAATTTCACACTGAACAGTGACAGCTTAACACTGTAGGTGCTATTAATAGTGGAAATGTCATAGAGAATCCTGGGAGCACAATGTTACACATCGACTAGATTTCAGACACCTCAGAGATCTCAAGTCTAAACGAAATTGATCTAAATATATCTAGTCTTGGTAATGTTGGGTAGTGTTCGAAAAGCCTATTTCTCATAGACCTAAATATGTTGCATATCTATACTAGAAAAGTGAGTTTATGGTAAGTTTATTGGCTTCATGTTCAAAAAGCCATCAGTACATTATAAGTAATAAACTGATTATTATTCTCTTTGTCTGAAGCAGGTGAGTTCTGTAAATGCAAATTTTTAAGACGTCCCCTGTTCATTTTCAATTAACATAAATACAGCTGCAAATATTTAGATGTGTATAAAAACATCCTTTAAAGAAGAGAATGGCTTTTAACATGAAAGACAAAAAAAAAACAAATAAAGAAAGAATGTCTGAGAATACGTTAGCTACAGTACACAGTATAATGTACAAGCTGCCAGGTTGCCTTCCCAAGCTGTAGAGCCCTTTCCTACCTGATATGTGGGACTGTTTTGGAGGAATCAGCAGGAAATAATACCTTAATATCTCAAAAAATCTCAAAATTGTCAGTTAGCCACAATATTTTGAAATCTATATTGGGAACTGTTTTATATGCAGAAAGTAACACACTACTAGCTATGCATGCTGTCAGAATTGTACAGCAAAGCAGGCATTCATACATTGTTTACTGCAATGACCTCCTGATTGTAGAAGCATATACGGAAATGCTGAAATATGTACAGTACAATAAAGCAGGCTCTCCTGTGCAGAAAGCATATTATTTGCCACATTTATACCACGCATGTTGGTGAAGTATTGATTCTACTTGAACAAGAGGTGTTGATTTAGCACAGCTCTGATATTAATGCCAGGTTTGTAATATTGCAAACATCTTAATACTGTATGTTATATTAGCAGTCTGCTTAAAGAAAGCTGTATTTTTGTTTGTTTTTCTCAGTCGCATTGCAGTAGCGTAACATTTCTTGTCTTGTTATTTTCAAGAGAGAAAAAAATCTGCGGAAACTTAACTAAATAAATAGATAAAAATGCACGATGCCTGCCTACAAGAAATGTTTTTTTAGGATAAAACACATTATGCTGTATGGGACATGCTGTTAACAGTACAACCTATTGTGTTTTATTTTATTTATTTTTACTTAATTCCCTGACTAATATCCTGTCTAGTAAACCATACTGTTTTGCATTTCTTAAAAAAATAAATAGGAGATTAAACACTCTGTCTGTTTAACAGCCCTCAGTTTAAAAACATATAAAGTGACAAACTGATTTAATGGTGTATGTCAATGATATAAAAATCTTGAGCTTTGAGCATTTCTGGAAAAATACTAGTAATTGATAAGTGTATGGATTGTAATAATTGCTGAGATAAAGGAACCAAACAACACAGGGTCAGTCTTCATACTGTAGGTGAAAACTGAGACAAAATGTCATTACTAGCCAGCAGCCTTCAAACACCACACAGTGCAGTCTACATTGCAAGCGGAGACAAAGTTTTGTGTAAAATAAAGCTGTTCCATGAATAGAGAAAACCAGTGTTAACTGCATTAATAATCAGCAGGTTTGTTAAGCTTATTTTAATATTTAGAAAATATTTATTAAAAGTGATTTAATGCAACAAGTCTCAGATAAAACTCATATATTTGTCTCTATATTATATACTATTTAAAAGGTATTTTTTAACAAGTAAGATATTTTTCCACATAACCATAGGAACGAATATAATTTTTTATTTGCTATCTGGTTGTAATACATCAGTCACAGGTTTTATTATCTGTTTGTTTCTGCCCCTAAGGGCTAATGGTGCAATAGATATGGATCCTATAATGGGAAAACTGGGCATGAGGTGGGGCATCATGAAAATTCACAGTCACATACTTCAGAATTATTTTATCCACCATGGAATTTTGGAGATATGTGGGACACATTTAAGGATTTTTTTCTTGGTGGCTGAACATATTAGGATACATTCAGCACACAAATCACACAAATGTCAGCACAATTACCATTCTTATATACAAATATTGCATTCAACTTACAAACATTTCAATGGTTTAAAGTGGAGACGCTAGGCTCAGTTGTAATTTACTTTATAGTGGAATTAGAAATAGCAGCTGGATGCAGTTCAGGGTGCATTAAGCATAGAACAATTTACACCTAAAGGCAATTAATCTTGGCCAAGTCCAATAACTGGCATGTTTTTGTTGCTGGAAAGGTAATAAAGAACCCATAGGAAATGCATTCAGACACAAGGATAACATACTAAACTAAACACAGACAGCAACCTGAGCTCAGATCTGGGACCCTGGAGTTGTGAGACAGCACCACTTTCAATCACTCCACCACACAGCCTCCGAAAAAACAAAGCATGATGGATAGTCGTATACTGTAGCTAGAGCCTGAACTGGATTGAAACTTATTTAAATTGTACGTATTTGGGGTCTTATGGTATGCAACTTGTGTTAGTATTGTTTTTTGTTCAAATTGGCATAGTTGTTTATGCTTTATCACATCAAATATTTAGATGTTTAATGGATTTGCAATTAGCAATTAGTGTCACTTAGCAACTTTTAGCAACTGTGCTACTCTAGAATTTAGAAGTACAATACAATATTATTTAAATTACTATAATTCAATATGGTGATTGACAAATCCCCTATTTCCCAATTGCATTGTAGGCTGAGTGGATTATCTAAATTGTCTTTAGTGTATACTGTAAATGTGTGTTTGAGTGTGTGTGTGTGTGTGATTGTGCACTGAGCCTGCTTGGCACCCTGGTGTCCCCATCTTGTGCTCTGAGTCCCCCTGGGATAGGTTCAAGGCTCCCTGCAACCCTGTGTAAGATAAGCGTTGGATGGATGGTTAGATAGATAATCATATAATAAGCTTGATGCAAACAATTTTATTTCTATACAGAGTTACATTCCACTGTTGTATTATAACCTGTTGTTAAGCTTAGTGAATAATGAACATATTTTCCTGTGCCATTCATTAGCAAACTCATCTGGCTTTTCTCGGTCTGTGGCTTCACATCCTGCTGATTTTGATAGATCATCCTCACCCCAGCTGGTCCAGTGAAGCTGAGGATTCAGTAGGATTCTCTCTGTGTGAAGCCCAGATGGATGAGGAGCCGGAGGCTGACACCCATCATTGCATTTAAAGGGCATGAACATATGCCCAGGTTTGCATATGTGACTCACAAAGAACATCAAAACAGTTTTGATAAAAACTGCATTGTTAATTGATGTTATGCAAGGTCTAAAAGCTTGTAAACAAATATAAATTCACAATAGATTCAAGTAATAGCACCGGATTGTGTGCAAATTAGATACAGTACAATGTGCAGGCATCTTATCAAGAGAGCTATTCTTGTTACTTCCAGAAAACAGTAGATCTGCATTAATGGACGTTCATTTATAACGACAAAAGTGCATGAAAGAGAGGCAGATTCAAAGGGATCCTGCTGGTTTGAGAGTTCAGGTTGAACCTGAATGAATGATCTGAGCTTGCATCAGCGAAGACCTCTGAGCACCTAAGGGAAATGCTGACTGTGTAGAACAGAGGCTTTCTCTGCTCAGCTGACTCCCCTCATTCTTGTCAAGGTAAAATGCCTTGTGTTTGTCTGTACAGGCAGAGAAAGTCGAAAAGAACAGTAAAAGCCTGGCTTGGGTTTAATCTCTCATTCTACTGCCATTGTGAGCGAGCATGCTCTATCAAGCTAATGTGACAGCAACACTGACTTTAACAGTGAAGCAATTCATCCCAATTTAAATAAAAAAAAGGGTGAAAAACTGAGGAGATTTGCACACCCTGACATTTTCACTGTGACTTTAGCAGAAGATAGGCTTTTGAGATGAAAAACTTGTGACTTCAATGTCAAATGTTTTCTACAGGCTCCTGTAGAGACACATTCTGGCACAGTATAATGCTAATATGGCAGGGTGTCATTAATAATGCAGACTGAGACTATTTAGGGTCTAAGATTTTCATGCATTTTGCATCGACAAGCCTCAGGGCACTTGTCAAATGAACTCCATATTGATTTGTTGATATTTATCACAAGGATTCTCTATTTTATTGAACTGAAAGTTATTCAGAATAGTGGGGATGGAACCACATGCTTCAGTGAAAGTGGTTCATTTAATGCAGGTACTCGGTTGTGGAAGTCCAATCTCTTAAATTATGTATAGTGCTTTTAATAGTTAACTCTTAAATTTAACCCTAAATTAACAGAGGGGGCACGGTGGCTTAGTGGTTAGCACGTTCGCCTCACACCTCCAGTGTCGGGGTTCGATTCCCGCCTCCACCTTGTGTGTGTGGAGTTTGCATGTTCTCCCCGTGCCTCGGGGGTTTCCTCCGGGTACTCCGGTTTCCTCCCTCAGTCCAAAGACATGCATGGTAGGTTGATTGGCATCTCTGGAAAATTGTCCCTAGTGTGTGATTGCGTGAGTGAATGAGAGTGTGTGTGTGTGCCCTGTGATGGGTTGGCACTCCGTCCAGGGTGTATCCTGCCTTGATGCCCGATGACGCCTGAGATAGGCACAGGCTCCCCGTTACCCGAGGTAGTTCGGATAAGCGGTAGAAGATGAATGAATGAAAAATTAACAGACGTACTATATGGCTTCTTCCCCATAAGCATTACCCCAATGAACTAACAACACTAGGGCAAGGGTTAGGGTTAGTCCGTTAGGCCACTGATGCAATTGTATTCTACACTATATATGATATATTATCTCAATATAACCGAAGATTCATATTATATATTTCAGGTTATATTTATATATCTGTATATTATCTGTATATGCATTGTATTTTATACCATACATAATATGAGTAGTGTTGTGTAAACAATTACATATATTTAAGTAAAACTTGCATAAATATTATTTTTATATGGTATTTTTATGCCTATTCAAGTTTTTCTATAATAATATGGTGGAATCTAATAATATACATTCTTCATGACAACTAAGTTGCCAAATTAATTAAACTTACAGTAGTTGCCAAATTTACGGGTTTTACGGAACACAGCTATCAATGTTATTTATGTGCGTTTTTTGATCATTTTACTTATACTTCAATGTGATGCAATATTATGTTTATATGTCTTTATATAAAAATCAACAACAATTAACAGATCCCTTCCTGCTTACAGATTTAAGCTACAAAGGTTTTTACTTTCACACGTCAGCACCTTGTTTCAAAACATATCACATTATATACCTCTCTCAGCATCAGTTCATCATTTGTCTCCTCGCATTTTACAAATAAAACAAGCATGTGAGTAACACAAAAGAACCACATGTGAATGAGTAAATCTGGCAAAGAAATGTGAGATGTTTGTGGCAGGCTACCCCAATCATATAAGAAAATCAATTAAAAATAAAATTCTCTTAAACAATAAAATATATAGTATATAGCTGAAGTATATTTCTCTATTTGCTTCTTATGGAAATAAAGTAGATACCCTTTTTGACACAAAAAATGTATTGTAATTAAAATGTGTGAAGTACACACAAATCTGTATAATTAATGAATTCCAAAATTGATACACTTGTAGAATTAATAAATTACCACAAATTACAAGCTTATGAGCAGAACTAAGAGCTAAGCAAGCTCAGCAGTTAAACTATTAGAGTCAACTAATGCACTAATGCATTAACTAATGCATTGTATCTCAGTACTACTACTAGTAATACTACTACTAATGATTTTTTAATACAAATTATTATGATAATAATCTCTCTCTCTCTCTCTCTCTCTCTCTCTCTCTCTCTCTCTCTCTATATATATATATATATATATATATATATATATATATATTTACAGCATTTAGCAGACACCCTTATCCAGAGTGACTTACAACTAAACAACTGAGGGTTAAGGGCCTTGCTCAGGGGCCCAGCAGTGGCAGCTTGGTGGACCTGGGGTTCGAACCTATGACCTTCCAATCAGTAGCCCAACACCTTAACCACTGAGCTACCACATCCCATATATATATATATATATATATATATATAGTATATAGTGTCTTTTGATGTGTAAAATGTGAATGCTGTTAATCTAAAAATTAAAAAACGGGGCACACACTCACACAGATTACACCCACACCTCATGCCTCATGCCTTCTGATGAACATGTCTTAACATTTAGACAAGCCACCCCTTCTTCTAGTTAACCCCATTACCTGATCTTATAACATACTTTTATCAACATATGTTACTGATCAGTGGTTAGCACGTTCGCCTAACACCTCCAGGGTCGGGGTTCGATTCCAGCCTCCACCTTGTGTGTGTGGAGTTTGCATGTTCTCCCCGTGCCTCGGGGGTTTCCTCCGGGTACTCCGGTTTCCTCCCCCGGTCCAAAGACATGCATGGTAGGTTGATTGGCATCTCTGGAAAATTGTCCGTAGTGTGTGATTGCGTGAGTGAATGAGAGTGTGTGTGCCCTGTGATGGGTTGGCACTCCGTCCAGGGTGTATCCTGCCTTGATGCTCGATGATGCCTGAGATAGGCACAGGCTCCCCGTGACCCGAGATAGTTTGGATAAGCGGTAGAAAATGAATGAATGAATGAATGAATGTCATTATTTAATGTTGTTGAAAGAAATATGTAGATATTTTACAAATAAGCTCACAGTCCAAGTAACTTTTGTAACTTTTGTATTGATGTTAAAATTAAACATTTTATTTATAAATATAAAGTGGAAACCTTCATCAGTTTAATTATAGCACATTGAGAAGGAAATATACTCCTCATATAGAGAAGGTCTCATCTGACAGTCAGTGAATTTTCCCCACATGTATTCTTAAAGTGATTGTTGATAATAAAATCAAGTGTGTATAACTAGGATAAATACATTTTCAGGTTTTTGTTATTGCTTGTTAAATATATGAGTGTACTGTAATGTATAATGTGTTTTAGTACCAGAGAACTAAAAGATTTCATCAAATAGGGAATCAAATCTCATTCCAAATGATTTTATTTTTGAACACAGGAGTAGGCATGTAAAGTGTAGGTATAAAAATGTACTTGAAAAATTAAGCTGGACAACAATGTACAATGGACAATGACCTATATTCTTAGTCATTTCCCCTTTTTCCTCAACAAATAATGCATAAAGTAAAGAGGTAAATTGAATTAAAAGAAAGAAGAAGAAGAAGAAGAAGAAGAAGAAGAAATCCTGAGCTCTTGTGAATAAGGTGTGTGTGTGTGTGTGTGTGTGTGTGTGTGTGTGTGTGTGTGTGTGTGTGTGTGTGTTTGTGTGTGTGTGTGTGCGCGTGTGTGCGTGTGTGTGAGTGAGTGAGTGAGTGAGTGAGTGAGTGAGTGAGTGAGTGAGAAAGTGAGTGCACCTGTGTGATGTATATCATACCCTTCACTGGTCCCCATACTAGGTGATTTTTCCCACGTTATGTCCAGTGTTTTTAGGATTGGCTCCAGATTCACCTCAATCCTACTCAGGATATAGTAGTTACTGAACATTAATGAATGAGAGAAATTAATATAACTTTTGTGACAACCTCATCTCTACATGGACCCCAGACACATTAGCATGTCCTGGCTTCATGCCAGTTGAGTATTGATACCCGCATCTCATTTTCCTTAACAAATATGAACTCAGCATTGCACCTTCCACTATTTGTCTTCATTTCTCTAAAGCAGATCCATGTGTATTTCTAAATATGTATAAATATACATCTAAATATAAAAATATTCTAAAGTTTTTTTCTATTTACAGTTTTTCCTGCTATACATTTGTTAATTGTTTTAAGATCTTTGTCTGTCATACTGCTGGTTACTTGACTGTTACTTTTTGCTTCCAGTCTGTTTTCCATTAACCGTTGTCCGTTAACCTTATACACCCTTCCTACTTCCACATCATTCAGAAGCTAATTAGCAGTGTTGTAAATGAAATTAAAACAAAATACAGTATATAAAAAGCAAAACATTTGGCACTTAGGTGTTTTGGTCCACACAGGCATTTGTCTACTTTTTACCAAGAAGAAAGAACAGCAGCCATGACCTCAGAGTTGTTTCTGCTCATTCATCTGGGAAGGGTTAAGGCCATCCCCAAACAATTTGAAATTCACCATTCTAGTCACAAGAATTTCTGATTGGAGAGCCTTCAAGACAGTTGCCAGTCTTCTCAAGAGGGGCATTCCAGTATTTTCAGTCAAAGGTCAAACCATTTAATGCTCAGAGCAGTAAATAATAAATGAAGAGCAACCTAATGTGACCTACAGACCTCTGAAAGCACATTAAATGTTTATGTTCATGACAACACAATCAGAAAAAGACTGAACAGATGCGGCTTTCATGGAAGGTTGGGTAGATAAAAAACCTTCTCTTCAAAAAAAAAAAAAGGTTTCGTGAAAGCCAATGACATTGCATCTCCATGTGAACACTCTTAAACAAATATGAAGCTGTCTGTCCAGCAGTTTACAAAACTAGGCTGAAATTGGGTCATGCAGCAAATATAAATGTTAATGCATAAAGAAGAAAAAAATCAAGGTGTGCTGGCATGACCAAGTCAAAGTTCAGACCTCGACCCCATTGGGATGCTGTGGTTGGATATTAAGAGAGCTGTGCATCGATGAATGGCATCAAACAGTAATGAGCTGAAGCAATGTTGTAAAAAAGAGTAGGCCAACATTTCTCCAAAATAGTGTTAAAGACTTGAAAGTCTGAAAAATGAGTTCTACATGTTATAGCATGTGAATATTTTTTCCAACATGGTTTTTGAATGCTGGTTAATCTTTTGACTACAAAAAAGTGACTATTTAATTGCTATTTAGGAAAACAGTAACTACAAACATAAAGGTGTCTAAAAGACCATCTCAAGTTTCTCATTGTAGTTTTGTTTTTAAAAATGATTCATTCAATTGTTCATTTGTTTTCAATTCATCATTCATTCATGGGCATCAAGACAGGATACACCCTGGACGGAGTGCCAACCCATCGCTGGGCACACACACTCTCATTCACTCACGCAATCACACACTACGGACAATTTTTCCAGAGATGCCAATCAACCTACCATGCATGTCTTTGGACCGGGGAGGAAACCGGAGTACCCGGAGGAAACCCCCGAGGCACGGGGAGAACATGCAAACTCCACACACACAAGGCGGAGGCGGGAATCAAACCCCCAACCCTGGAGGTGTGAGGCGAATCTAATGCCCTTGTAATAACCAGAAATGAGCAGATAGTTAATGAGAATATAGAGTCCAAAGTTAGACTAAATTATCAATTAAAATATAATGCAATGGTTTATTGTTCAAAGTTTACTATATTGGTGCAAAGTTTGCTGGGTACTAGATGACTTTTTAACAGCATAATTACTTATTCATTTGCAACCCTTGTAAATGTAAAAGGTTAGCAGTAATAATAATTGGTATAACAGGGGCTAAGCATGTCCTAAGAAACAGGCCTTTATGAGTAGTTCCATATCCATAACCTGTTTAAACATAATGCATTAAGCAAGAATCTTCTGGTGTTTTTTGTTCTTATTTTGTTTTCGCTTATGAACACAAAATAGTTAAAGATAAAATGTGTCAAATAAAACTTTCAAAACTTTCTTGCTTGAACAATTCTATTATAATGTTAGCTATCTGACTCAAGCCTGAGAAAAGCCAGAAAAAAGCCTTTTTGCTGTATCATCCAGACCTCCCAAACTGCATCTATTTTTATATGCTTGTGAATATTTGTGTTCCAACTTGGGAAAACTTGTTCAGTGTCACTGTGGCTGAATTCTGGAAAAAAGGTATAAACAGGCTTTTAGCAAAGCATTTATACTTTTTACATACTTTGATAATGGCATATAGAAAGAAAACATCATTAAATTTTATTAGACTAATTAAAAAAGTCTAGCATATGTTTTCTGCCTATAGAGATAATCTTAGCTACCATAACCAATGCAGCTAAACAATTAATAGTATGCTTAAATTTTTTTTTTCAGTGCTAGCTTTGTAGTTGATTGGTTGTGATGCTTAGATCAAGTTTTTGGCTACATGCCATAACATACCTGCTGTCAAATTATTTATGGTGCAAGTCATCATTTAGCTGGTGGAGAGACCAGAGTAAATCAGTGTAAATTAATTAAATACACAGTAGTTGCTTTTTTTCAGTAGATTTTGTTGCTAGTGTATTTCAGTGCAATTGCAATGAGTATACCCAAAATTTAAATTGATGTAACTTTAACTGTGGTGAAGATATACATTTCTATCAAAAAATGAAGGGTATGAATGGGTAGGGGCTTGCTTTGCTTTCAAAACAACCTCAGTTCTTTGAGGCATAGATCCACAAGATGTTGGAAATATTCCTTTGGGATTCAGGTCCATGTTGACATGACTGCATCACGCAATTTCTGCAAATTTTTCAAGTGCACTTTCATGCTGTGAATCTCCCATTCTACCACATCCCAAAGGAGATCTATTTGGTTCAGATGCGGTGACTGGGAAGACCACTGAAGATCAATAAACTCATTGACATGTTCATTAATCCAGATGAGACAACTTTTGCTTTGTGACGTAGTGCTTTTTCATGCTGGAATTAGCCATTAAAAGATATAAATTGTGGCCATAAAGAGATGCAACAATTCTCAAACAGGCTTTCGGGTTCAAGTGATGATTGATTGCTTTTAACAGGCCTGAACGTGTGCCTGTTAATAGAGCAGGCTATGTTTTTTTCCAGTATTCATCTATCCAATATTGGTTCTATCCAGTCTGTGTCCACTAAAACCTCACTTTTTTCTTGGCTGACTAATTGACACCTGACTTGGGTTGTTGTAGCTCATGTGCCTCAAAGTTCAAAGTACTTTTGAGATGCCTTTCCGCTGACCACAGAGTGGTTGTACAGAGTGGATATTTGAGTTACTGCCTCCTTTCTGTCAGCTCAAATCAGTCTGGCCATTCTCCATTGACCTCTCTGGCAGCTTCAAGGATGATTTTTCTTTATTACACCATTCAGAGTAAACTGTGCATGAAAATCCCTGGAGATCAGCAGTTATAGAAATAGTCAAACATACCCTTCTTGCACAAACAATCATGCCATGTTCAAAATCACTACAATTTTTCCCCATTCTGATGGTTGATATGAACATTACCTGACGTTGCTGTCCCATATCTGCATGATATTATACATTGTACTGCTCCCACATGTTTGGCTGATTAGAAAATTGCTTGAAGAAGTAGTTATGGGTGTTTCAAATAAAGTGTCTGGGTTCTTTTTCTGCATTTCAATCTCACATTCATACACACACTCACCAGTCATTATCCCAGGCAGACACCCTGAAAAATCTAGTGCCAGTGTGAAAATATATACCAGGGCCTTCAAATTATATACTGGTTATTTGCATGTGGGTGTGTTTACTATGTTGTTGATGGTAAATATCATCTGACATGCAAATAACCAGTATATAATTTGAAGGCCCTGGTATATATAACTGTGATGTATTATATCTGTTTAAGTGATAGGCTCTTAATGCCTTAACAAAAAAGTAAAAGAAAATCAATGAAATCTTTAGCTAGCTAAAATAGTGTGTGGCCTAAAAGTGTTTTACTGTAAATGTAAATGTTGTGATCCTCTCAACACCAAACTATGATAAGAGACTATCTTTTCATCTTAATCTTTACAGCTAATATAAGCAAAAGTACAAGTTAGGTGCAATGAAAGCAATACAAGCTCAAAACCGAGCCATTACATATTTTTAAAGTGAAGTCACTGATTAAGTTGTGTTTTTTGTTGTTGAAGGAATTACTTCTTGTTAAGTGTCGTGCACGCAAAAAGAAATGACACCACAATTAAAAAATATATTTTTTTTACGAGATTTCAGAGTCAACAATAAAAAATGTGTAGAGAGTGGACGGTCTAAGGTGATTATATTTTGTATAAACAGGTTGCTGAACTGCTATATATCTGTTGTTTTTCCAGATTAGTCTTGGATTCATTCCCAATCCCATGCATGCTTTCTTCAGGAAACACTAATAAAGTACACCAATCAGTGTAAAACAAATATTTACCTATAGAGTTGATAGATATAGACCTATAGAGGTTTTTAGAAATCAGAGTTGCCAGATTACATTCTGCTGAATCCAGTCCTATTCACCAGTATACTGGTGTCCTAATTCTACTAGCTAAATGGCAGACAAGAAATTGTAAGTATAAACATATTAATTATTTTTATCGCTGCAAGTCTGATATAAAATTAGTCAGCACACATTTGGCTTTGTCAGGACACATTTGAGTGAGATGTTTTTACTTCTGTCTGGATAACTTTACAGTTTAGTTTTTGAAGATAATGCATTCAAATTTTAGATGCTTATGAAAAAGCACTTGGGGCATCGTACAGAGCAGAAACTGGTTTGATATCACCAATTATTTACATTTGTGTAAAAAAACAAAACTAACCATTAAAAATTTTTTTAAATAAATAAATTTGCATGAGTCATTAACCAATACTGTGGAATGTGAACATAGACATACAGTAGGTGGTTTAGAGTGCAAAAAAGTCATTTTTTAGCCTAATTGTAAAATTGTGACCCAAAATGCTTTTAATCAAAACACAAAGTATAACAGCGTAGCACGCGGCACTTAGAACTTATCTGGGATCATCTGCTAGTACCCACTCATAAGCAAGGACCTATATAAAGACAGGATTTTTTTCATTATTTTGTTTTCATCAGACACTAGAGTCAGATCTCTTTCCTATAATTAATACTTCTTTCTTTGGGGTCTGCTCATTTGCGAGTTTTAGCCATGTTTCCAAGGCAGAACTTCCTATCCACATATTAGTATGATGCATGGCGATAAATATTTTAACCAGATTGTCATCCCAACTGTCATTGAAGACCCTCTGTGTTAGCCAAGGTCAGAGGGGTCCTTGTTACCAGCTGGCACCATGTGGAGGTGCTGATGGGATTTGGCCATGCAAATATTGCACATGATGGTGTAAGAAATTCATCTTGATTTATTTTTGCACATGGAAGGAATCAACAATTAATCATATATGATGTGAAGTGCACTTTAATGCAAATAGAAGGTATTCCAATACATTTTATTTATTGCACAATTCAAACCATAATAATACGGCTTGACTTCTGCACTAGGATTATTTCCATGAATTGTGTTACACATAGTACAGTAAGTAATCTATTTTAATAGATTAAAATACTGTAGAATAAAGAAATTATATAACTGTATTTCTGGCTTCCTGTCATCCATGCACACCTGATCCCTGCACAACAAGAAAATCTACAGCTCCCTTCCTGTTGTTCATTACAATGCTGTGTGAGTGAGCAGACATCTCCAACTGAGTGTGGTCTGAATAAAATGCAGCACGAATATGTGATGCAAGACTCCATCATCATACTACTAAAGTGACTTATCAAAATTCAGGCAATCATTTTTGCTACATTCAGGTTTGACTTTCTCAGAATCTATCATGATCTTTTAACTCTTCTCTCGATGCCAAAGACACAGCTTGCATTGGACACCTGCAGTCTTATTGCTATTAAAAAAAGGGTGCTCTCTTTGATAGTTATGTCTACAATCAGTCAGGCCTATAGATAAACTGCTAAAATGATGAGTTAAGTTTTGAGCAGACCCTGATTTCAATGACTCTTGGTTAGTCAAGGTTAGAAAGTCTTTATTATAACTGATGTGGCACACACATGATATGGTCTGGCATTTTAATTTGAAGTCTGCTGTTATCATTGAACTTTCGCCCGTTAGATGCCATGGTTTTTAACTTTTTCCCGTTATTGCTGTGTATAAGTGAGCTGTGCCATTATGTCTTTCAAGCAATGTATTTTCTTTGTATGATAGTTTTGAAATCTCTTAAATTTCTGAGACGATATGGATTTAATAATAAATGACACATTAACGACACATTCTAAAGTCCACAGCTCTGTTGCCCCTTCTTATAATTGTGGCGAAGTAAGCTTCAAAAAAGCAGCTGCCTGAAAGAGCATCTGATTTATAGCTTTATCATTACAGTGACAAGGTGAAAGCATATGTTGTTAGATTTCCAAAGATCAACATTCCACTGTAATTACAAAACATTTGAAAATACCACAGGATAAAGTGGTAAAATATAATGCCTAAAATGTGTTGGATGAAAATTACTTACAGTTGTAACCATGACTGATGAATGTATTAGTCTATTACCATAGGATTCATTAGTTTAATAATAAAAGCAATTGCTTTCTTGCATTTTTCCTCAGCTGCTTCTGGTATGTCACAGGGCACAGTGTAAAAAGAAATCACCTTTAAAGGTTAGAAATTTATTGACGTTTACCTAATTCAAAACCCATTGTTTTGTTCAATGCATTAGCAAAATATCAATTTGATAACAATAAATAAATGATTAAGTCAGCCGAAATTATTTTCTGTAGACTCACATGAGGCTTTTCTGTCCAAAGCTTACACACACACACTTTCCTGGACTTTTCATTTTCTAACTTCACGCAACATACTTGAGAAAATTCATATAGTAGAGTATATTGGATTCTTGGATTTTTCTTTAGTCTGAAGTTAGTAGCCCATGTTGTGGAAGTCTGAGTTTTGAGAGATTTAAAGTATGAAGTATCACACTGGTAGGCACGGGCAAGACTAAAAAGGTTTCACAATTTATTGTGTTTTGCTGCAGAGCAAGACCCCGTACTCCTCGTGTAGCATGAGAGAGGAAGGGCCCCGATCATTGATTACATCAAGATTTTATATACAGGATTCAAACGGAGAAGACATGTAAAAGCAAAACATAATCAATCATTGGTTCAAATGAACAACACCTGCTCATCTCCTGATAAAGCTAATATTGTCTTACCATGGTCTACTAGAAGGTCTACTAGAAGCTGTTTGTGAGCCTAAGTCCCGCCAACTCGTCTCCAGTCCCCTCTGTCCTTGTCATAATCGAAGAAAACAACCGCTGGCAATGACAATTTCTAGTCACAATATCTACCAGTCAGGAGCATAGAACACTAAGGCATTACAAACATATCTAGAGTAAAAATTTCCACCACACCCTCTATAAAATTGTATGGTAAAGTTAATAATGGCATTGTGTCTTAATATTAACTTATGCAATGTAATTGCATATTGTAATGTAATATAATGTAAACGTTTTAGCTTTGTGAAAGCTTGTCATTACATACAGCTACTCGAATAATGAGCACTTCCAAAACTGCATCACTTGGAACATTATTGACATCGAATTAAGTGTTTTGGATCATTAGTAAAACTATGGACCATGACATTTGAAGCTAAGCATAGCTTTTTTAAAAAGGTTGCCAGTAGAGATGAGCTGGATACTCGGCTGAAACGGATAAAGCACTTCTGCCGAGTACGAGTATTATACGAGTAATACGAGTCAATATCTGTGCTCGGATTGAATGAAAATCATCATTGGGTAGCTGATTGTGTCAGCGTTCTGTGATAGGCTAGTCACAGTGCCCCTCCCCTACACACATACAGATGTATTGTGTTGCTGTGTCTCGCTCTGCTCACTCACAGTCACACACAGAACAGCTCTCTGTCTCTCCCTCAGTCACTCGGGTTCGCGGGTCTTTTCCGTTAACGTTTAGGGTTTCTTCAGCTTTTTACTTCGAGTTGTAACGTTAATAATACGTACTTACTAACCAGTAGAGTTCTTGTAAACGTGGGTTCGTTCAGACGTGGTGCTTGCTTGGTAGAATGCGACGCGCATTGCGTCTCTGCCTGTCGGAGATTTTTTTTCTTTTTTAAACCTTCAGCTGTCTCTAACCAGTAACCAGACACTGAGTGTCTGACACGTTTTTGCTGTATTTCATAAAAACATAAAGGTAGTAAGCTAGTGTTATAAATATTACAAATTAATTATTACCGGTTAAATCCCCGCCCATTTCAAGACAACAGCCCCGCCTACTTCCGGGTTAGGCCCCACCCGCTCCGAGTACGGATACAGATACGGATAATTCATATGGTTAACAGATACGGATACAGATACAGATAATGCTGTACTCGCTCATCCCTAATTGCCAGTGACACCCATAAAAATATTCATAAAAATAATCATGAGTTTCACAAGTTTATAAAGTTTGTTGATGATTATGATGTGAAATTTCTATACAGAAAAACAGCCATCCTGGTAAGGTGTTAATATTAGATCATATGAATTAGAGGAGAGTCCATATGTTGTAAGACAAATCCTAACTTTTGATGATCTCACAGATTTTTATGCCTTGGCATCATATCCAGTGCCAGGAAAGCTGTTTGAATTGCTGAAGAAATTCCTGCTTAATTTCTATGTATTCTTACACTGTTTATTTGGACATGTATCACAGTTTTCATAGCGCTACGAAAATGCATTGTATTTGTAGCAATAATGAAAATTTAACAAACATTATATGAAGCTGTAACAGATTTGTTAGGCTCATTGTTGTGCATGGGGCGTGAAGGTTGAAAGAAATTAAAGCAATGAAAGAAAAATAAAAGTGGCCTGGTCTGATGAATTACATTGGGTCCTGGCGTTTATCTGAATGTTACTTTTACATGTACCACTTACCTATACATTGTTGTAGACCGAGTAAACCCCCTTCATGGAGGGTGGTCCTCTCTGACACATTGCATAAATTGTTTAGGAATGGATTGAGGAACATGACAAAGAGTTCATGGTGTTGACTTCTGAATTTATCAGAGTTAATTAGAAGGAGCATCAGTAGGATATGCTGGAAGGATGACTGGAGGCCCCAGATCACAACATACAGGACTTACATACAGAAAAGAATCTGCTGCTTATATTTTGGTGCTAGATACATTGTTAGTCAGGTGCGTATAATGTTATGGCTGAGGAGAAAACTACAGAGAAAATCTGCATGCTTATCTTGATGATCTTAAAAAAATGGTATGTTACTTATGTAACCCATTTAATCCGGCCTGTTCTTCAGCTTGCTGTTTCTAAGTTGTTATTTAAGACTTTAACATTTTTACTGTCTTTTTTATTAATTGTAGTAACATAATGGTAGCTCAGTGGTTAAGGTGTTGGGCTACTGATCGTCAGGTCATCGGTTCGAACCCCACGTCCACCAAGCTGCCACTGCTGGGCCCCTGAGCAAGGCCCTTAATGCTCAGTTGTAAGTCACTCTGGATTAGGGTGTATGGTAAATGTAATGTAATAAAAGTCCACACTAAAACTTTTAGGTAGGTACTGCAAAGTGTTGTATTTCAGTTCCTTTTTGCCGGTTTGCTTCTTCCAAATTTCAAATATGATACACAGAAAGGCTGCAGCACTTAAAGCACTTTCTATATTTCTCAGAAAGCTTGAGGCAAATGCACTCGCAAAGCCCTGCTTGGAAAATACACGTCTTTTCTGTTTTTGACTCCATGGTTTTGCACAAATATTTATCACCACACTGCCCATCAGGAGACTAGCTATTATTGTGTAAGCTAGTTGAGTTCTGAAATATGCATTAAGATTATAAGATTCCCTAAAAGAAGGATACAAAAGATGTGAAAATAGCCAATCTGACTGTAATGGAATAAGACAGAAGCATTCAGTCTTCACCACCAGATATTATTGGCTTTGCCATTGTTCTTGAGGAAAATGTCATTGTTGAGAGCATCAGTGACCTACCTCCTCTTCAGCCTTTTATATGCCCTGAACACTGAGTACCCAAAGGAGATGAAATACACCTTTGAGGTATAATACAGAAAGTCTTTTTAGGGCTTAGAACCAACTTCTCTTTTAAAAAAAAGTTAGCTTGTCTTAAAAACAAGCTCTTGCAGTAATCTCCTGAGACTTTTTGTCTGTAGAAATTGCTTGAGAAAAAGAATTTTTAGCTTCAACCTATCTGCTATTAGGAAGCCAAAACAATGTCACAAGAGAATGGTTTATATTTGTGTTATTGTTCTAAGTTTGTAAAGGCTTATTCCTTGTGGTATTGGATTGTGTTGTGTGATCTAATTTATATTTGTGACTTTGTTTATGTATGTATGCATTAGAGATGAGCCGGATACTCAGCTGAAACGAGTATCCGGTACGGATAAAGCACTTCTGCCGAGTACGAGTATTATACGAGTAATACGAGTCAATATCTGAGCTCGGATTGAATGAAAATCATCATTGGGTAGCTGATAGTGTCAGCGTTCTGTGATAGGCTAGTCACAGCGCCCCTCCCCTACACACATACAGATGTACAGTATTGTGTTGCTGTGTCTCGCTCTGCTCACTCACAGTCACACACACAACAGCTCTCTGTCTCTCCCTCAGTCACTCGGGTTCGCGGGTCTTTTCCGTTAACGTTTAGGGTTTCTTCAGCTTTTTACTTCGGGTTGTAACGTTAATAATACGTACTTACTAACCAGTAGAGTTCTGGTAAACGTGGGTTCGTTCAGACATGGTGCTTGCTTGGTAGAATGCGACTCGCATTGCGTCTCTGCCTGTCGGAGATTTTTTTTCTTTTTTAAACCTTCAGCTGTCTCTAACCAGTAACCAGACACTGAGTGTCTGACACGTTTTTGCTGTATTTCATAAAAACATAAAGGTAGTAAACTAGTGTTATAAATATTACAAATTAATTATTACCGGTTAAAGCCCCGCCCCAATTTCAAGACAAGCCCCGCCTACTTTCGGGTTAGGCCCCACCCACTCCGAGTACAGATACAGATAATGCTGTACTCGCTCATCCCTATGCTTAGCTTTTCTTGCTCACTTGCTGTGTTTGTGCTACTCGCTTTCTGCTAGTTAGTGTTGTGTGTTAATGTTGATTGGGAGTTGTCTGTTGTATTAGTGTGTTTAGCCATTCTTTTTAATGCTGACTACATCCTGTTCTTTTAACTTTGATTCTGATTGCCCCTATTTGGACTTATTAGCTAACCTGTAAATATTTGTATATAATAATGTTGGGGAGGTAGGGGGACCGACACCATTTTTGTGTGAACCTTTTATTGAATGTGTTTTTGTACAGGGAGTTAGGGAAGTAATTGTATATATATTTTTTTTCTTTTCGTTTGCAAAGTAGGGAATTTAAAGGGCAGAAGAATTAGTTGTTTCTGTTTGTTATTATAGCCTTGCTGGCTCCTGAACAGTTGTAATGTGAAATTGTTATTGTCATTAAAAATATAGTTCATTCAGTTAACTCTGTTTCCTTGTACCATTTCATGTTGCGCCTTCACCCCTAGACGGGGCGTAACAGCCACACTACCCATCCAAAGAGCACAGCCATTTTGCTCTCTAGACTACTGACCACAAGTTTCCAGCATCTTGCTGCAAGATCGCACAAAACAATAGCAAGTGTGAAAGCTCTGAGAAAGTTCAACAATTCCAGCCTAGTTTCATGGCCAAAAAATGACAGCCAAACTGACATCTTTAACCTCCTGAGACCCGTATGCTACTGTTGTGTACATTACAATTTCTACTGACTGTTTCTCTTAATTCATAGCTGTAACTATGAATTATTCATAGCTGTAACTCTAACTATAAATTTAATCAGTGTTTTCAATGAAGCAGTTTGGCAAAATAATTATACCTAACAGTCCTCATATAAGGTTGGTACAATAAATATATATAGACAATGAAGTGTGAGAAAATGTTATGTCCTCATATGAGGACATTTGGGTCTCAAGAGGTTAAACAAGCAAAGGAAAGCACTTAACCCCACATGGCAATCTGTTTATCCTGCCCTTAGGATATACTTAAAAATGAAACTATGTTCTCAGTGCAGCATCCAAGGTAAAGGAAAGGTACTCTACCCTGAAGGCAAATACTCTGCTGAACAACACTGGTCTCATTGAACTATAAAAGAGAGTGTTCCAGACTTATCCAGGCTGACTGTTGTTTTAGGACTGATGATTTTGATAATTTAAACAGAATAACATGAACATGATCCTTAATCTATGCAGTTTTGTGCAATGCAT
Organism: Tachysurus vachellii; assembly: GCF_030014155.1. Classification (NCBI taxonomy): domain Eukaryota; kingdom Metazoa; phylum Chordata; class Actinopteri; order Siluriformes; family Bagridae; genus Tachysurus; species Tachysurus vachellii. Next base: position 12,213,771 of record NC_083467.1, on the reverse strand, counting down.
AAAATATAATTGTTGTTTTTTTGATGTTATAGATAGGTTTTACAGTCATTAAGTTTTTGGATGACAATCAGTTCCACTGCCTGCATACTATCTTGATCATTATAAGTTCCATGGTCCAGTAACTTTACGGTGAAGTTTTAGCAACGCCAGCCTAGTTTCAGTGCCAAAATAATGGCAGTTAAAGTGAAATACTTAAACAAAACACTCAATTTATGCTGGAGAGAGGAGAGAGGAGATCAAAATGACAGAATGATGACATGAGGGAGCTTTATTGCAATGCCACATAACATAAGCAATTCTGTGTAACATAAATTTTAAAGCAAATTAAAGGCAAAGAGCAAATATTTTAAGTGCCCAGTCAGCCATATTGCTAATTCAAAGATTTTTGCTGAGGGTATAGTTTTAACTTAAAGAAGGCAAATATTGATTTGCATACTGGCAAACCTCCCACAGTAAGATTTGGAACGCTTTTCTCAAATAACTCAATTTAATTTCCAATAAACCAATAAAACATATCTGAACACACTTCATATTTTGGGCAGAAATTGAAACAGTGAAACAGTGAAGTGAAGTATTCATATTCAGTTGAATTATTTTACTGTTAATCATTTGATTGTAATTGTATGATTACAGTTTCGGGTTTTTATTCCACACCAGAATGAGCCATCTATCTTGTTAACAGTTCCGAAGATAGATGTTACATCTACAGCAATATTCTCTTATATAAAAAAAAAACACTGTACTGGTCACAGGTTGTAGTTGATAATTCAAGATATGCTTTTCCTTTCCTTTGCTAAACTTGATGCAATGCCCTTGTGCAAAGCACTTAACCCCACATGGCAATCTGTTTTTCCTGCCCTTAGGACAAGCTTATAAATGAGAATATGTTTTTAATGCAGAATCCAAGGTAAAGGAAAGGTCCTCTACCCTGAAGGCACATGCTCTACTGCACAATTTTGGTCTCAGTGGACTATGTAAGAGAGTGTTCCAGACTTATCAAATCTGTCTGTTGTTTTACCGTCTTATACAGAATAACTTGATCAGATACAGTAACTGATAAATAGACACAATTATACAAATTATAAACATGTACAAAAGTCTAGGATATTGCATTTAGCAAGAGATGTGTATGATCACTTGCTTCATCTGCACAGTTATGTGTAGTGCATAAATATCATTGTTGTTCTTTTGATACTTATAAATTTAACAGTCAGTAAGTTCCACAGCCTGTAAAATATCTTGATCTTTTAATCTTCATGGTCCAGTACATTTATGGTGAAAGATATTTTGAGTATGAGATTAAGAGCTGGTGATGAGCCGACTATTTTGTGTCTGAGGATAAAGGGGTTTTTAAAGAAGGGCACAGCCAATATATTCTTCAGTCCAAATAATATGCTGGTGCTTGAATCTCTCTTGTGTGATCACTGAACCAAAATGTACATTTTAGGATCATGTAAGCACATACTCTATAATGTCTAAGGAAAGCAGTGACTTTAACATTTCAACTGCTGTAGAAACTTTACAGTGATGTCCATTGAGATGCTATTATTAATGTAGAAAGCACACAGAAGAATGTTATAGCCTTACTGTATATCAATTCCTAGCAATTAGGACATCCACCAAGTTGGAGACAGGCAAAGACAGCAGGGACAGATTGTTATGTATTAGCAGGGAGATTTAAGGGGCTTCCATGATATTAAGATAGGGAAAGAGGCAGTCATTCTAGAAAAGTCTGTCCATTTGATGGTCATCTTGGCAATGCACCCAGGCTGATATTTTCAGTCATACAAGATCAGGCTCCTATGGACATGAATAATGATAAACCTTGGATCAACTGTGAGGTGCGGGCCATGCTATGTGCCTGATCCACCGCATTTGTCTCAGGAAACATTGGCGAATACAAAAAAGGCCAGATACAAGCTATGCAAAGCAATCAGGAAGTGCAAGAGAGACTACAGTTTGAAGCTGGAGGGATACTACACCACTGCAGACTCACGGTGTATGTGGCAAAGTCTTCAGTGTATCACAGAGTACCGACAAAGGAGTCAGGGACGTAACTCCCAAGATCACACTTCCAGATGAGCTGAATAAGTTTTATGCTCGCTTTTAGGCCTCAAACACCGGCCAACAGCATAGAACTCTGGCCTCAGAGGGCATACTGGACATGCCACTCACCGTATCATCAGCAGAGGTGCACATGGCTCTGAGGAATACGAAGTCATGGAAGGCAGCCAGTATAGATAACATCCTGGGGCAGGCACTCAGGGTTCGCTCATCGGAACTGGCATCAGGAGGTGAAATGCCAGTCAGCGGCATTCAGGGAGTTTATCCTTTGCTGTGCCATCTTCAGCCGCACCCAACCCCCTCCTAGCTCACTCAGAGCAGTGAAAAGGGCAAGTGTGGAGGGCAAGTGTGGAGGCCCGCAAGCCCTAGCCAGAGTGTGCCACAACCGAGTCAACATTTATCTAGTTGCTCCTTATTGGCCCTCTTGAGTTTGGTTCATGGACCTAGTCACCCTCCAAAACAGCACTCTATGGGAGGTTCCCGTCATGAAGGATCTCCTCTCTCAGGAGCAGGGCGCAATCCTACACCCCGCCTCTAGATTTGGAAGCTCTGGGTCTGGCCCCTGAGGGGTACCAGTTCCTAGAGGCAGGTCTCTCATCTGAGGTGACAGAGACTCTATTGAATGCTAGGGCTCCCTCCACTAGGAAGCTGTATGGTCTGAAGTGGAGGCTTTTTTGCCTCTGGTGGGATGACCGCTGTCAGGATCCAGTTCACTGCCCGGTGAGTACAGTGCTGGAGATCCTGCAGTCTTTGCAGTGAGCCCTTCCTGCAGACCATGCCTTCCATCCTGGGACCTCTCTGTTGTCCTGGAGGAGCTGCTGGAAGCCCCCTTTGATCCCATGGAGTCAGCCTCTGAGAGGTTTCTGACCCTGAAGATGGCTTTTCTCCTAGCCTTGGCCTCTCTCAAAAGAGTGGGAGATTTACAAGCCCTGTCGATCGCCCCCACCTGCCTAGAATTTGCCCCTGGCATGTCCAAGGCTATCCTGCACCCCAGATAGGCCGTTACTCAGGCCTATGAGGTGAGCAGTCTTGCCTCGCCTCTCGGCATCAGTGCTTACTCCACTAAGGGTAATGTCTCATCCAGTGCCTTAGCCAGGGGTGTTCCCCTTGAAGATATTTGTGCTGCGGCGGGTTGGTCCTCTCCACACACCTTTATCAGGTTCTATAACCTGGACCTGGACCCCACTACAGGGTCCCAAATCCTGCAGGGATATTGATGTTCTGTTCCCAGTCTGCTCGTGCTCTCTCACAGCCTCTGGCACAGTCATTGACCGGTGCCTGGCGGCGTGGGTATTGGTGTTCCCATAGCGTCAGCCCTGATGCAGGGTCAAGTTTCCTCGAAAGGGAACTACACCAGGTTACGTATGTAACCCGGTTCCCTGAGAAGGGAACAAGATGCTGCATTGCTGGCCAAGCCCCTGGCTTCCTCGTTCGCTTCCTTCAGACAAATAGAAGCTGGAGATAAGTGACGTAGATGCCCTTATATGGACTTACTGGCGCGTACTGACCTCATCACGTGTCCTTCCAGAGACATTAAATTTGCGTGTGTGCACACAGAGCTTCAGACACAATTTACTCACAGAAGCATTCCCATAGCATCAGCCCTGACACAGCCTCTCGTTCCCTTCTCAGGGAACCGGATTACATACTTTAGCTGGTGTAGTTTTTTGCTCAAATAACACAAGTGGATCCAGAAATGTATGCGTCCTAAATGTGTATGTATAAACATAAGAATTTTATTGGTAAAATAGCTCTTCTTACTGAGTGGCAAGACTTAAATTACACAGCCGCCATGCCACATTTACATTTTCAGCATTGGCCTTAACCCTATTCCAAACTACCTCTAGGCATGCTCAAGCATCTTAAAGTCAGAAATAGTGCAGCAGACAGAAATTGATTTGATACAGATAGTAATTGATCGGTACTTCAGGGCAGAATAGTCTCCTGAAAAGTTGTTTTTCCATTTACGCATGCATCTTTAGACATAGCAATAAAGCAGACATAAATTCAGTGAATTATGAGAGTTAAAGAAACAGGGGGAACAATTTACCTTATTTGTCAAGAGGAATATGAACAGATTTTGTGTAAATCATTCATTCCAGCATTTACACAAAGAAATTTGGTATTCATGAAAATCCTGAATTTCAGAAACTAATGTGAACTTTAGAGATGAGTACGGATAAAGCACTTCTGCCGAGTACGAGTATAATACGAGTAATACGAGTCAATATCTGTGCTCGGATTGAATGAAAATCATCATTGGGTAGCTGATTGTGTCAGCGTTCTGTGATAGGCTAGTCACAGCGCCCCTCCCCTACACACATAGTTGTATTGTGTTGCACTCGGGTTCGCGGGTCTTTTCCGTTAACGTTTAGGGTTTCTTCAGCTTTTTACTTCGGGTTGTAACGTTAATAATACGTACTTACTAACCAGTAGAGTTCTGTTAAACGTGGGTTCGTTCAGACGTGGTGCTTGCTTGGTAGAATGCGACTCGCATTGCGTCTCTGCCTGTCGGAGATTTTTTTTCTTTTTTAAACCTTCAGCTGTCTCTAACCAGTAACCAGACACTGAGTGTCTGACACGTTTTTGCTGAATTTCATAAAAACATAAAGGTAGTAAGCTAGTGTTATAAATATTACAAATTAATTATTCCCGGCTAAAGCCCCGCCCATTTCAAGACAACAGCCCCGCCTACTTCTGGGTTAGGCCCCACCCACTCCGAGTACGGATACAGATACGGATAATTCATATGGTTAACAGATACGGATACAGATACAGATAATGCTGTACTCGCTCATCCCTAGTGAATTTGACTATTCTTTTATATATAGCCCACACTGTCAGATTTAAATAGCTTTTGTATTTTAATTCTACATACAAATTTCATGCATATTACGTGAAACCCGGTCATTTCATATTAAAGGCAATAAGTAAAGAAAGATTAAACAGGAAATAAATAATGAAAGCAAGCAAGCATAAATCTGTAAATTAAGACAAATTAGACGTCATTCAATTTAGAGTGTCGCTGTATAAAAAAAGACATGCTGCTGTGCACTCAGTTCGGTGTAGACGTTGATTCCCTTTCCCATGCCATCTTCCTTTAATGCTGTGCTTAAAGCTTCATTAGAGCAGGCACTAAGTGACCGATAAATGACCAATTTCTCAAACTGCAATGTGCCATATACTTCCATCAGTATGTGCCATCAGTGGACCGCCTATGATACTAATTCCTTTTTTGAAACACAGGGTTGAAGAAGGTGTATCAGTGCCTTCCTGCACACATTTGCTGAGATACTTTGCTTTGAATTAAAAAAAGAAACAAATATTTTTTGTACCTGCATAATTTGATTGGTGTACACATTTTACTAGTATTTTGAATTAAATTCATTCATTCATTCATTTTCTACCGCTTATCCGAACTACCTCGGGTCACGGGGAGCCAATGATACGATACAAAAACGATCTAACATACTGATTCTTTTGAGTCTATCTCAGTTCTGTGGCTTTAGCATTTTGTCTGCTATCTTTTCATGTAGCTTAATAAAATATGTTTTATTTCTGTATAAGAAGACCCAAAAGCATACATCTGCTTCTTGATTCTTCTTAGACTTGTGCCTGGTTAAAAGAATTAATTCAAAATGACATTAATGTACGGTATTGAATGTAGGAGAGTCCAAGATAACGTTGTCTAACACTTCAGGGTTACCTGTAAAGCTTGATTTCCCAGTCAAGTGCTAGAAGTGATAATAAAAATCTCTGTTTTAAAATGATTTCATTTTAACTTGTTGTTCATACAGTTTACAATGCAGAAAAGATAATATTGAATTAGTCCAATAGTGCCAGCTTGTAGACATCCACTCTAACACATGCACTCTCAGCCTCAGTAACTTTCACGCTCTGCTGAAACAGCAAAAGAGCCTCAGCATTTATTTACTGCTTGCGGTTTCTTCTAATTATGTGCAGACAGAAGCGTTATATTCTATGTCAAAATCACCAATACATATCCTATATTAATTCATCCTATATCAATCCAATATCGTTAATTAATGTTTTCCTATATTTGTCAGGGATCAGCGCGGACTTTCGGCCACGTGTGTTTGTTGTCGTTCTTCGTCACGTGTCTGCCCCGCCTTCGTCTGCTCCTCCCTGTCACCACACCTGCTCCTCATTGTGTCATTATTGTCTTTTGTATGAATGTGAGCTACGTTGCCGATGGCGGCCCGGATTCATTAGTTACGTTTAGTCATTGTTAAGTGTCGTCATCGGTATTGTTTTAGTTCTCGTCATTATTTTCTGTCTTTGTCTTTATCATTTGTTAAACCCCATTGCTTTGAAGCTATCCTGTGTACGGGTCCGTCTCCTTCCTTCCCAGGTTGAGACAATATTACTGAATCCTCTTTTTTTCTCGATTGCAAAGCTAACATTACATCCAAAAATAATATAAACTCTGATTAGTGTAACGCAATTACATTATCTGCATCTGCATCTGTTTAATGCTTTTTATATCTGTATTCAGAACTTTTAATCTGAAGGTTTTTTCAATTATTTGTTTTATTTAATTTTGTTTTTATATAGAAATCATACCAATGTGCCCCTGTATACACTGGAAAAAACATTGCAGTAGAAATGCCAGATGCCAACACTGTCAGTACATGCTCTGACAGGTCCTCAACCTCAGATGCATCACTCAAGTCCATAATTGGCTGAGATGAGCAAGGGACTGTTTATAAATGCAGCTTGTGCATTTGTTATTTTGTTTATATATTACATAAAGAATGTAGTGGGTCTTATTTCCTTAAAACTAAAACAAAAATAAATGAATTAATTAATTAAAAATGTACAATAGAAACCCAGGTATTAATTCTTGTAGCACATGAAAACTATTTTGGATTTCTGGAGCATACATGTGGCTGCCTCACAGGGTCTATGCTTCAACCCTGAGCTTCACTTACAATTTCGCTTGTCCTTTGTTTATGTGGGAAACTTTTGGGCTCTTCAGTACCCAAAACCATGTGGTGGGCTGGCTAAGATAAATTGCCCCAGGTGTGAATGAGTCTATGTGTATGTATGTACAAACTGTTTTGTAATACTGTTCTTTGCATGCAGTGTTCCCAGGATAGGCTCCAGATTTACCATGGCCCTGACCAGTATAAAGCTGTTACTGAAAGTCAGTGTATTTACAATTCTAGCATCAAAGACACACTTATCCAGAGTGACTTACATTTTAATACAACTGAGGGTTATGGGCCTTGCTCAGGGGCCCAGCAGACCTGGGATTCAAACTCATGACCCTTACATCAGTAGTCCAACACCTTAAACACTGAGCTACCACATCCCTATGTGTTATGGGTGATTCAGTCACAGACCAAGATTAAGAATATTATATGTTCAGAATTATAAATACAATATGCTAATTTCATCTACACACTAATTATAGTGTATGCAAGTATTTCGTTTTGGGAAAAATAATTAAAATTCTCCAATTATTTTGTTTTATTTTGTAACCAAATTTGAAAGCAAAAATCTGTCAGTCTGCACAGAAACTGTTTGCACATTTCAGTTATTTATTTACATTCCATGATGTTCTTTGTTGTGAGATGAGTATTATTATTATAATAGTTCTGCTCTGAGCATGCCGGCATCCCACTGAGTCCCTCCCACTGTGTGCTGTAGCAGTGCTTATAAAAGTAGATGACAGTAATCATCTTGCTCCACTCATATAACCTAGAGCTGTAGCCCATACCTTTCTGGAATTTCACCATGTTTCACCAATGTGCTGCTCTACCATCCACCATTTCCTTACCAGTCAGGTCTGTTTCACAAACAAATTAACATTGAAGAAGAAATTATACTAAAATGGCAAATCAATTTCCGCACAAGATTACATTTTTTGCATGGAATAGCAGTGTCTTTACCCAGCTTACATATCTCCTGCTAGCATATTATTACTCTCTGGTATCAACAATTGGCTTGAAATATGTCAGCTGAGTGCTGCACTACTCAGTACAAATTCACCTCCAAAATTACTATGTTGAGTTCATTGCCTTTCTGCTCTCAGTCAAAGATTGGCTCCCAAAAATAGGCTGACAAACACAGCCTTCAGAGACTGGAGCCTGCAAAAAATAAAGTATAATAGAATCACCATTTTGGTCAAAATGCTGATTATTTTCATACTTTTTTAGTAAAACTGTAAGATGTATTTTTAAATATTAGCAATCACATGCCTAACTGAATGTAGAGACATGAATAAAATGCTTTATTCCTGCTTTTCTTTTTTATACTTTCACTGCTGACTGCTCAGTTATTCAGCTGTCCACTCATTCTTTTTTTTTTTTGTCAGGTTCAAGCTTCTCTTTGTGATATCTCAAAAAATAATGACTGAATATTTGCAGGTTTTATTTGAAACATGAACTGTAACGAGCAAATGAACTGATTTGCATTATGGAATTGATCCAAACAGCTTACAGTAAAGTCAAATTTTCTGAAATAGATCCTGCAGAAATCCAGAAAGTACATTTTAAGGGCATTTCTGGTATACAAATTAATAACAAGATAGAAGACTATGCAAAGGTATCCCCATTGACACAGTTGGTGTTGAGTTCTAATTGTTCTCTTACTGTTCTTTTAATCTCTTTCCCTTTCCTTCTCTCAGAAGTGTCTTTTTTGCTTCACAAAATATAATTTGAAATATTGCTCATAATAAGTCCTTATTATTGTCCTCCAAACAGAGGAGTTGGTGTTGAGATAAAGAATAAGAAGAAAAAGAACGAAAAACAAATGATGCTCCTGGTGGTTAAGCCTGAAAAGTGTCCTCTAAAGCAGTGTTACTACTTCCTGTATCCAAAATCTCGTAGGGTTTCATCTTAAGTAAGCACTACTAACACACACCCACACACACATATATATGTATTTCTTAGCAGTAACTGAATAATTTCCCCAGTAAATGAGCCATACACAGTTGGCACAGGTGATAGAGAGAAAACTGGGGGTATTTGAGTCTTCATCACCACTGAATAATTCAGCACACATTGTGGCAGAAAAGAACCATAAACTGCATGCAGAGAGAGAGTCATAAAGGAGGGGAGTATAAGAACAAATAGTGTGAGAGGTGTTTCTTTCATCAACTCTGGAACATGATGCAAAATATGTCTTAAATCATTCGATTTTGTATGGAGCTCTATAGTACTTTCCTTAATGTGCTAAACTTGCCATAAGTCCTTTTAAATAGGGTGCAGTCTACATTATTCCTAGTTGTGCAACAGATTAGTGTGTTTGTATGTCAGTGCTTGTGAATTTAAATGAAAAACAAATAGCAATGTTACTGGAAATAAACTAACCCCATACAAACCTAACATCATCTTGGTTTCACTCAACTGCCGAAGCTATGTTCTGCAAAGAGCTTAAAAACATGTATGCGATCTCACTGTCAAAAGGTGTCACTTAAGAATGTGGTACAAAAGAATTTCCATTTCCAACAATAGATTTACCATAGAACACTGTGAAGGCCATCGTCAACAAGTGGAAAAAATGGAGCACCACAGTGACATTACCATGAACTGTATGTCTTTACAAAATTGATAAAAGAACAAGAAGGAAACATATTAGGGAGGCTGCAGAGACATTCAGCACCGTTAATGGAGCTGCGGGAATATCTGGCAAGTACTGGTCACTCCCTGCTCATGACAACAATCTCTTTTGTTTTCCACATGTCTGGGTTATGTTGTGGGGTGGCAAGATAAAAGCCCTTTCTCACAAAATATAAAGGCAAAATGTGTTATGGTCTGTTGAGACCAAGGCAGAACATTTTGGCCATAATTCTAAAAGATTGCTCTGGCATGAAAACAAGACAGCTTATCACCAAAGAACACCATACCCATAATGAAACATGGTGGTGGCAGCATCATGCTATAGGGCTGCTTCTGTTAAACTGGAACTCCAGTCTATTTTGGCACAAAACCTGCAGGGCTCTGTTAGACAGCTGAAGATAAAAAAAAAATATCACCTTCTTGAAGAATGTTCTGTACTGGTAATCCCTTGCAATTTGGTAGCACTTTTGCAAGAAAGGGCAGAATAAAATGACCAGATCAAGAAAAATGCTGTTGGTTGACTTTTACTGAAAAAGACTGAGTACTCTATTATAAGCTAAATAAAAAGGTTTTGTTTGTTAAGAGTTGTGCACACTTAAGCGACTAGGTTTTGTATGTTTTTTTTTTCACCTAAAATGGCCTGATTTATTTGTAACAAAATTGTGGATTGCTCTATCACATTAAGGGTGTGAAAGAACTGATATGATTTTTTTTAACAGTGGTGTTTAGAAATTTATATGCATTGTAATTAACTTCAGTTCATTCTTAGAGAGTAATTATGTTTTCTAGGTTAGATGCAGGGCATCTTAACCAGAGGGACTAACATTAATCTTCTTTATACAGCTGAGTATCTGAGGGTTAAAAGGCCTTTATGGGTTTTGAACTCACAACTTTCCAATCAGCACTCTACCAGCTTTATCACTTCCAATACTTCCAGAGCTCCCACTGCCAATAATAATAATAATAATAATAATAATAATAATAATAATAATAATAATAATAAAAGTATCTAAATATCATACTTTACTTTTTCACAGGGACCCTTTTTAACGGTATATTTACTGTATTGTTTTTATGTATTGACTTAGAGAATGAAAGCTGTCCAGTATTCTACAAATCCTGACATGTCTTGGTAGTCCATTACCTGAAAATAGTAACACGAGTTAAACTTAAGGGGCACTGGTGGCACAACAAAGAGTTCAACTTCACAGGTCCAAGTCATTTCCCACATAGTCTGCAAAGCATACGGGTTAGTCAGGTTATATATGAACTCACAGCCAGCACTGCTTTCAGAAGATTTAGTTGCTGTGGCTAATGCAACACTCTCCATGCTTTATCATACTCCAAGTAGAGACTTTACCTTTATAGCTACCTCAGCTACTATGGATTTTATGTCTAATAATAATAATAAAAATAATAATAATAACAATAATAATAATAACAATAATAATAAATGCATAATAATAACAATAACAATAACAGCAATAATAATAATAATAATAATAAGAAGAAGAAGAAGAAGAAGAAGAAGAAGAATTATTATTATTGTTATTATTATTATTATTATTGTTGTTGTTGTTGCTATTGTTATTATCATTATTATGCATTTGTTATTATTCATCCTTAAGGGCAAACTAATCACCAATTACAGTACCTGTTAGAATGTCCAATGTCAGTGGGAGTGCTAGCAAGTTGCTAGCAAGTGACCCCTGACTGCAGAAGTTAAAAGAAAAGAAAGAGAATAAAAAGCTATACAAATCCTTATTGCTTTGTTGTCAGCTTGGTGCATTATGTAAAATAGCTGAGAACAAGGATGAGCTAAACAATAAGGCAATTATTGGGAGATGATTACCTTTCTATAAGCAAACTCTCTTAAGACCTTAAAGGCTCTACTAAAACTAAATGTAGAATGAATCTAAATGACAACCTCAAAATAATAAGAAGGAATGACCATATATAAGAGTTTGTGGGATGATCCAAAGAACAAAATGCAAAACAGAAAGCTAAATTAATTGGAGAGCAAAGATTGAGCATTCGATAAACACTGTATCACATACTGTGCTGCTGTCACAAATGGGCCCAATTTCTTTTGTTTTCACACACCATTGCTCCAGGCTGACAGAAACCTACTGCTCTCTGCTCCCTCACACATGCAGCAGAAGCAGCAACTGTGCCTCACCAATTAGAGGGAGAGAAGCAGAAAATACTACTCTGGGTTCATAACCAATCTAGCTAACATCATTTATGTTTGGTCTTACTGCCTGTTCCATATGAAGAGTTCTATATCAAGATATGCTATGAAATAACTATCCAAGAAGCTTTTTCTAATACCAGATGCCATAGTGCTGTCATGGCAGATCACACTCACTCATTAAAATGGTCCAGAAAGCTACAATGTGTAAGTTTTTTTTTAATTTACTCATCTTGTAGAAAGAGATAAGCTATTATAATCCACAATGTGGGTTTTTCTGTTCCTCAATTGCACTACTATTACCTAAGTGCTACTGGCACCAATGGTGTAGCAAAGTTTAATACAGTAATATGCTTTTTCAGAGACAGTCTCAGGTTTTGACTTAAGAATTACAGTATTACAAATATTTTATTAAAATAAATAATAAAATAAAATATTTTTAGTGAGCACATTAATGTGCAATTTAACACTGCAATAAATGACATATTAGCAAATTAAAATATTTTGAATTTTTCCAAACCTATGCACTAATTCATAAGATATAAGATCTTTATGTCTTGGTTCAGATTATTTTGCTATGTTTAAGTATTAAATTCTATAAATGAGTAAATCACCCAACTGAATAAGAAAATGTAAAGCTTAAAAAAGTCAAATCTGCTCAGCAATATGCTTAAAAATCTTATATTTGGTTAAACATATTTGTATACTAAGAAATAGTAGAAAGATTTGACTAAATTTAAGATCACTTCTAAAATGCCATTTTTTTTGCACTGAATCTTTGTCTTTAACTACCATTAATCATTTAGCTCTTGACAGCACTGTGACTGCCTGATCAAGCAGCAGTGAGGTTGCAATGTAACTGTACTCTGTTGCAATGTAACAGACGTCTAATGTTGGCAAGCTTGCTGAAATAAGATTTCTGGTTGAAGAAACACCAAGGAGTAAAGGAGTGATTGTGCTGGAATTCAACAAGTTTTGATTTTCTTGGGCTGTTAAACACAGCGAAAGCAAAGTAAATAAATAAATACATAAATAAAGATTGTATGAACAGAAGAGAATTAGCATGCTAGAGGTTAGAAAGATTAGGCATGTGCAGGGCTTAAATCATTGATATAAATTGTCTGATATAACCAAGTTTTAAATCTAAATATACATTCATTTTCACCAGCACCCCACTCATTCCTTTTTGTTTCATTAACATCTTCATGCTTTTTCACTAGATCTCTCTTTCTCCTGGTTGGCTGCATCTCCTGCCAATCACAGCTTAATCAACTGCATACGTTCATGTCTGATGAAGATCATCATATTATACAGTTCTTTTACTTCCTTTTTTTCAATAAGGATCTTTTTTTAATTTGAACAAAACCTCCTACACACTGTAGCTATTTAATTATTTTGATTATGATGTCTGTTAACTATTATTAGAGATTAACCCTAACACAGCATTAGTCTTTTTGACCCTGTAACCCTGTACTTTCCATATATTAAAATTACATGAAATGTGTGACATTACCACGAGGCAGGTCAAATGATGATGCTTCCATAAACTTTTTTCAGACCCTGCCACCTACACAACCTCAACTGGAGTATGAAATCAACTGCAGTCAATCCTTCTTCCTCCATAGAGCTTCCTTAAAGTCAATAAGTGCCACTATTCACCCACTCACACATGTAAATAGCAATTAAATCATTTGAAGATGAGAATTAATTTTTGGCGAATTAATTTTTTTTAGAAATCTATTTTTAATACATTTTGGAAAGTTAGGCAAAGTCTGAAATTGTTTGGAATTTGTGGTTTACACCATTGGCAGTTATTGACCTCCCACCGAAAAAAAAAATCACCACTAAAAATAACACGTCAAAACAATGCAACAGTGGAGTCAAAACAAGGAGAAAAGGCATTTTAGATGATGTGTGGTAACAAGGCAACAAGGCAATGCACTGAAAATGTGCTGCTGTATAAGAAAGCACCATATATCGTTGGGAATACTGTATGCAAGTCTGAAAGAAGCTTTCAAAAGTGAAAATGCAATTAGAAAAAGAGTGTCAAATCTTTTAATAAGATTTCATGTCTTTTAATAAGACGTTTTAAGCATAATCTGTTTTAGAAATCACTCTGCATAATGATGTCGAATCATCAAAGCAGGCTGAAATTCTGATAATCATCTTCATTATTCATATAAATTACCATAAAACAGGGGTGTCAGGGTGATGCACTGCAGAATTTATTATTCTCCTTCATTTAAAACACCTGATTGAGCACATCACTTATTTCTCTCTCTCTCTCTCTCTCTCTCTCTCTCTCTCTCTCTCTCTCTGTGTGTGTGTGTGTGTGTGTGTGTGTGTGTGTGTGTGTGTGTGTGTTTTAGAATAGAGAACCTGAAATACAATGGTCTTGAGGCTAGTGCTTTTTTCTCCACTGTCTTAAAGAGTGGCACTAGCCACCATAAGGTTGCTTTGAGGTTAAGATTAAAATATACAGCTTGATGAATAGCATCAGAGGAGAAGCAGTCGTGACATGGCATGGAGTTAATTGGTGCTTTCAGTTTTGAATGCAGCTGAGCCAGCTTGTGATGTTTTAGTGCAATGAGTGGCCTATGGCCTGAATGGGTGACTGCTGAGGCCAAATGTTATATTTCAGGTGAGCTGTGATTTATTCTCCTCTCTGCTGCAGTTTAACTCAGGGGGCTACATATTAAACCTAGCAATAAATCACTCTGCCCCTTCAGAAAAGTATGTTTATTTTTTTTTGTCCTCTTGACTCTCACCCTTAATTTATGATAGGTGTTTTAACTAATATTGTGTTTACTGTTTTCAATTTAAAAAGTTATTATTTTCTGGGGTAAAATACATAGTGTGTATTACATATTTAATATGTAATTATTTAGAATATGCTTTGCTGATATAGTATGAACTGGTAGAGATTTCTCGCAACTGTTTTTCTCAACAATGCACTTTTCTGTTGACATAACTAGACTAGATATAGAAAAACACTGGTGTTTTTAAGGAAGTGCATTTCATACCTTTTCCATTTCAACCTATAACTGTTAGCTTAATAAATGAAGGTGAGCACAAGGCTGAGTTAAGCTTATGGGTAATGATTCTCAGTATATTCCTGGTGGGAAAAGAGTCATACTGATTAAAACATGCAGAGCTTCCTCTCTTTTTTCCTTCTAGTAAACACATAGGGGACATATTCCAGTTTTAAATTTAGATCATGACCCCTTTTCCTTGCATTTTCTTTTGACATTTTCCTTTGACATTTTCCTTTGACATATTTCATTTAATTATTTAATTATTTACTGTATCATAGCCTTTAGCAGAAGTTCTGAAAAAAATGTTATGTTATGTTATGCTATGCTATGCTATGCTATGTTATGCTATGTTATGTTTTTGTTATGCTATGTTTTTATGTAATGCTATGTTATGTTTTTCTGTTGTTATGTTATGTTATATTTTTATGTTATGTTATGTTTTTATGTTATGTTTTATGTTATGTTATGTTATGTTATGTTATGTTATGTGTACTAAATGGGTTTGAATGGGCTATGCATTTAACTTCATAGAAAATGGACAAAGTTTTTCATTTGTGTAAACAATCATTCAAGCAGCACATATATTAGGTTTCTGTCTTCTCTCTCTTTGCTACAGGAAACAACAGAACAGAAAATCCTTTAGACAGCATGATGATATCCCAACAGAATGGCAAACATGATCATTCCATTAGACACACGTTTTATTGTGTAATTGCAGAATGCCAAATTAGTTTTCAGTGCAGAGTGAATCCATTGGGAAAGACAGCCCCTGTCATTACTGGCCTCTTTGGAAACTCTGTTGTGTCCTCACATTTAATGATAGGCCTGATGGGATTTCTTGCTGAGGCAAGGATGCTTTTTTCAAGCACCATTAGGCATGCAATCATTTCAGTCCGTCATTTAAGATCTCTGATAAGGCTGTGTATTCTGCAGATTGATTGAAAAATCTAATCATTCTGATCAGCTGTCTGATCGTCTGTTCTGTAACAAGGGTAAAAATGGACAATTTATTGTTTAAATTACTTTTGTATTAAAATAATTTTTGCCTCCAGTTACATTTAAGAGAACATATATCATTTTGTTTAATATATACATATATAGGCAAATTCACAATTTTAGCTGAAACAACATCTAAACACACCATGTGTCATTGTTGTTAATCCATCTACATACTCCTGTTCTTACAGTATAATTTGCTATTTGCAGAGGCCATTCATCATTTGATTCACTAAGCAAAAGTCGGGGTATATTTTAATTAATCTTGTTAAATGACCCAAATACATATTCAGATAACAGTGTCAACACCAAAAAACACCTCATTACAATCATTTTGGCAAAATAAACTCAACTAAGTAAGTGTTTTTGGTTAATAATGCAACAGATATTTCTGGCATTGAGGTATGGGACATCATTAACAGGAGTAAACTATAATGCCTAATTTGAACATGTGCAATCTATTATAGAAATTAGGGATAAGCGAGTACAGCATTATCTGTATCCGTATCTGTTAACCATATGAATTATCTGTATCTGTATCTGTACTGGGGGGCACGGTGGCTTAGTGGTTAGCACGTTCGCCGCACACCTCCATGGTCGGGGTTCGATTCCCGCCTCCGCCTTGTGTGTGTGGAGTTTGCATGTTCTCCCCGTGCCTCGGGGGTTTCCTCCGGGTACTCCGGTTTCCTCCCCCGGTCCAAAGACATGCATGGTAAGTTGATTGGCATCTATGGAAAATTGTCCCTAGTGTGTGATTGCGTGAGTGAATGAGAGTGTGTGTGTGTGCCCTGCGATGGGTTGGCACTCCGTCCAGGGTGTATCCTGCCTTGATGCCCGATGACGCCTGAGATAGGCACAGGCTCCCCGTGACCCGAGGTAGTTCGGATAAGCGGTAGAAGATGAATGAATGAATGAATGAATGTATCTGTACTCGGAATGGGTGGGGCCTAACCCGGAAGTAGGCGGGGCGTGTCTTGAAATGGGCGAGGCTTTCACTGGTTATAATTAATTTGTAATATTTATAACACTAGCTTACTACCTTTATGTTTTTATGAAATACAGCAAAAACGTGTCAGACACTCAGTGTCTGGTTACTGGTTAGAGACAGCTGAAGGTTTAAAAAAGAAAAAAAATCTCCGACAGGCAGAGACGCAATGCGAGTCGCATTCTGCCAAAAAAGCACCACGTCTGAACGAACCCACGTTTACCAGAACTCTACTGGTTAGTAAGTACGTATTATTAACGTTACAACCCGAAGTAAAAAGCTGAAGAAACCCTAAACGTTAACGGAAAAGAACCGTGAACCCGAGTGACTGAGGGAGAGACAGAGAGCTGTTCTGTGTGTGACTGTGAGTGAGCAGAGCGAGACACAGCAACACAATACATCTGTATGTGTGTAGGGGAGGGGCGCTGTGACTAGCCTATCACAGAACGCTGACACAATCAGCTACCCAATGATGATTTTCATTCAATCCGAGCACAGATATTGACTCGTATTACTCGTATAAAACTCGTACTCGGCAGAAGTGCTTTATCCGTACCGGATACTCATTTCAGCCAAGTATCCAGCTCATCTCTAATAGAAATCTTTCTCAGCAAGGGAACATGTGAGTGACAAGATAACATACAAGTCACTCAGATGTCAGGCCCTAATTTAAGGCCATCTTCCACATTTCCTGTCAAGCTACTGCACTCATGTGCCTGCTTGAAAAAAGTATACATCAGATTTCTCTCTCTTCATTAGATGCATGGTGTTTTCCAGAGCTCTGCCATGCAAGACACTCATATGCCTGCTTGAAGAACTGTGTGACATTTTTTTTTTTGTCTCATTTTTAGATGAATGTTGTTTACTAGAGCTCTGTAGGGAAATAGTTGTGAGTTGAAATGGTACTGTATTGTGAGCTGGGGTTTGGTGTTTGTCTAAAGGGGCACCTGTGATCTCACTCATTATGCAGCCATGTATCCCAAAACACCCACAGATACACTGATGACCTGTGAGACATTTTAATTCACACTGGACTACAGAAGGGGATGGTGTAGATTAAAGGCCTAGCACAGTGGCTACAGCTACATGCTCATGCTGTCAGATATTATTCTTAAAAAGTAACTGCTCTGATTTTTTTAGTATATGTGTAAAAAAAAAAAAAAAAAAAGAAAGTTATCAGCTGGCTATTACAGGATCAGATACAGTAAAAGATTGTAAAGTGAAAATCTGAGTGTAGTAAAAGTAACTAATTTGTATTAATAGTATAATATACAGCTTACAAAATTGACGAAACACTTAATCATCACAGTTCAAATTCAAAAATATCTGAATGTTACTTTAATTTACACCAAAGCAGGAGAAGATGATTCACAAGCACTTATGCTTCCTAAAGGGACAGACGTTAAGAAGCATAAGTTATTAAGAATTTGGTGCAAATGAAAGTGACAACAGGTGCACTGGAGAAGCAGCAGCAAGACAATTACTCAAAATGGGAATGGTTTTGCACGTGGAGACAAGTGCTCTCTCCTTATCCTTCCTGACTGATATGTCTCTATTTTTTTGTTTTGTTTTGTTAAAGGTTCTTGTCACTACTGACATGATGCATGCATGATGCAGTACTTGCAACACAGTAAGGTGGCACAGGTAGTCCAGTTCTTACAGTAGCTAACAGGTCTTCCTGATGCTAACATGTCATCTTATGACTTTAGTATATTAGGTGAAAGAAAAATGTACAGGTACTATGTATAGGTGCTACAGTACATCAGTTGCTACAGCTACAGCTAAAACTACTGTTTGTAGCTATTCTTACCCATTAGATACCTACTAATCCTACATGCACAAATCTAAGATTTATTTAAAAAATACTATGACAGGCAATTAACATGTCACAGTTGGCTATCACTTTATGCTGGCAAAAGGATTACAGGTGAAATGTCATGAAAGGTCAGACTTGTCAGAAAATTCTTTATCATTCCTTAACTAATTAAGTTTTTCTTAAGCAGCTAGTTTGAATTCATTCCATGTAAAGGTTGGCCAACAAGGTGACACAGTAATGTGAACCCCATCAAAAGATTAAGAGGCCAGAGCAGCTTTGAAGCAGTGTATCAAGAGACAATCTTGCTAAATAAGAAAAAGATTGGCTGGAGCTCCAAATTGTCTCTGCCCCTCTTTTTTTCCCTTCCCACAACCAGACAGCTTGTTCTTAGAACCCTGTGGAGCATTGCCTTTGAAAATCCTGACTCACTTGCCTGAGCAACTTTGAGATGCTGGGGTGAGCATCTGTTGGCCTTGGATATTACAGTTCTGTAGTCTTAAAATGCAATCCTAACTGACTTGATTGATAACCATTGACATGTATGGCCTGCACCTAGTGAACTGATGGACCACGCTGCTGTTCATATCAATGAGAAAACCCGACAACTTTGTAGTTGAAGCAGACCCCATGCTGTGAAGCTTTCTCTAGCATACTGTAGTATGCAGGATGGCAATTCATTTTATTTTTATTTATGCTATTATATCATAGAGGCATCACATCTGGCAAGAACTGGAAAAGGAAAACAAAAAAGCAGCCCAGTATGCTGGCTACTTGGATCAAATCCAGAGCCCCGTAATAGATCTGATTTGTCCCACTTTATATTGAAGCCATGTGTATATGCAAACCAACTGGAAGAAACTGTTCAACAGAAGTCCACTACTACACTGAATTATTATTCTATATGGTTGTATTTAATGTAGTCTCTTGGGAAGTACACAGTATTGACTGCAATGCAAATTGAGTTCTGTACTTCAAACTTCAGGGTTATATTGAGAGCTGATTTAGGTGCAAATAAGGAGGCTTAATACTGAAATAGTGCACATTGGTATTCAGACATAACTACAGACTTATGAGCTACGGATTCGGAAGCTACAAACTGAAAATAGAGAGCTTATTAACAAATGCATGATAGTGTTCTGCATCATGTAGTGACATCATATTTTTTATATTAGCAATATTACTGAGATGCAAGAAGGCTTTTATAGGAGTTTCATACACAATTATACCTCTTTGGTATAAAAAAGCTTTGGTCTGCTGATGCATTGGAGGCCTTCAAAAAATTGACTACAGCCACTATTCTGTGACACCCTGACCTCAACCTCCCTTTGTCGTTGAAGTTGATGCCTCATGCTGTGGAGTCAGAGCCATGCTGTTGCAACCTCATGGAACACATTTAAATCCTTTTCCCAGTGTATTCTATTCCAGGAAGCTCACCACTGCAGAAGCAAACTATGATGTAGGAAACCCTTAAGTTACCTTCAGCCAAAGAAACTTATCCAGTATGCCTTGACTATTACCTCAAGCTCTCCTGGAACCACTACCTATCCCACAGCACCCCTGGTCCAACATCGCCACTGATTTTCTCTCTGACTTGCCAAATTCCCACGGTTCTATGACAATCCTAGTGGCCATCAATCGCTTCTCCATGGCATGATACCATTAAAAGCTCTATCCACTGCAATGGAAACTGTTATCCTTTGCCCAAACTCTGTTTAGCCGCATTTTCCAAAACAATGGCCTCCTGGAAGACATTGCATAATTCACCTCTGAAGTCTGGAGAGCATTCTGTGAAAGCTTGAAATCAGCTTAATAACTGGTTATCACCCACAGTCCAATGGCCAGGTTGAACAATTTAACCAGGAACTGGACCACTATCTGCACACATACTATAGCCATGAACAACAGCGATGGAGTGAGTTCCTGCTCTAGGCTGAGTATGCTCAAAATCTACTGACTCAATCTTCCACTGGACTCACCCCTTTTCACTGCGTCCTTGGTTACCAGGGTGAACTCTTTAATTTGCCAGCAGTGAATGACTGGTACCAGAGAAGTCAATGAGAATGTGAAAGTGTGCACGTTTGCTTCCAGAGGGCCATCAGGCATCAAATGGGCGCACGACCAACCATCAGAAGCTCCCACACCCACAGTATCATTCAAGGCAGATGGTGTCTGCATTATTATTATTATTATTATTATTATTATTATTATTATTATTATTATTATTATCAGAATACATGGTATAGTCAGATTAAGAAAACCTGTGGCAGGGTTAGAGGGTTTTTTGGCACTATTTTCCTCTCAGTATGTGAATGAACTCACCCACAGTGAAAGACTACAGTTAAGCATAAAAGCAGGCTGTAATTTGGAAAACTGCCCAATTACTTCATGAAGACAGAAGTGAAATGTAAACAAATATAAAGCTAAAACTTACTATTCCTCTGTCAACAGCAATGTAAACCTGCACATATTTTGGAATGGCACAAGCAATTTTAAAATGTTTATTTCATTTTATCCTATATATTTGTTTGTTGTTTTTTTTTGTTTCTGTGTTGTTTATGATATGGCCTCTGTCACAGCAGCAGAGTGTGACAGTAGATTTTGGTGAAGCAGGAATGCATTAATAATGAATAACCCCATGACAGAAGTTACCAGTTATCCAGCATATAGACTAGCATCTTGTTTTAAACTGTTTAAATACAGAATTTGTGTTTCCTGTGTGCAAAATAAATACAATAGTGCCAATGCCAGTATCCAGGTTTACCAGGTTTCAAGTAAACTTCCAGCTCTATATGACATACAATCATGGGAAAAATAAAGTACAGTATTTATCAGGGCTTATATAATAATTGTGTGGTCCTCACCAACATCTATATCAAACAAATAAACGTATCAATAGACAATGACAAAAAAATATAAAATGAATGGCTAAAGAAAAAAAATTTGAGTGTTGGAATGGCCAGGTTAAAGTCAATTCCTCTTTGGTGGGATTTTAAGAGAGCTGTGCATAAATAAATGCCATCCAATATCAGTGAACTTGAGCACTGTGCAGGCCAAGTTGGTGCAGACCACTCCAACTTTTCAACACTAAGCTAATCTTAAAAGTCAAGAGGCAAGTCTTCAGTGGCTCTAAAATAGTCCACACACTCTTGTTAAATTGCAGGTATTAAATACTAAAACTCAAATTGATCATCAGATCTTTTCCCACTTTTACTGTGATACTGCAATCAACAAAACTCAAGTGAAAAACAAGGTGAAACATTTTAGGAAAAAAAACGATAACCTGGTTGGATACATTTGTACACAGCAGTTTGTATACACTGGTTAACAAAACACTGGTTAGTTATTAGCATGATAACATGAAACAGGTGCTGGTATTTGAAAACGCTATTAGATTTGCTATATTTGATAAAAAAATAAATCAAACAAAACATTAATATACAACCATGGTTAGATTTATTCAGTTTCACCATGGTGATCTTTTTGCATTACATTCACTTTAATCGCTTCATTTTCAAGCTGAATGTTTAAATCTGCTTTAATCTCAAACTCAAGAATGTGTCTTGTTGTCTAAATGTGATTGTTTCATCTTAATTGTCCTTTCATCCTTCAGTCCATAAATTTTATCAGATGCCCTCAGCAAGATTTTAAACCAGACATTAAAATTCAACAAGTGTTGAAGCAATTCAGAAATATTTTAGATAACTTCGGCTAGCTTCTAATGACAATATAAAGATGTTCTGAACAGAATGTAGTTTACTAAAAGCTGGCCAGAGGAAACAAGCTATCATTTTCTCTGGACTGAGAAAGAAAGAGAAAGAGAGTAGGAGTGAGAGAGAGAGCGAGAGAGAGAGAGAGAGAGAGAGAGAGAGAGAGAGAGAGAGAGAGAGAGAGAGAGAGAGAGAGAGAGCAGTCTAATCAGTGTAATTAAGCAAACCGTTTTGCCTTGACAACATCTTGATACAGATGGTACAACAATGTGAAGACAGCCATTAACAAATCCTGCTTCTGTGGCTGGTAGGCTTTGCTTTGGTTTGAGAGCAAAGAGAGCTGCTATGCAAGTCAGATGGCTTAGTTCAATGAGGCAGGAAAAAGAACACTTACAGTTTGACACATTTTACATCTTTCAGTGCATTACATCTTTCACTGATGACAAGTTTTTCAGTTTGCTTCCTTTCAGATAAAAATGACCACACATGTCCAATATTGCCCAAACAAGCATCAGCATCTTTTAAAGAAACCCTGCTTGATTGATTGGATTTTGTACTACTGTATGACACATAAATAAAAATATAGAAATAACCTGATATAACTTTACTATAAGAGTGTAGTCTGTGTCCTATTCATTTCCCATATTGTTCCAAGGCTACTTAATAAATAAATACAGAAATAAATCATACAAACAGCACTCCATGGAGATGCTGCAGTCTGCATTGTGGAATGGTCATAGTTATGTAAACATATGTGAGGGTTATTTAAAGTCTAAAAATCTTTCAGTCTTTAAGAAGAACCAAGATGAAAATACACAAGACTCAAGTACAAAAGCACAAGAAGACTTCAATAAGAAACAGAGCAACCTGGAGGTCTAAATACTAATCAAGGGAAAACCAGAAACAGTAAAATATGAAAAACAAACCAATAACAAGATGTGGGCAGAGACAGGAATAAAAAAAAGCTATCAAAGCCAAAATGATGTGTGAGATTTTTTTTTTTACTTAATAAAATTATCCTTAAAAATACCTAAACTGTTTTGGCCTGTGCAAAACCATAATATTCTGAATAATTCACTTTCTCTAAGAATAAACTCTGGGGCCACGGTGGCTTAGTGGTTAGCACGTTCGCCTCACACCTCCAGGGTCGGGGTTTGATTCCTGCCGCCGCCTTGTGTGTGTGGAGTTTGCATGTTCTCCCCGTGCCTCGGGGGTTTCCTCCCCCGGTCCAAAGACATGCAACTCTAAACTCTTGATAAATTATTAGCTTCAGAAGTTGGAATGTTGGTAATCAAATAATATGTAATTCACTCGGAAATCTTTGCACACCTACACTAACTTGAACCTAAACTTTGAATTTTAATATAAAATACATTTGTATGCAATCATTATTAATTACACATGTATATTTAATCAGTAAACTACATATTATTTCATTATTTTATTACTACATCTTCACAGTGTTACCTGATAACGTGACCCTCTGTATTTTTTTTCCCTCTGCCATATTCCAATTTTAAAGATAATCAAGAATTTCATTTTCTACACAATTATTATATTATATTAAAAAAAATTACAACATTAATAATAACATAATGAATTGAAATGGCACATAATATGGACAAGAGCAACAATGCTTTTTAATTGAAATGTAATGAAATTTAAGTTAGACTTTGAACTTAAATTCTGCCATAACATGAATTCATTTCTGCAAATATGTCAGTCATAATTGTTCATATTAAACAAATGAGTTATAGTATTCTTTGCCTGCAAAATACAACACTGTTTGCTTTGAGTCAACATTGCTGTAGTAGATTTAGTTTCTAGCAGTGTTTTTGGAGTACTAGCTGTTTTGTTATTAATAAAAACCAGTGACAGCATGATTGGGTAATATTTTCAGCTGATAGCTCCAGGGTCCCCAGTATGATCCTGAACTTGGGTTACTGTCTGTACCACACACATCTAAAAACACATCTGAATTGCCCTAGGTGTGAGGGAATGTGTGTGTGCATGAAGCCCTGCAAAAAAAAAAATAGACATTACATCTAAGATGTATTCCTGCCTCATACCTAGTGTTCGAAAAATTAGGATCTGAATCCTCTGCAACCCTAATCAAGAAAATTGGATTATTGAAGATGAATTAATGAATGATAACCTGTTGTATTGTGGCTATAGAGTCAACTGTGTAGAAATGGCGGTGGGCAAGACATTTATTTTTATAACCTCTTTTCTTTATAAAGAAACTTTACAGAGACAGTAACCCAAGCTCAGGACCAAACCAGGGACTGCCCTACACCTGGAGCTGTAAGGTGGTAATGGTACCTACCTTACCACCATGCTGCCCAAAGCTGCTATTAACGTTATCAGAAATAAAACTAGGCCTCCGTTTATGGGAGACCTGAGCATCCTAACCACCAACCAGGAAGCACAATGTGCATTGTAGTCCAAGCTTCTCAACTCTGAAGACAACGGTCCCTAAACTCACCTAAACTACCACAAAGGTAAGCTCAGAGGCCACGTTGCTTGAATTCTTGATGAAGCGGCAGAGGAAATGAACACAGGCCAAGACCACACTCAACTAATCAGAAAGACATCAGATGTAGCCAGTCCATGATTTTCCTTACAACTAAAACAAAAGAAATTATAAATAGTATGTGTTATTTTGCATTTTTTTTTCTTTTAAGTTCTTTTTTTAGGCTTAGCTAACATTTTTATAAAGTAAATAACAAACAAAAAGCTTTCCAAGCACTAGTGACTCATTAACTATTTGTTAATTGAAACAGAATATTATCTTGTCAGAATTACATTTGGAAGTAATTACAGTGTCCTTTACTGCAAGCATAGAAAAAAAATGCAGTTAAACTATTGTACAACAACAAGCATTTACTGAAGTGTTTTAGAGAGGAAGAAAAGAATAAAAGCATTACAGCATTACAGAAGTTATTCCAAGCCCATTCCAGAATTCGCTTGCTCAGCAGAGAAACAGCTTATGGTTTGCCATTGCTGTCTTTTTGTTTCCAGGTAGTTTCAAAGTGACGATAAATTGTACTTGTTTCTTGAGTGATCAATACACTCTTAAGCTCTCAGTGTGAGTCTGCATTCTTTAAATCAGAGCTAAAAGACTGAGGAGGCAGGCAGGTAATAGTCATTACCCACCAGCTTTTACCCATTAACAGTTTTATCCATAAAATAAGGAGTATACTTTTAAAATAAGGAGCTTTAATACTTTCCTCAAATGGAGTATCGCTACAAAAAAATAAACATATCTGAATCGATCAGGACATTGCAGCAGGGTTTTAGTTTTTTAACTTTTGAATTACAATATAAATGGAGAAAGTAATAATACAGAAGTCAAAGCAACATTGTACAGTAAATGATATTGCTTCATGGGCTAGAATAATATACTACAAATGTTATGTACATGCTTTTGCATTTTTGCCATGTTATCTATAAACAAATTGGTTAAAACTAAACTACTCTTGTAAAATGTACAGAATACTTAGTGATATAAACTGTGTCATTGTTGAAAATGTTAAAAATGTTTATCTTTTCTGTTATGGTAGCAAGTCCAAATCATCTGTCATAGTCTTGTAGTGGCATGCTGCCATATGCACAGACTGATTTTATAATATTAGCAGGCTGTATGCTACCATGTTCACATCAGGCTATGCTGAAATGTAAAAGGCTTCAGGATACTTTTTTATTGTTCTATACTTGTACGAAGTATGCAGTAGAAATTGCGGTGCATAGCTGCTGACTGTATAACCAACTGAGATAAATAAGAACTATACGCAG
This sequence comes from Tachysurus vachellii, assembly GCF_030014155.1. NCBI lineage: Eukaryota > Metazoa > Chordata > Actinopteri > Siluriformes > Bagridae > Tachysurus > Tachysurus vachellii. The sequence continues at coordinate 12,187,596 of NC_083467.1, read as the reverse complement.
AAAACCATATGCAACAAAACCTTTTAATACCCATTTAATAACCCTTTTTTATTTTTTAAAGTTTATATTAATTTGTTGTAAATTTCTTTCTACAAGAAAACTTCGTGACTTTGAAAGTGTTGCTGAAATGTTGAACATGCTACTGTAGGTCAAGATGCAACAAAGCATACATGCTACATTGGTAGCAGACCTTGTGACCAATGATATTGAGTTTAAGAGTGACAATTCAGATAAGGAATATAAGGATGTGTCTGGCCCCTTTGCTAGACTATTCAATGAATGTGCAGAAATAAAAGGTTATAATGATGTAGACCAGTCTTTGTACTTTCCCAGCCCTTCTCCAACAGAGAATGAAAGAAGAAGCGGAATTACCTATTATTCAAGATTACACATATCCTTAGTTCACTGAATCTGTCTTCCAAAATGATGCCATATCAAGAATGGCTGAATGAATGTGTAGTTCCCTAATATGTGAGACATGGTTGAAAACCATGAGCCAAGCCCATCTGCTTTGGGTATGAGACTAGTTTACAGTGGTCTTTTCAACCAAGCAGAGGTAGATGGAAAAAGTTTGCTATAGTATTGAGAACGTGAGTGGTCTGCACAGAGCCCTGACCAAAAACCCAGTGAATACTTTTGGGATGAATTGGTCAATCGACTGTGTCCCAGGTCTTCTTGCCAGACATCAATGTCTGACCTCACTAATGCTCTGTGGCTGAGTGGGCAAACCCCCACAACCACACAAAATCGAGTTAAATCCTTAAGAGAAAAATGGAGGCTGATAACAGCAAAATAAAGAACATTTCTGGAATTAGATGTTTAACCAGGAAATATTAATGTGATGGTCAGGAGTCTTCATACTTTTAGTGTACAAATACATTTTGGTAAATTGAATAATAGATAAAATATGACAGATGCTGAGAACTTCAAGCAGGCAATAGAATATTTGGCTAATATAGATGTTGAGGATGTAGGATATGCTGTCTCCATATTTGTAATGACTGAAATCACTGAGGTAAGTATTCCCATGGCAGGACCTAAAGTAAGAAGTTGGGAGTAAACAGGTTTTCTTGTTGTGTTTATACAAGCCTAATGTAGTGGAATTAAGTTCCTGAATTCCTAATATGCTTAGGTAAAAGTTAGTTTCAATAGAACATGCCTGTGTTGACGGGGGGGTTGTGAAATTTAAAAACACATTCCAATTCATTTTGATCCACTGCCATGTTTATTGTACTGCCTGCCAAGACCTATCCTTTTGAAAAATAAAAAATGCTTTTATTGTTATCCATTGTTTCTGAACGTACCATCACATGATCAATGCATTGCATACAACAGCCTACGAGGTTCTCATCTGATACAGGATATAGCAGTAGCACATTTAATCACACATCTTAATAATGCATATCTTAATAATACTTAATAATCTTCACCATGATAACATCTAATGGTTACAAAATTAATTACCAAAAGGAATTAGTAGTGGGTTGTTTGTAGCCAATATTGAACTACAGTATTAAGTCATATTCAAGAATGCTAACAGTGCTTTTATGGCAGTCTGTAATTTTCTTCTAGGATCACAGAAGCCTCAATGCCATAAAAGTAGATCATTATAAGACTGAAAATATATATTAATTATAGTCATTGGTGAGGCTGTCTTGTTACATTCATAGGAAGCTGGAATGAATACCATAAAGATAAAATATCATTCCAGCATGTAGCTCGGCAATCCCCTAATCATACTACTAAAGCAATTATTACTTTTTTTGGGGTTTTCGGGGTTTGGAGTGTTTCTGTCAAAATCAAACAGAACAGGAAATATGTCTAGTATATAATAATATGTGTAGTTCGCATTTCAGGCAAATGTATGCCAGTCTAGATAGTTGTTTCTTAGTGGTTAGCTATTATAAGGCTGATGAATAGCTACTGTTACCTATAAGGTACAATAATGAATAGTAGAGGGAACATCTTGTGACAAGCCTTTGTATTACACTATACAGAATTATCTAGGCAAAGCAGCTGGATATGTGGATGTATTTTCATTTCACCTACAATTTTTGCCCATTTTTATACTTTTCTTTGGTCCAGCAAAATAACAGAAAATGGCCTGCATTCATAAAAAAAAACACCAGGAACAGTTAGAATATACTACTGAATATGTTACCCAATTCAAGGTTGATAATTTACAAGAATGCAATTTTATGCCAAATTATGAGAAGATTTTAAAAAACAGAAAATCTAACTTCACATTACACAGTACTAAAGCAAGATTTTTAGGCTCAAGTTTGCTCAAAATCCAGGTGATATTCCCAGCAATTTTCTCAACACAGAAATTGTTCTAAGGCTCAGTACTGACCAACACTGCAACTGCCATTTATTTATATATTAATCATTTCCCCCCTCTTATAATCCATTAATTTCTAATCTTGTTAGGCTTAGTGTATAATATTGTTCATCCCCTAAAAAGACTAATATTCTAATGATTGAGTGGCACAAGCAAGCCAGTTACTCGATTTAAAATTATGTACCTTGCATTGTTGATTGGATCCACTTGTTCAGGTTGTTATAAGGCTCCTTACTGACCATTTTTCAAGAAAATTTGACATTCTTCATGCTTGACAAGCACTGTTTCTATTTTTATTTTTTACTGTTTCTATTTTGAGTTGTTGCCATAATTTGTAACAAAGGACCAGTGTGAGCCTTAACAAGTTAGACCTGAACCTGCAATGAATTTTCAGTGGGATCTATCAGCACTGCTTTAAAGCACCTTGAGATTTGTCATATCCGCCAAGCCAATTTGTCCTGTTTTGTGCAGTGCACAATTTGTTAGCAACTCAAGATTCTCCAGCAACTTGTACATGTCATATCATGAGATGAAGAGCCAATATAGGATCTGCTAGCACTTTGCAGCACTCTGTCATGAGACAGATATAAACAAATCACAACCTAAATAACTATTTGATTGTTCACAATTTATTGGTTTTTGGAATTCTTTGGGAAATAGCAATATGACTGCAAGAGAAAGTTCTTTTTTTTCACCTTCAGAAAAAAGTTATAAGGTAAATTGATCATTTTCACAAAATGTTCAATACATTGTCTATGGATTTGGCTCCACTAGTAGAAACAACTTGCCTTGGGTCCACCAGTAGCAACATGAGAGGCTGACACTATAATTATTGCATTCTTTTTAAACTGTTAAATTTAAGGCCACAACAGGACATTGAGAAGAATTTTGCAATCACTAAATGGTGTCATTTGTCATGGTGTCACGCTCAGAATTTACTCTTTATCTGGAATGTTTTCTGGGAGCGTCCTAGGCTATTCCATGTTGATGGCCTGCACCCCAGCAGAGTTGGAGCGGAAATTCTCTCGGACCACATCTCCAGGGTGCTGCACAACTTCTGACTGGTAAGCTACGATTTAAATCTAAATTTCAATAGCCATCCTTCATCTCATTATCCCATTGATACAAATGCACACATAGCTCATCCTATAGAAACTGTGTCTGTTCCCCAAGCAGTGAGATCAGTAAGTAAATGCATGAGAAGTTCTCTAAATAATCTTACCGTAATTAGACCAGAAAAATGCCAAATAAACAAACAAAAACAGTTCCAAAGTTTGGGCTTCTGAACACTTGCACCCAAAGCACTTACTGTAAATGAAATCATCTCAGAAAATAGCCTTACTGCACTCTGCCTTACTGAAACTTGGATTAAACCAAATGATTACATCAGTCTAAATGAGTCTACAACGTCAGGATATATCTATAAGCATAACCCTTGTCAGACTGGTCGTGGAGGTTGTGTTGCCACTATCTTTAGTGATTTCCTTACTGTTACTCAGAGAACACGGTATAGATTTAATTCTTTTGAAGTGCTTGTTCTTAATGTTGCACTCTCGCACATGCACACAAAAAAATCCCTGATGTCTCTTGCTCTAGCAACCATGTACAGACCCCCAGGGCCCTACACTGATTTTCTTAGAGAATTTGCAGATTTTCTTTCAGACCTACTGGTTAATTTTGATAAAGCATTAATTATAGGAGACTTTAACATTCACGTTGACAATACAAACGATGCTTTAGGACGCACATTTATGGAGATACTAAACTCATTTGGGCTTAAACAAAACATCACTAGAGCAACTCGTTGTCTTAATCATACGCTAGATTTAATAATATCACACGGCATAGATGTCACTGATATAGATGTCATACCTCAAAGTGATGACATCACAGACCATTACCTCATAGTGTACACACTACCTGTAGAACAGACTAACTGTGTCTCACCACAGTATCAACTCGGTAGAACTATTATTCCGACCACTAAAGACTAAAGCCACTAAAGCATTATTTGTTTACAGCATTTTTTCACACCTGCCTGAAACTTTTGCACAGTACTGTATATCTCATCAAAACCAGATGAAATAGCTAAATTGTCAAAATAAACTCAGTGTGTTAGAGAGATAAACTATTGGATGAGCTGTAATTTTCTGTTGTTAAACTCCGATAAGACAGAAATACTACTTATCCATTTAGAGGGATGTTCTGTTACTAGTAGTGAAAGACCTGAGTGTTATATTAGCAACTATTATACTAATATACCAATATACAACAACTTGTATTTGAAAATCATATCACCCATACTACAAAAACAGCCTTCTTCCACCTCAGAAATGTTGCCAAGCTGAGAAACATCCTATCTGTATCTGATGCAGAGAAGATAGTTCATGCATAGTTCATGAAAGTATGATCATATAACCCCAATTTTATCATCTCTACACTGGATACCTGTTAAGTTTAGAATTGATTACAAACTGCTGCTACTTATGTACAAGGCTCTTAATGGTTTAGAGCCATGGTTTAGAGCCACTATTATATTAATTCTCTATACCACTCCTTATGTTTATCTTCTGTTCTAGGTTTATGTTCTGTAAAGCTGCTTTGAGACAATGTCAATTGTAAAAAGCACTATACAGTACAAATAAACTTGAATTGAATTAAATACTGTTCGTGTCTTATAGAAAATTGTTTCAAATAAAAAAAATGGTGTAACAAGATTTAATGTTACCCCTGCTGCATTTGGTGCAACTTTGGTCATTTCTGTTGTTAGCAAATGTTATAATGTCATAAAACCATGACCAAACATGCCTTTTTAGTGCTGACCTTATAAAGTATATTGTGACTAGAGGGACACTGTTGCTCTCTTGAATAGTGAACATAATTTTATTGATTTACACTGTGAACAAATAGCAATGACATTTCCGCACACAAGGCTACCAGGTTGCCTGCACTAATTGGTTAAATTTCACTCACATCAAAAATGTCTACAGCCCAATCATTGAACATTACTCGTTTACAGTGATTGCAAACAAGTGCATGATATCCTGCAGACTGTCAGAAATACTTCATAAGGTCCTTTGAAAGGACTTAGAGATTAAGCTGCCAGTCAGTCTATGATATTTATCAAGACTGGTAGATTCTCAGTCAGACCAGGATGAGTCAACAGCTCTATCAGGGCAAATTATGGTATATCCTAAAGGATATGAATGAGGATATTTATGATATAGGGTATTTGATTGTACCTTTTACACATAAGGGTTACCTTATAAAAGGTATTACCTTTCAAATGTGTGTATTACATACTGTCACACAAACTCAATCCCATATTGAATAGTTTCAGATACAATGTTTTTTGCCTTTTTCTTCATCTTTTTATGAAACACGTCGACATAATCTATATAAAAGTAATTAAAATGATTTTCTGTGGTTACTATTGTTGACAGAACCGTAATGTTTTAGATGCTCTTTCAATTCCAGACTTCATTAGGCTACTTAATGCAGCAAACTTTGTATGTATTTAAGCATGACTAAATAACTGTACAATGTCGGTTTAATTAAAACTTGTAGCTACAAACTTAGCATGCAAATGCAATTTCATGAATTCTCCCTGAAATGGCAGCACTATATTAATCTCTTTTAGAAATCAACTAATCTTGACATTAATCTCTCAACTAATTATTTAACCCTTGCATAATCACACTGTTGCTTGACCCTTTCTCTCCCTCTCAGGTATAGACATTGTCTTTTTTTCTACCCTACTCATAATGTCTGAACCATCATCTCTGTATCAAATCTTATTTCTCACAATTTGACTCTAATAATAACTTTGCTTGTGTATCACAGGCCAGATACACTGTAGTAACACTAATAATGTATAATACTATAATCTCATACAGCTTATAGTTAAATAACACTGCGTTTTTATTTGTATAATGTTATATAGCTTATATTTTAATACTGTTAAACAGAACCGTATTGTTATTGGTATTATTATGCAACTGGAGTGAGTGGATGTAATTATATGCTTCTTTATTAACAAAGCAAAAGTTAAAAACCAGAAACAAAAAAAAAGCAAAACCTCACAAAGTGATAAAGTGAGTCATTAATATTTACTAAGGAAATTAGACAGAAATAGCAATGTAGTTTAGGCCTTAATCTGATGAGAGTGATGGGCTAGACTGGACCGGATATAACAGGTATTTGTTTTTCTAGTTTGCATTGTAATTCTGCACTTTCACTTTGCTGTTATTACGGTTTATACAGAAAGACATATTTTTAAATTGGTCAAGTTACATCATTTATATCTATCAGTACATTTTTTGTTAGCACAACTAAACTATTTTTATAATGACACACTTTAACACTAATAAGCAGAAACTATATGCAACTATATTTTTACTCAACTATATAATTATCTGAAGGTGTCTTTGGCTAAAATAAACTTATGATTAGTATTTCTCTCTTTATAGATATTCTTATAAAAGCATACAGTATGAACATTATATGGCCAAAGGTCTGTAGACACATGACCACATCATCCATATATCTGCTTTCCACAAACTGTTGCCACAAAGCTGGACGCACACAATTGTATAGAATGTCATTGCATGCTGTAACAGTACAATTTCCTTTCATTGGAAGTAACGGGACATAGCCTGTTTCAGCATGACAATCCCACTGGTCACAAAGCAAGCTCCACAAAGATGTGGTTTGACAAGGCTGGAGTACAAGAATTTGAATGGTCTGCACAGCAACACTAAACACTGCACAACAACACTAAACACCTTAGGAATGAACTGGAATGTAAACTCGCCTGTCAAAATAAATAAGCTAAATATGCAGTTCCCAAATGTCATGCTTCAAATTGAGTAAAAAGTGTGTTACTAAAACAGCAATGGGTTAATCTGGAGAGATCAAAAAGTCTAAAAATTTGGCAGTATATTGTACATGTTGTTTTGAAAGCTTAGTCTAAATTTGGTTAGTGCTCACTGGTAGGCAGTTTCCTGTTTCAGAAGATTATTAACCCGTTACCTATACAGTATGCTTCTTATCCAATACACTGTGCACAATACAATCCACCACAGTATACCACGTTGCTTTGTTCAAAACAATCCTTCATTATTTTTCTACCCATGAAAGTCCAATTTCTCTCAGTCAAGCAAATCTATAATCAGCAGCTCAGCTATAGCTTTTCCCTGTATGTCTAGATTTCTTGTCTAGAGACTAATCCTCCAAGCCATTTTGAGACATCCTCCTGTTTAAATGGTAAATCTTAATATGAATAAATTATCCCTTCCTGGTGACTGCTTGTCTCTTGCCTCTTTTCTTTAGATTTTAAAGCTGTGACCACCCAGGAGACAGTATCTCCAGGTTGAGTCAAATTCTATCTAGAGATCTAAAGGCCTTCAGCAGCCTTTCTGCAGCCAGTTATTCCCAAATGGAGCTTTTTGGCTGTGTGGCATCTTTGAAGTGAACTCACAGAGCCAATAGCTGGCTATTCCAGATTTCCCATGAGACCACGCCAGATATCCAATACAATCTATTGCATTTCTACAGACGGCCCTAGGATGTGTGGAGTGTGAACATACGAGCTGTCAGTGAGCTGAGCCAGGCGGCATCATATAGCCGAAAACTACAGAAGCTATCCTCCTGACAGCTTTTTCCACTATTCTTACTGTGTTTCCCAAACTGCAACTCAAAGGAATATCTGCACCATGTCAGCAATTTAGAATGTCTGCTGTAACGCTGAACTGCAGCAACTCAATCTCCTTCTGCAAGACATGAACAAAACTGAGGCCATTATATGTGCATTATAAATATGTTATCAGTGTTTTAGGGATCATTTAGATGCATATTTTATTAGTTTTTTCTGGTTGATGAATGGATATTCACATATACAGGTCCCACTGTGACGTACCATTTTAGTGCTAAGCAATTGTGAAATGAATAGGCATACTGGCATGTCTGCATGTCTGGTGAAACCTGAATATGAACCTAAATATGCAATTTACTGAATTTAAAATTACATATAATAATACAAAACATTCTCCCGACATTCTCTCCATATTATTTAGCAAATTATTTCAATTGCGCTGTAAGTTTACACACACTGGACCGAGGTGAGGTTGTCTGGGTGCAAAATAAATACGTAATTGTCCCACAAGAGTGAGGCTGTAAAGGTAGTGAGTGACACATACCCATACTAAAACTCAACCCTTAAACTCCTTACATAAATATCATCTAGCAGTGTCCAAACTTCATGGGTAAAATGTTTCACAAGAGATTGTAAGTATACTCACAGACTTATCTGGGTTAAAAACGAATGAAAAAAGGTTACGGTATATTTAAAATAAAAAAATATTGATACACCGTTGTTGGTAAGATGCCTTTGTTATCATCATGCCTGCTTATTCTTCAAGTACATTGACTGGCTTTGTGCTTATAGTACATGACTGCCCCCTATAGTTGTTTGCTTGAGACAGTGGCAATCAATTAAGTGGCAATGAATCCAGCAGGAGTAGCTATGATGAAAATCTTATATTGAGCAAATGGTAACATATGATATTAAATTTGTTTTATGTAAAAGTTACAATTTATTTTATGAATGTCTTTGGCGTTTGTTAGTGAAATCATTAGTAATAGTAAGTTTTTATCGTATTTATGTTCTTGCTTTCAGTAACGTGACTGTTATTTGTCAATGTTCTATAAAAACGTTTTTCATGTGTCTTTTCATCAGAGAATTTACCAATACCTAGCTGTGACTGAGTCACTTTGGCATTTGTTTAATACAGATAAACCCCCCACACGTAGAGCATTGTTCTAATGTGACTATAAAGCACATTAACATTTAATAACTGTGAACTTGGGTTCGGGTGTAATTAAAATTTCTCCCTCTAGTTGTAGTAGATGGCATTTTCTAACAGACTGTAGGGTACAATCAGCTTAATCTTTTATGATATATTATTGTTTTTATGGCAGTTTTCTGTGTGTATGCCTTTAAAGTAGCACCTTTATGTGCGGTTCCTTTATGTGTGATGCCTCTAAAATGTCTGGTGTCCCCCATTTGCATAGCATAATTATAAAATATATAATTATAATTAAATATAATTATAAAAATAATATTGCTGGGTCCAGAAAGTTTCAGAGACATATGGCAAAGCATTAAAATTGTACACAGTTGGTCTGCCAGGCTTTTTTTTTTTCTTCAAAAACTGTCCCATTTCACAATGAATGGTTCCATGCCCCATTTCTATGGATTTTCAAATATGCAAATAGTCTTTTATTCAGCAGTGTGATGAAGTGTGTGGCAGCAACAAGAGAAACACTAGAGAACTGGGTCCCTGATGATTAAGAAGCTCATCTTTCCTCAGGCAACTCTGTCTCCAGTGACATATCATCTAACTCAAGCATTCACAACTCCAACAAATGACAATATTGACCTTCACTATACCGCATTTCTTTATCTCTCAAAGTTTTTTCTTGTTGTTGTTTGTAAAGCCATGATTTTTTCAATATGGTGATGATACGACACTGGCACAGCCTATGCAGAATCATTATTAAGATTGTGTTCTAACTCTGTACATCTTTTCATTCATGCAGTCTTCTTCTGTTGTGATGCTTTATTGCTCATAAGGGATGAAAAGAATTGTTATTTGAGTTACCATAGACTTATTGTCAGATATAACCATTCTGGTATTTATCCTAAGACCTTGATTATCAGCAAGGCATTTCCTCTGACCGTGCTTCCATATGTTACATTAATATGAAAAATAATCATTAAATAAGAAAAAGTAACTTAAACATTAAAATTAAAATCAACATTAAAGAAGTTTTCAAAGTCTATATTCTGTTACTACACTGGTTACTTATCTTTAATAATTATAGGCTACTGTAGCAAAGACTGTACTGTAATGATGCTTGCTTAATAGTGATTGATAATCCTACAGACCAGAGCTCAAGCTAATGACATGAATAACATGAAATAATGGTAATTCATACATTGGCAAATGTCAGTGTAAAAGTTACATGAAGGTGAGATTTGTACTTAGAACAGCCTGTACTGGATGTGAAATATATTACTATAAATTATGACTGTTTACTAAAAATGTTTACTGTTTACTAGACCTCAAACGAAAGATTTTCTTGCTTTTTGAAATCTATAAAAGATTTTGAAACAGATTTCTGAGCTTTGAATATTTTCCTTACAGAAGTAAAAAAAAAAAAACACATCAAGAAGTGCCATTATGTGGCCATTTCTTATATTAGTTTTTGTATGTTATCTACTACATGCCCAGCAGAAAATGAGTCTCAAACATTTTGAGTCTTTTTTCTCCCATTTGCTATACAGGTCTATTCTCCACTTACATGCAGCTCATAAGCAAATCTATCTTCACATACTTGACATTGTATTTGCATATAGGTCACCTAACTAGGGGCTGCTGAAATCCTCTTGGGGCCATGAAACAATTATTTAGGAAATGTGCTCTATATTTTTCTTCAGGTAGGAAAAGTATTAATTATCTCTGTGGGTTCAAAGTGCTGATGGTTCATTCTCTCAGTTGGATTGTGTTATGTAAAACAATTAAATAATTAAATAATTAGTAATTTGGAGACACACAAGCAGTTCATGAGATATACTTGGTCATCTACTTTTATAGAACCTATAGAAAGGCTTTGAGTTTTCATCATTTTGTAAATCGTGATCTTTTAAAAATGAAAAAAAAAAAAAAACAGTATCAAAGTTCTTTTGTAAAAAGTCTAGTAATTAAATTATAATACAATAATATAACCATATAAATCATATACTGTAATGATACATCAGCTAATAGTTAAGCAAGAACTGTGGTTCATGACAAAAGACATTAAAAAAAAAAAAAGTACAAGTAAACTTGTAAAACTAGAACTCTGATTTCTGATTTAACACTTCCTGAAAAACACTGAAATCCATAAGTTCTACAGTAAAACATCGAAGGCCATTGTGTTCTGCAAACATATAGGCCTACTTATATTAAAGGGGCTTCACTAATTTTTCTAGAATAATCCATCTAAACAAATAACATTTAGCCCTACTGCATAACATTTTGCCCCATTTTTTGCTTCATTCAGGAGAAGTGTGGTCTCTGCTACCTCTATTACCCTGTACGGTCAAGGTCAACAGTCAAAGTCACCTCCACTCATCCCCCTGTGACACCTTAACATTCCATTATGTGCTTCAGGACTTGGCCCCAATGCAGGTCATTTGTCACATTCAACAAATAACCTACAATTATTTTAAGTCTTTCGAGGTGCCATGCATCACTGGCCAGCAGCAGCCAGCAATGGAACCTTTGGGAAAGGCCACAGTAGGGCTATCATCTGAAAATGCTGCCTTCCCCTTTGAATAGTGTCCTGAGAAGAAAAGCACATTTCTAAGCATGTTGTAAGAAGTGTCCTGTAAGACTTTGCTTTACACCACAGCTTATTACTGAACAATCCCCAAACGTGTGTAATAATGTGAGCTATAGCCTGTGAGGTCTCCCAATTGATGTAATATATGTCATAAAAGCTTTATGTCATTTATTCATGGGAAATCGTATTAAACAAAACAACAGCAGGAAGTGAAGATGAAGGACAGACTGTATGTTTATGATAATACTAAGTTTCAGGAATATAGTAGGACACATCTGTGCCTAAAAAGACAATACGGAGGCAACTACAGTATACAGGTCGAGGTATCAGAAAATTCTGAATAATCAACAGCTTTATGTTACACTACTTATTACATTTAAATGACCAACAAATTATAACTCTTATAACTATCATATCCCAATAAGGGTTAAATTTCCAAAATAATTATTTGAGCAAACATATCAAACCAAGCTGTGCATAATTAAATAAATAAATAACTATAACTATAACTATATTTAACTATATTAAATAAATAAATAACTATATAACTATAATAACTAAATTAATACACATTTTGACACCAATATAATTAATATAATTCAAAATACTTTGAGATCATTTGCCCACAATCCACATGCAGTGGCTGGAGACATCAAAGTCCAGATGAAAGGCTAATTCTTTGTCATCCTGCAGCAACAAGGGAGATGTGCACAGGACCCCACTATCAGTCAGGTGATTATCTCTCAAAGGCACTGCTGTCACAGGCTTCTCAAACAAGCCGGCAGATTACTGCGACATGCAATTAAGACCTCAGCAAAGCACAGTGACTCTTGTATACATGGTTCACTGCAGTAAGTTAACCAAGTGTTATGAAACTATAGTGGCAGGAAATTTAGCTTACTCTGTACTACACAATAATAGATAGTGTCTTTGCATGGAGCTTAAAATGAGATATTATAGATTATATGCTTTTGTTTATATGCTGATAGGAAAATTGCATTTTTATTTCAGCTACATACTTTTCTAACTCTTACCTGTTATGGCTAAGGCAGAGTAACCATCAGGTATTTTTGATCATCCTCAGAAGTAAAGGTATCAAATATTGCCATAGGATAGGCTTAAAGCTTCTGCACCCTGGACTTTACCATTGTTGGATAGGCATTCTGTATACAGTAATTGTACAGTATTTAAGCGCTTACCCAGAAATACGTAAACTAAGTAACTAAATAAAACTAACTTGCAAACCTGTTTAAAATAAGATGGAAACTGATATCATGTATTTAATATAGTAACAATTTAGAAATATTTTATTATTCAGTGTATTGGTATATTATAAAATTAAATACTACTACTACTACTACTACTAATAATAATAATAATAATAATAATAATAATAATAATAATAATAATAATAATGTGTACTTGGTGTATCCATCTTTGATTAATTACTGTGGCATGCAGTTCCTCCACCTCCTTAATTGATCATAATGTAGCGTATTTACAGCTGCATCATTCACTCAGCAACCTATCAAAAATGTAGCATTGTGTTAATTCATTTATTCTGAACACAATATTTCATGCTTTTTTCCTCCAACTTCGTTCCATGCAGAATCACCCCACACACAGTAGGTTGAGCTCCAAGTCAGTATAATGACCTCCTATGGGATTTGAGGATCTGTCCATAATGCTTGGCTGTTTGCAGTAATAGGAATTCGTCATTCCATGTGTAATGCTAACAACTCCAACGTATTGCAGCACAGTCCAGCTTTTCCAAAATTTCTACCAGTTGTTCTGCAGTGAAGCAGAGCCACATTTATATGAGGACATATTTAGAACATGGATATGAACAGACTGTATGTATTTTTCCCACACCATTTCTTGGTGTTTAGAATAAGCAAATAAGAAAACTTCTATAAGAAACCAAACAAATGATGGGGAAAGAAAATATGTGCCTGTGAACATGAAATGTAATGCATCTGCCATTGCAGTACAGTGTTGGGTTCATCAGTATATTCATTCATTCATTCATCTTCTACCGCTTATCCGAACTACCTCGGGTCACCGGGAGCCTGTGCCTATCTCAGGCGTCATCGGGCATCAAGGCAGGATACACCCTGGACGGAGTGCCAACCCATCGCAGGGCACACACACACTCTCATTCACTCACGCACTCACACACTAGGGACAATTTACCAGAGCTGCCAATCAACCTACCATGCATGTCTTTGGACCGGGGGAGGAAACCAGAGTACCCGGAGGAAACCCCCGAGGCACGGGGAGAACATGCAAACTCCACACACACAAGGTGGAGGCGGGAATCGAACCCCGACCCTGGAGGTGTGAGGCGAACGTGCTAACCACTAAGCCACCGTGCCCCCCTCATCAGTATATTGTGATTATGTAATACAATTCTTTTAAATAAGCTATCAAAAAAACACTGACTATTAAAAACACACTTTCACTATTATTTTCAGTGTAGCTGATTGAAAATCCAGTAGCAGTTACTTAAAGCTATGCTTTAAGGTGAATAACTAAATAATAAGCTTGGATTTTAAGGGGTTAACACAAAGCCATGATACATGAACAATGAAATGCTAATGAATAATATTCAAATAGCTCAGCTGGTCTTTGCTCCTCTCCTTGATTAAAGACAAATCCAACAAAAGAATCAATCAGTAGAGTCTCAAGACTCGCTTATCTAATCAGCCCAGTATAATCAATTATTTTAAGAGTTTGTGAGAAGAAAGGTTCAGGTAGAGATTACAGAGATATATATCTAGCTCAGTTAAAAAAGGGTTTGCAATAATAGTAATGAATTCATCTTTCACGACACTGACATATAGACTTTATTAGCTATAGGTGGTGTCAATAGGTTACTCCTTGATCATATTAAGATATGATGTATTAAACATTACGCTTGATATTTTTATTACCAGCTCTGATGTGCAGTACCAGGGTAACATGGCTGTGAAGCCTGTTTAATACCCTGGGGCCTTTAAAACTGCTTGTGGATTCATCAATATTCCAATTAAAACAAAGATTTTTAGAGTTTTATCTCTAAAAAAGATAAAATAAGTCGGCGTTTGTGGGTTGAAGCAAAGAGTTTATTTATTTTTTTCTCCCTCCAGCCATGTGGCTGGAGCTACTATTAGGCATCTATTACGACACAAGTCAAGGGAGCTTCTCCAACCATATATATTCTTTTACTTACCTACATATAGGTAAATGCTCTATTTAAAATATTACTTTCACAGATAGATGCATTCTCATAAAGACAAGGTCTGTCTTGGAACTTTACATTAAAAGTACTACAGTACAGTACTACAGTACTTAAAATAAACTTAAAAATTTCATACATGACATGTATTTTCAATTTAATTCAAGTAGAAAAAAATATTACATTTATTTTACAGGTGTTTTATTACATAACTTTTTATGAAGGTAACTATTTTCCTCAAGCTGAATGATAGAGGGTGGAAGAAATAATTTTAGGATAAGAACAGAGAGGTTGAGGGCAAGATTAAAGGATACAAGAAGATCTGGAAAGTAAAGAGTGACTAACATAGATGCCTGGAGCTCAGGAGGACCAGGAAAGCTCCTTCCTTTGTTGGTGGGTTGAGTGTTAGATTAAGTTAAGTTCAAAATAATGCAAGAGAGAGAAGAGGCAGGAGGCACAGAGTTTGCTTAAAGGAAGGATGAAGTCTCGAAGGAAAGTGACTCAGGTCTCACCAGAAGCAAAAGACTAATACGTTTGCCTTTATTAGTGAGACACAAGTGATATGGTTGGAATTAGCTAACTAACTAACTGCAGCAGCTAAACACTTAATACGTAATCCTGAACTACAATTTACACCATAGGGAGCCTGAATTC
Source organism: Tachysurus vachellii (assembly GCF_030014155.1). Taxonomy (NCBI): domain Eukaryota; kingdom Metazoa; phylum Chordata; class Actinopteri; order Siluriformes; family Bagridae; genus Tachysurus; species Tachysurus vachellii. The sequence goes on along the minus strand of NC_083467.1, from coordinate 12,171,997 downwards.
ACTCTTGACTACACACCTAATTAACACAAATAATTAACAATTTAACAACAAACACAAAAATAATGCTCATGTCAACATTTCTAAACTCAACGCACCAAGAAGTAAAATACACTGACAGGAAAACTCAAATCACTGAAAATTGCACTGGATCAAAATCTCACCATCAATATATCATAGTATAGTAAGCCCTGCTCACAATTTACTTATCAGGGGAAGCCTGAAACAACTCCTGATCACACACTCGAGACAACTCTTTAACAGTTAAGTATTTATTAAGGTTGAAGAAGCTTCTATTTAAGCTTTTAAATGTTTATAGTATGAATGGTTCAGGCCTTATAAGAGCGCATGTGTCAGACTTATGGACCACAATCAAAACACTACTGCTTTCTCTTTTCAGTGAACTAAACAGCCCATAGTACTATTCAACCTTTCTGCACTACCTGGAATTTACAGCAGCCCTGTAGCACAGTGACCTGTCATATTCCACACTCACACACACACACACACACACACACACACACACACACACACACACACCACACTATACAGCACATATGGGCTCACAACAATTTAGGACTTAGGAGAGCGACTGCACATGTCGGCTTAGTGTACAAGCCAGTGGGAAACTCTCTTTTACCATTATATATTTTTCTAAAACAAATGTATTACAGAATGGCCATTCATTTTTACTAGTCAACTTTTCATTTTAAAACATACTAGACTATTAGTTTTATAACTGATTAGAGCAATAAAACATGATATCAATGTGAAAACGTTCTTTTGAGTCAAAATAAAACCTTTTCTGTCTTATCTAATGTGTAATAGTAGAGACTGTAGATTGTAGAAGATTGCTTCTGTTACTCTGAAATTCACATGTATCTAGTCTAAAAGCTTATTCTAAAAGAATAAGCTTTTAGTTTTTAGTAATCTAAATAACTTGTTTTTACAACCCTCAGTCAACATTTAAAACTTTAATCAGTATAAAAAATAAAGAATAACATGTGAGATTATATAATATCATGCCACACCCAAAAAATCTAAACCAATAGTCAATGGAGGCACTTTGCCCTTGATGTAAGGCATTTAGCAGTTTTGATCTGTGCCGTGCCTTTGCATGCTGTGTAACCAAGTGTCTTACTTGGCCGGCATACAATGGATGTGTTTAAAGAGCCATGCTATAGATCTGACATTGGCAAAAATCATTTTATTCAGGTTTCTCTGTCAATCAAAAGCTCAAGGACTTTTATATCAAATGCTTGACAATTCTCAGCGTATCCTTCAAAATCTAAAGAAAAAAGTGGTAAGTATTTTTTGTAGCTATTATTATATAGATAATGTCTCCATGAAACTGTTGATTTTCTAGTAGACTGTCTCTCTCACTCACTCACTGATTTTCTACCGCTCATCCGAACTACCTCGGATCATGAGGATCCTGTGCCTCACAGGAGTCATCGGGCATCAAGGCAGGATACACCCTGGATGGAGTGCCAACCTATCACAGGGCACACACACTCTCATTCACTCACGCAATCACACACTACGGACAATTTTCCAGAGATTAGTAGACTACTGATGCTTATTCAGATTTAGATAGATAGATAGATAGATAGATAGATAGATAGATAGATAGATAGATATGTACAGTACTTTGCTGTGCAGAAGTCTTGTAAATATTCCTTAATTTAACATGTAATTAAATTGTACATTTCTATATGTTACTACCTTTAAATAATGTGTGAACATTGAATAAATAACAAAGTTAGTAGTGTGACAGTTTTCTGCCTTCAGTAGTCTCAGGTACACTTTGTGGGGTTTTATATGGATATTAGCAGGTTAGTTTTAAGGAGCCTCTTGGAGTTGCAGTTGCTGTCTGTTGCAGTATTTCCCAGGAGCCTTCATTATATTTTTGTGTAAAAATTGGTCTTTTAAGCAAAATTGTTCTTTGCTAACAAACATTTCTTGTTTTTTTTAAGTAAAAAGGAAAGTAAACTTTGTAAATACAAAATGTTTTTATACTTAATAATGCAGAAGTCATAAAATAAACATCTATTACAAATTCTGTACAAAAATAATATGTTAAAGGTTTTTTGGGGCTAAAAGAAACAACCGTTTTGATTACTTAACAGTTGTATAATATTTTATTGTCAGACCTTTAGAAATTAAGGAAAATCAGACATATTTAATTCCACCAAATTAGTACCCTTTCTAAAGATTCTTCTATTTAATTGTGGTGAGTTGCTCATCTATGTAATTGGAAAGAAAGGCTTCTCTTTTCAAATTAAGAGAAGGAGGAATTTGAAGTAAAATGGCAGTGCATTGAACTGGGAATACATTAAGGGTCCATGGATGTCATTTCCTCATTTACTTTCATTCATCGGTATGTGTTCAAAAATGATCATTAAAATTCAAGTCTTCTTTGTATAGGCATTATTAAAGATATGTAAGATCTTAAAGAGAGTCAAGCAGAAATTTAACTTGACTAACTCTATCGTTACTGTGAAGTAAAACATAACTAACAGATAGAATCATTAAGAAAGTAGCTACTAAAAGCCTAACTGGGGTTATGTATTTGACCTTAACAAAAATATGTATAAGTTTATTTTCAAAACTGGTTTATCATATTTATCCTGAATTGTCCTGAGGATATCCGAATTATTGTATTTTTAAATGATGCATTCATTCTTTTTGATTATTTATTAAAAACTGTTAAACTTGAAGGTGGCGAAATACAAAGTTCAAAACTGCAAGACAAAAAAAAAGTGATTCCTCTTAAATAAAACTGGGATGAGTCAGGAAGCTTTTCACTACTCTGGTTTGCATGTGTTGAAACGTGTAAACGTACGATCTACTCCTCATGCCTGAAAATTATACTACCTTTTTCGACACACACAGGTGAAGTCAAGTCAAGGCTATCAGTAATAATTGTAATAGTAATATTAATTGATAGTACCTTTTGTTAAAATTCACAGAAATGTCTGAAATCTTTCTGGATTCTGGAGATGCAGGTGTATATTTATAGTAATTAGAAGAGATCAGACCTCAGTTTTTATTTTCAGTGTCAGGACTGTGGATTGCAAGTATACTTTATGTAAATAACATTTTATGTGACTTACTGTAAAATGGCTTACAGTTCTCACGTGCCTTAAGCTAATCTATTTCAGTCTGCCTTTTAATGGAAAACCAGTTCTATAAAGTCAATATTGATATCGGACTTTCTAAGGTAAACGTGTGCAACAGCACATTTAATGGAGCTAATTTTTGCTATTTTTCAACCATGTTCCTTTCAGTCTATATGAACTTGTAAATGAGTTTATTTGAACAATGTAAGTAGACACATAGCTCCAGGGTTCCTGGTTTGAGCCTTCCTAAGCTCTGTTTACTGTCTGTGCTCTACATTATGCCTGCATGGGTTTCCTTCAGGTTCTGCAGTATTTTCACACCTCCCAAAAACATGCCACTAGGTGGATTGGTTACACTAAACTGATCCAGCATACAAATTAGTGTATGAATGTGTGTGCACGGTACACTGCCAAATCCAGTGTGTATTCCCAACTCACACCCAGTGTTCTTGGGTCAGACTCCAAATCAACCAAAACCCTGATCAGGCTGTGCAGTGAAATTAATAAATAAATCCCTAAATGTATTCATATCACTTCACATAAGCTTGAGATATTCTTTAGGTCTACTTAATTTCCTAGTTTACTCAGCTTAGTTATAATGCATGAAGGTTGCATGGACTTGGAAACATGGTTACCTGCATGTTGCTGAAATGTAATGTGATACAAAAATACAAAACACATGCAACTTCTTTCCTCTCTAAATGCAATTTTCTGTCCTTCACCAAACTACTGTAAGCTGTTCTCCCCATTTAGGGTCAGTTCTTTGACGTGAAAAGTTCACAAATGTTTAAATTATTATTATTATTATTATTATTATTATTATTATTATTATTATTATTATTATTATTGTTGTTGTTGTTGTTGTTGTTGTTGTTGTTGTTGTTTGCAATGACTCAATCACAATTGCCTTCCGATGGTAATGAGATGGAATATAAATGTTCTTAATATATGAAAATGAATACTGACTGCATGCTTTCACAACACTCTACAACACTCTAAACATTTGTACCTGTCAAGTTATAACTGTAGACGTGTTCTAGAAGTGTCTACATTTTTTATGCAAGTGAAATGTTTTATAAATAGGTTTCAATGTCTTTAAATAAAATTTGCAAGCCCCCTTAAGTTGGGTCAAAAATATTCAGAATCGCAATTGTGCTCAGGTGTGTGGACTAATTAGGCCCACATCAGTGAAATCCCATGGGGTACAGCTTCAAGGTGCTGTGGGACCATTTATTTTTGAAGAGAATGTCTTCTTTGGGGCATTTCAAGGACTTTTTCCCCACACTTTGAATTTGTTTTATTTGGAATAACACATCTGGATTAAACATTAAACAGTATTGATGCTTTTTGCATTATGGACTAAGCTGTTGCCTGTTTAATTATAGCTTGAACATGACTGGATATTTTTACATTCATATCACATCTTGTTGTGCAACATACCTTGTAGCACAATGAGAGTCCTCAAGAGCAGTTAACTAAGCTATCAGTGCTCTTTTCATCAGCAATATTGAAGCTCATTGTTTTTCAAAAGAATTACCCATGCTGAGGACCAACTCATATGGAAAATGGCACAATATCTTGAAGGTGCCATGAGCTCTAATAAACAGAACCTCATTAGAATCAAGCTCTTTATCTGGCAAGCGAAACGGTCAGCAAACAAAGGGCTTTGCTGAAATGAAAGGTCATCCTGTCAAGCCAAGCAAAAGGAAAATGGCAGCATCTCAGCTCTTCTGTAGTGTTTTAGGTTGCTACCTGTGGCTGTTCTAGCGAAGAATGAGTACCTTGGTTTGACAGTCAAGACAAAACAACTGGCAGGAGAACTCTTTTCTGGTCTAGTCAAGATTTGACAGCGGTTATTTTCTGCAGCTCATTTTCTCAACTGGAGCTAGAGTTAAATTAATTTGGTAGGGTAATCCTCATAAGGCTGTGCGACTCCTATTTATACCCCAAGATAATATATAAATCTGCATTCAAGCTGTCCTGTCATAATCATTTATACCAGCGATGTCCAATCTTATGCATAGAGGGCCAGTTTGGGGCATGTTTTCATTCCATCCAAACAGAAGCCTATTGTCTGTTGAAAAGATCAATTTATTAAACAGGTGGAATCAGATGTGGCTCCTGCTTGATTGGAATAAACATCAGCACCTACACCAGCCTGATTTAGGCTTTTTTTTAACATTAGACTTGATGTTGAAATGTATTCTGGTACATTCAGACTTTTCATGTCATTCACAATTCATGTGATAAAAAAAATCTCTTGCATTTTTCATCCTTTATTTTGAAATGTTTGTGTAAATGCATGCAGTATTTATGGATAATATTCTAGAAAATGTTTTTGTCAAGCTTCATTGCTTCCTTAGCAGGTTTGTGATGCCCTGTTCCAGCTCAAGTGAATATAACGATTTGCTGCAGCATGAGAAAATGCATTCACTTCAGATAAGACTGAAAACTCACCACAAATATAATTCAAAACAGCCAGCAGGACTGAGTGTGAATGACATGACCGCCCCCTGGTGGTCAAAACTATCTGTTACAGGCTTTCACCATGCTGCTGTTACCAGTCCCACCTTAACTTTTTGATACTTGTTGATACATGTGTACTTGTATCAACAAGTACATGAGACATGTGTTAATTGAACATAACATATAAAGCTTCTGACTTTCCTTAATGAGGAATGTTCATGTTATTTTGTACACATTTCTAACCAAACAGAATCACGTACGGTGAACAATAACCAGACACCTCAGAAACCAGACTTCTAGATAGATAGACAGATTTGTTTTATACTTTCTGAGATTGTCATTACATTTGGGGTCTTCCTAAAGCAGAACGTTAATTTTTTTTACCTCAATTGTATCTAAATAAACACCAGTGGACATAAAGTTATCTAAAGATTTTAACGATCCAACAATGATGCTGAAATTACTGATTATTTGTAAATATCTGAAATCTGTATTTATGTTCCATTATCTATAGAAGAATTTACAAAAGATTCCAGCAAATGTTCAGCAAACATCCAATATGTCAAGACAATACCGCCTGTTTGACCAGTTTTTATTAATTATAGAAAAAAAAAGAATTATTGGCACACGTCATAAAAACAGGCAAAAAGAAATATAGTACCAACTGAGTAACAGGCAGCGAGATGATATTTTGAGCATGTACACGGTATGTAAGGTTTTACCTTCATAGTAGTGCAGCTATTTATTTTTGCAAAATGCTAAACAATTAATGGTGAAGAGAATTAATATGGACACTCCTTCATGCATTCAACACTTTATATTAAAAGGTTTATGCAATCAAAACAAGTTTGCAAAAAAAGCCTTTTTGATCATTAACCACAAATCAGATTGTTGTATTTTTTTTACCAAAATTATCAAAGGTTTCCAAGGGCAAAAGGATCCATTTTGGACGTATCTGTCCACTGCACACGAGTAACTGTCGCTCCAATTCTGCTTAATGAAGTATCACTGCTGAACTTTATTTTTCTCTCAGTTTGTTGTTAGAGAGAGCAAGTGGGAGTAAGCAATAATAGAGCAGCATATAGGTGAATTTTAGATTAAAATATATCATGTATACTATTATTTGTATAAATCTTTTTTCTTCCCTATTCACATAGATTCAAGTCAAGAGTTGTACTTTGAAGGCTCTCTATTAGGCACAATATGGATACAAGAATGCTGTTGCTATGGGATGCCAAGATAGTTAGCTCTTGTAGACATATGTATAAATGGCCTTGGGCAGGAAGCAATGGGTCGCTGTATAGGGAGAGATTTTTACAGCTGGAGAAAATGTATGCATGATGCATCAATATATCCTGTCAAAACATCTTCTGTCAAAACATCTTCTGTATGCATTTCAATTTAAAGCAAAAAAGGAAGAACATACAACAAACTATTAACATTAGCATGAAGTTCAGAGCATGTAAAGACCATGTTGAGAAATACAACAAATGTTTATTTGGCAACATATTTTGAATTATCTTGATTTACTGTCCAGTGGAAACAATTATAAAAATTTCTGAAAGGCCAAAACCTATAAAATGATATAAAACAACAATCTCAGCAATATCGTTGGTGGATCTGTAGCACTCGGAGTGTGTATCAGAATACTAAAGAAAATGAACCAAAAAAAAAAAAAAAACCCAATCAGCATTCAGTCATTGCTATACATTTAATATCAGGTTGGCACAGGTACTTATGGCACATTTATCAGAAGGGTCTGATGGTGGAAAAGGCAGCATACATTCTACAAAAATAGCACAATAAAACTTAAGAAACATCAAGGCAACATGTTCCTAAGCAGTATCTATCCATGTAATGTACCTGTATTTATGTCAACCATTGGGAGGCAGTGTAGATTCTCCTATGCCAAAAGTGGACTTGTTAAGTCCCAGAAAGGTTTTAAGCGGCACAAAATAGTGCTGCTGAGTGTGACATCATTTAACGATCTTGTATACACACCTCCACAAACTCAGTGTGTCAGTGGAGATCTGAGATTTTAGAATGAATCAGGCATTAGGAATACACAGCACTTTGGTACATTAACCCCATATCATCTCCTAGCCGGCCAGACGTCATGGTTTTTCTACCAAACATCAGTAGTCTCAGCTGTGTATAGCAAGTTTAGTACAGATATTTACAATCTCTAACATTGTCATTAGATGTACATTTTCAAAACAAGAGCAAAAAAATATAAACATTTGGGTGTTAAAAAAAAATTTCCTTTAAGCTGAGAAAAAATATCAATGCGGAAACGTCCACCGACCACAAGGCTAGTCCTTCTTGTTACTAATTTGCATACCTGAAGTACTCTTAAAATATACTTCTAACAAGAATCATAGATGGACAGAAGGAAGAACCCAAAAACATAATGTCTCCACCACGTAGTGGCACAGGGATAAAAAATATATTTCTGAATACAAGAAACATTACTATTAATGTATAGCCACAAATGAGACTGAAAATAAGATGTGAAATTAAGCTAAATTACACAAGATAAAAATAAAAAAGAAAAAGCTTAGTGTTGGCCACAGATTGCTCCCCTCCACGTTAGTCATAAAGTGCTACAGAAAGTAGCCACTGACCAAGAGATGAGTTTGCATGGAGAAAGGAAATATGAAAAGCCTGGTCAGTGATGACTTGCCACTAATTATGTTTTGATTGCAAAAGAAAACTTGAAATGTTTCTTAGAGTAGAATTAGATTAGCTTATAGAAAGTCAATGTGGAGCTCAAAGTAAACAGCACCGTTCCTTGAAGCTCTTCTTGTTCTTCTTGTTCTTTCCTTTTCCATTTTTGTCCTTATTTTCTGACATCTTTTTGGATCGCACTTCTCTCATGAGGTCAAAAAATACCTTTGGAATTAAACGACATTATATTAATAAATACTTCAGCTTTCATGTAAGAGTAAAGCATAATGTGAGCAATATGTATCGAACCTTATCTACGTTGGCTCGTGTTTTAGCAGAAGTCTCCACATACTGTACATTCCACTCCTCTGCTTTTGCTCTTGCATCATCCACAGAGACCTGCCTGCGATCCTCCAGATCAGATTTATTCCCTACTAGTAGCAGTGGAATCTTATCCTCCTCAGCTTTAACACGTAGGATCTGCTCCCTGTACAAAAGACGCACACGTGTGAGATATTTAGCAGAGTATTTTTACACTGCTCCCAAATAACACACATCTGTAGCCAGGATTTAATCTGGGTTTGTTTGGAGAAGGGCGTCATCATCAGATTCCATCCAAGTTCCAAAAGAGATCGATCGTGTAATTGTAAATGTCACATCTGTAATGAAATGTGCAATAATTAACATGCCTCTCTAAATTACAAGGAATCTGGACACGCCACTGCAGAGTTCAGTTCCCTGGACAGACATTAGGCCAAGTGTACAAAACTCACCAAGGGGAAAAAAGGGTCTAAATCCTGTAAAGTGAAATATATAAATATAGAACATTATTTTCAAATCACAAGGGTGTGAAGGTCACGAGTTAATACCCACCTGAACTCTGCTGTGGCTGTGAAAGACTCTTGCTCAGTTATGGAGAACACAAGCAGAAAACCCTCTCCACTGCGAAAATAGTTGTCTCTGATGGCTGCATAATCTTCCTGTCCAGCTGTGTCCAAAATATCGATCTGCACCTCCTCCCCGTCCAGCACAACCTTTTTTCTGTAACTGTCTGCTTTTGTAGGCTCATAATCTTCAACAAACTGATGATCAAAACAAAGATATTTATGTCAAGGATCAATCTAGGAAATGAACATGTCTGCAACATGTAGTTAGTTACACACTATAAGGCCAAAGGTATGTGGACACCTGATCATTACACTCATAGGTAGATCTTGGCTTAAATGTCCTTCCATGCACCCAGCTATCTGAACTATTTTCTACCATAAAGGAGAGGTTGGATAGATGTTGAAAGTCTCACTGTTATTTTAGTTATATATTTTGGTTTCTTTGTCATAAGCTGCAAAATTACTCGGTTAATTATTTTACAATTATGTCTGAGGTGCTGAGGTTTAGTACAGTTGTTTGCCCCGATATAGAAATTTGTGGGGTTCCAAAAGCCTGGTCTTGGTTTAGTTCTAAACAACTGGATATTCTACACCACTGTAAACCCGAAAGTCCTGCAACTCTGTTTGATTATTCTGGGAACGTTTTTTAACTGCATTTTTTTTTTTGTACTTTAACTCCTATACCCTGCCTTCTGTTTAGGTTTGTGGGTTTTTCCAGTATGTATTATATTCGGATAAATAATTAGGGTATAGAGTTTGTTTGATCAGTTTATTGTATGTATGCTCATCTACTCCTCAACTCCAGTTTGGGTTTTCATTAGTTGTGATGTTTCTGTTGTTATTCTAGTAGTAAATTAAGAGGGATAAGGGTAAATGATGTCCTTTTTTCTTCATAATGGAGTGTGTTATGCAATAAAAAGTTTGAAAATAAATGTCATTGCATGCTTTAGCATTACAATTTTTCTTCAATGGAACTGCAGGGCCTAAACATGTTCCAGCATGACAATGTCTCTGTGCTCACAGCAAGCTCCATGAACACATGGTTTGCTAAGTTTGGAGTGGAAGAACTCAAGTGGCCTGCACAGAGCCCTGAACTCAACCTTACTGAATGCACCCCAGGCCTCCAACAGCGACACTTCACAATCTATTTGAAAGCCATCCCAGAGGAGTGAAGGTTATAACAACAACAGAATTAATCTGGAATGGGATATTCAGCAAGCACATATGGGGGTGATGACCAGTTGTCCACAGATTTTTGCCCATGTAGTGACATTGTTTTAGCATGACAGCTCACCTCATCATACATGAACTGGAGAGTAAGTGCCGACTTGCCTACACCACCGCTGCCCACCATGATGACCTTGTGCAATGTTAAGGAGCTCTGATTTTTCCCCTTGTTGGCTGCCATATCTGAATTCCTCTTACAGCTGCTCCACACACACTTTATCTGATTCTACCTGGAGAGACACACACATGGTTTTGTTGTATAAAACCTACTACTATGAGTGAACAATGAGGAAAGACAAGACACTTTCATCAGTGTATTATGGTATGCAAGGCTGAATACACTTTTGCCATTTTAAACTCTTTGCTGCTTAAATGGCTGAAATGTTGTTGTTTGTGGGTTTTTTAATAACATTGAGCCTTATTTATCACGCTCGTGTAATTTATGAAAATCATGTACTTTTGGAAAACATCTATATCCTACGTTAGTTAGAATACTAACTAATGTAGGAATAGACTTGATCACTTCAAATCATATCATTTGCCTGGATTATAACACATTTTGCTATGGAACACACTTTAAAGTTTATTTTGTTTTCATATAATTACATTTCTAGATTAAGCACATGCCCTTATCCAGAGCAACTTATAACAGTGCTTTTTAGTCTCTATCAAAAACACATCCTCATGTTACCTCAAAGAATATCATGGAGAAAATATTGTTATTAAAAGGTACTAAAAATTATTTCAGAAATATTAATATTTTATATTATTATTTCATGCATTTGAATATGAAAAATAAATTAAGAGAGACAACACAAACCCATAAATAAAAATAATCTTTCACTTAAGACAAAAGAAAGGCTACTATATTAACGGAAGTTAGTCTGTCTGTATATAGTCATATGCTGTAAACAAATGCCTCGGGTGACGAACACACTCTTCTTTCTAGCCGTCTGTGCGCTTTTATGGAGTTTTGTGGCCGTCACTACATGCAAATGTGTGAATGCTTTTTTTTTGATTGGTTTGGCTTACACAAAGATTTACTTCACTAAAACACTGATAAAAGAGGCCCAGTGTTGTAGTGATTAAATTAATACAAAAATCTTCAGGAATGCACTTAGTGGATATTGATTACTAAAAAAAGTAGAGAAGACTGTTAAAGGAAGACTGTCATGTCACTTAAATCATTTTCTAACCCCAGACATTGACCAACGACTGTCAGTTTAGTTATTATCGATCTAAAACGACCCCAAATCCTTGCTTTTTTCTATACTTCAATTGTTTGAAGTATACAGTTAAAAAATTTTACATAAAAAAATAAAAAGAAATTTTTAAAAGTGTAAAATCCCAGGGGACTGAAGTCGATTGTTCAGGGTTTCCCTTACTCGTTTTATTTTATTTTTTGTGCCTCATTTTAATTTCTTACTTTTTACAGCTACTGAAATAGATATGGCACTTACCCTATATGCTTTCCTCCCAAAAGTAACCTGGCTTTTGATAATACAAATTTACTTTAACCTAAGCTGATACTCTACCCTGTCAGACTAATAATAATAATAACAACTTGACTTATTACTCGTTTTGAATCTTACTTAATTGACTTCTGTGTGATCTTTAATGAATGAATGAATGAAAAAACAAACAAACAAAAACAAACAAACAAACTCCCTGGTATACACCATTAATACATAAGCCTACTGTATATATTTTTAAAAGTTGTTTAAGTAGAGTACTTGTACAGAAACACCAACATGTACTTAAAGCTTAAAAAATCTTGTTGAGCCCAGGCCAACAAATGATCCTTGAGGATCTGCCATGCTGCTGGAGGGATAAACAGAGTGGATGTGGTGTCCAGTGCATATTCACACTGCTGATCTTTACCCAGGAAATGAGACCCTGACGCACTGCTTCCAGCTATTGTTCTTGGCAGTGTTGAAGACATGAAGGACCTTACTAGGAAGCTGCAACAACATGCATGCAGGAAGCTTGCGCCAGGATTTGCTGGCTATGGCATTTTTGGTGCATGCTCACACTTCCTTACACACGTTGTCAGCAGTAATTTAACAGGAACTAGAACCATGATCCAGCTCCACCTAGTCCAACCACTGGAAGAATATTACTATTATGTTTAATATCGCTCCACTTTGTACATAAACCTAATAGATATTAAAATGAGTATTGCTACTCAATGGTAAATTATGGCAGAAAATAGGACATGGCTTCAGGACTGCCACCACCAGGGGAAACTCAAGTAAAGAATGAACAGAGGGCAACCGGATTTAAATTGTGACCTACATATGGTCCTTTATTACCTACTCCTATGGCTACAATCCACTGAAATATAAATGCCCCTGCCCTTCCCCCAGATAAATGAATTCGTTAGGATTCCCAGATTGCCAGAGGCTATGTAGCATGTAAGCCATGATTCATCTTTGTCCCTTGCTCCCTCTCACACACCATTGTGTCTATGTGAGAAGTCAAGAGTCTGCTGACATTAAAAATCATTTATGTTTACTGTCTGCTTAGTGTCCACTTTCCACAAGCATATATTTAAGTGCATTTTTGCCAATATAGTGGATACTATTTTTGTGACGGCATTTATTCGGTTTTCCTCCTTCTGATGTAAGTACGTGGCAAAATACCCTCTTTAAACTCACACCCTCTCCTCGACCTGGAGATAGCAGTGACACTGGATAAAATCACATCACACTTCAAAAGCTTAAACGGATATACCATAGCAAGGACAAACTAATCTAAAAGCTAATCAGGTGACTGACTACAAAGTATGCACAGTTACATTTACAGCATTTGGCAGACGCCCTTATCCAGAGCGACTTACATTATTTTTATTTTTTTTAATACAGCTGAGTAATTGAGGGTTAAGGGCCTTGCTCAGGGGCCCAACAGTGGCAGCTTGGTGGACCTGGGATCAAACTCACAACCTTCCGATTAGTAGCCCAACACCTTAACCACTAGGTTACCACATGCATACATCTGTACCACACCATAAACCATAATTCAAGGCTATGCGTAACAGAAGGAAATTAATATTTACATTTTTTAAACTATTACTACTGATCTACTGTAAGCCTGACCAAGATAAAGCAGTTACGATGATAAATGACTAAAAGAATGTTACAGGTTAAAGGGTAAAACACTGATAATTACTCCCAGAATTCCTTAAGATTACTATTAACACTGTGAGAACTAAAGCACTTGTCACAGCATAGAAACAATTTCTTTTTCCAAACATTGTTTTAATGTTTTTTCCCTAATATTCTAACTATTCAGTTAGAGTAAGTCAGTGTAATTGATAGCCTTAGATTAGTGTTCTTGGCTGACTGGAGTGAACCCTATATGATCTACTGCCGTTGCATTACATGCACCTTTAGGATCGGAGATGCTTTTTCACTCACCATGGTTGTAAAGAGCGATTATTATGAGATACTATATCCTTCTTGGCAGCTTAAACTGACCTTGTTATAGAAACCCACATAACCATCATTCACTCACTCATTTTTTTGTTTTTCATGCCATTCTGTGTAAATTCTAAAGATTGTTGTATGTGAAAATTGCGTTTCTAAACTATTCAAACCAGCACTTCTGCTACCAAATTTCATGCCACAGTCAAAGTCAGAGAGATGACACTTTTTCTTTGTTTTGTTTGATGCGAATATTAACTGAAACTCCTCGCCTGTATCTATTGGCTGATTAGATAACTGAATCAATGTAGAGATGTAATTAATTGGATGAGGTGTATGTATGGGTCTATTTCAATATGACTGTTTCAAGACTGTGGCCATCATCCACTGACCTGTTCAGTGCAAAGAGAATAAAATATAATATTGGAAACTCAGTTTGTAGTGAAACAAGACATCATTCTTCCATGCCTGACATTATTGCAGTGATGGACTTAAGTGAGCCGAGTTGGATCAAAGCCGGCTTTGCTCCCTGTTCTCAAGCCTAGACTGGTTCAATGTTGACCTAATTATTCCAAGGATGAATGTTAAACCTGATAAAAACAAACTTGCCATGAATGGGAATCCAGTTAAACGGAAAAATGTACATTTGCTATTAAATGTTTTTAAACATTCACTGTTATTTCTGTTTGAATGATTTCAATTTAACATGTAGAGTTCCCCCTAGAGACAATCCAAAGTAATAAATAAATAATTACAAAAAACTTCTTTTTTAACTTCTTTCATTTTTTTTTTTTTCTTGGTGCTCTGTTTTTACATTTAACCACGTCCTGTTTTCCTGGCGTAAAGCTAAATATGCGGTTGTAAAATCCTGTTGCCATCCCTTACCTTGAGAACTTCAACACAAAAAGAGACTGATTGGTGCTGACCTTCACAAATCATGTAATGTATACAAAGGATTATACATAAAAAAAAAAATCAATGAACAGTTAAAAAAAAAAGTCTAACACAATTAAGGACACAACAAAAGATGTTTATGTTTAAAACTTTTCCAGGAATTAGATCCATGAGCAATCAATACCCCCTCACAGTGAGGAAAAAGGGAAACAGTTCAAATATTTAGAAGTGCAGAAGTTTATTCTTGTTTCATAATCAATTGTCAAAGTTATTTGGAAGTGTTGCAAGCTCTTTCTAGCAGATTACAAAATGCAGCACCTGAACTTCCTGAACCAGAACTGGCATTGTGTGTTGTGGTTAAGTAGGACCAGAGTCAAACATTTTGCTCATGCACATTATCAGCATCATCATGATACAAAAAAAAGGATGGAAATTACTACCTAAGGCACGTCTTATTTTCTACAGCAATTTTCATGAAAGGTGCCAATACTTCTGAAGCCGTGTAGAGCGGAAATATCTTAGGGAACCAGACGGATTTCTCTTCATTGAGTTGCTTGTATGAAACTTCCTGATGGTAATGATTGAGAAAGCAGGAGCATAACTGAGCCAAAGCCCCTCAACACTAACGTCCTCTTTCTAATCTGTATTAAGGGATGAAATTCCCTTTGCCTGAAATCACTTACCATTAATCTAGTAGCAATGAAAACACCATACCACTATTTTTTTTTTTTTTTTACAAATCTGATAAGTAGTCATGTTACTACGGAACTGCGTTACAGAGCAGTTTCGGGTTTGAATCCAGATTCATTTGGCCTTTAGATAAGTATCACTGAGGACTGCTATGAACATGGAAAGCTGATTATTAAATCTTGAGTGACCATCTTTCAAATAGCTAAAAACGGTGTGGCAATTTAGTGTACAGCACTGATAATTATGGCCGACACGCTGCTATAGAATATCAGTGCACAAAGAAAGAGTTTAGGGAAGTCAGCATAATCCTGATTTCCATAATAGCTTTTCCCCAAGCAATGTTTTGGTTATAGAGCTAAACGCTTGGATTTAAATTTTTACCATGCATAACTATTACATAGAACAGTGTTTCACATCAGTACAAATACTAGATACGGGGCACAAATAACCCTACAAATTATAATTGGTTAATAATGGAAACATTAACCCTGAACTAAAATTTCTTGAGTCTTGATAATTTGCAAGAACAGAATAAATGCTTAGGTCTGTTTCCCCATAGCACCGGAAGCCTGCCTCTGGTGACTCTCTTTACTGAATACTAATCATCTCGAGCTAGATGCAGATGGCTTACTGAGAGATTAAGGGATTTTATCACTGAATTAGGATGATAGAGCGTTCTTAACAACACAGTTTTCATGTAATTTTGACAGAATGTTTATTGTAACTCAGATGAAGATCAAACCCCATTTTATAAATGATTAATGCAGAAACCCTAATAAATTCACAAGGTTCACAAATGTGTTTTAAGGCTGGTCGATATGATATAGTAACATAATAAAAGATGCTACAGTCCCTGGTGGCCTAGAGGCAGGATCCCACGCTCTCACCGCTGATTCCCAGGCAGGGAACCAACATAGCCACAGAGGAGTTATGTAAAAGAGGAGTAACTCTTATGCCCCTTTTCCACCAAAAAGAACCGGGTGCTGGTTCAGAGCTAGCACTGGTGCTGGTTCAAAGTTGGTTCCACTGGCGATCCTTCTAAGAACCGGTTTGCCTTTCCACCGGCTAGAGAGCATCACAGAGCCAAGTCTGACGTCACTGTATACGCGTCACGTGTCCCAGCAACTTTAGCGCAGCAGCGGCAAACACAAACTCATCAACAATGGCGGATGTTGCTTTACTGTTAATACTCATGGCTTTGTGAACCTACATTAGCATCCAAACGCAGCGAATCCAACGTGTTTGTGCAGCTCCATGTAATTTGTATAAACTGAGGTTGTCATCGAGAAAGTACATTATGTTATTTTATCATTAACACAGAAAAAAGGTAGCCTTAGCATGTAGATACTTACTATAATGTGTGCTTAAAGTAAAAAAGTATTAAACATTATTATACTTAAGCTACATTATCAAACGTGCTAACAGTAGCCCCACCCACCGCCCCTGACACAAGCGGTTCTTAAGTGTAGACCAGCAACTTTTTGGTGCTACTTAAGAACCACTTTTCCTGGTTCAGAGCTGGTGCTTTGGCTGTCGAAACAGAAAGAACTGGTTCTAAATTAGGCTCTGGCTCCAAACCAGCACTCAAACTGCCTCGGTGGAAAGGGGGCGTTAGTGACTGTCCCAAGCCCGGATAAACTGTGAGGGTTTTGTCATGAAGGTCAACCAGCGGAAACCTGCGCAAATCAAAATATGCGGATCGGATGGTCTGCCTTGGCAAACCCAAACAGGAAGATGCCACACAAAGATGACTACGACATACGTTTATGAGATACAACAAGAATCACTAGTGCAACCGAGCGTTACAATTATATATCACACCATTAACACTACTTGCAAAGTATTAGATTTGTCAATTCACTGGAAACAAATTTTAACCTTTAAAAGTAAAAATTGTCATCGTTCTTTTCCTCTTTTGGCCTAAAAACCACCAACGATTTTTGGTCAAAATAATTTCATTGGCATCCCTAATAAATTCAGTTATTTTTTGTTAATAACATACTTGTCTAAAGTTACCGTCTGTACATTAAACTGTACATTCACATTAATGGACTCAAATCATTCTTAATTTCCCCTGACAGAAAGCAAGGGCACCACGAGCATGGTTAGATGGTGAAATGGGTGGGACTTCTCTAAACAACTGTAATTCATTTAGGTCTCTCCAGACCAAACATATGAAAATAATCTCTAAAGGGATAAGAGCCAGATTATGCAACCTTGACATGCAGATAACTCCAGCTTCAGTCACATCTAAACACTGAAGGTTCCACACGGATTGGATTCTTTTTAATCGTGTGAATGGTAATTGTGATTGTGAATCGCTCTCCAAAGAACAACTCACACTAGAACACTTGTCTTTATCACTGTGCCCTGAAACTAGACATGCATTAATGGGTCAGCAAGGAAGGTGATTAAACGACAATAAATGAATAACAAAAAATATCTGATATGTAAACACATCATGAAACAAGCCTATATAATCATAATCGTGCTTTGTGCCCCTTAGGAAGCTGAAAATTCCTCTTAACTTTATTTCCCAGAGTTTAAGTGAGCAGGAGGTGAACTGAATGAACATCAAGAAGCTACTTGTCAATCCTTATACAAGCTAATAAACACGGTACTAAAGGTATGTACTAAGAACATGACTATTTTGTGCAACAGGCGAAAATGCGGAAAGGAACATAATCCTGAATTTAGGATTAAAAGCAATTATCACCTGAATTTAAGAGTCAGACATTGTATGCTTTGAAAGACAAAAAAAAAGTTTGCATGCTGTAACAAAAAAAAAAAAAAGTCATTTTATAGGTCCTCACATGTTATGGGTATTTCCCTGAGTAACTAAAGAAGAGCAAGACATTGTATATTCCAGCTTATGGCACTATATTTCTGATTTGTTTTCTTGAGAAGTAAAAAGCACCAATGGCACAAGCAAGCTACAAAATACATGGACAGAACAGCGGCTTGATGAAAAGTGAAGTGAAGTGAAGGACATACGGCTAAGTATGGTGACCCATACTCAGAATTCATTCTCTGCATTTAACCCATCCAAAGTGCACACACACGGCAGTGAACACACACACCGTGAACACACACTCGGAGCAGTGGGCAGCCATTTATGCTGCGGCGCCCGGGGAGCAGTTGGGGGGATTCGGTGCCTTGCTCAAGGGCACCTCAGTAGTGGCCGACCCGAGACTCGAACCCACAACCTTCGGGTCAGACTCTCTAACCATTAGGCCACGACTGCCAGACAGAAGACTAACTGTGATGCGATACAAGAAACATAACTATGATTTAGAGCATGTATTAAACATATCTGGTGCTTAGTTCAACTCTCTGGTTCCTGAAGAACTTTAAAGAAAGCTTCCATCTAAAAAAATGAGGAACATGTTTTTTTTCCCCTTTAACAATTGGGAGTTCCAGCCTGGGAGTGCTTGTTTTCTGGATACAGCCGTATGTCCAGTAAAACACCACCTACAAACTAAACAAAGGCAGGCCATGTGTAGTTTCCATGAGGATGTATGGTATTTGTTGCTGCTGTGAATGAGAGTTGCTAAGCACATTTTCTAAGAATTCTAACAAGCAAAATAAGCAGAAAATATGGCAGTAATTACTTTAACCTTAAATCACTTCTCAGTTATATTCACTTTTTTCGTGATATTTTTTAAATAAATTTGCAGGTGAAGTGATTATTTAATGTAGAGGTGAGCCACAAATGTCAAGTGAAGCCCAAGACAATATGTTCTATTAATAATGGAGACACACAGGAACATCTACAGACTTATTGTGTTTTATTAATTATATTAGAAGGTCAAGCAGTTGTTTAAGTTGTACATTATCGGTCAGGCTGAAAATGTTGTGTGTATTTGTATGTGCTCTGTACATAAACACACTAAACACTAATTTAGGTGCTTTCCAAGCTACACCACTGACTATAAAATATTAAATATTACAAATGTCAGAACTGCATGCACAGTTATGTTCTAATTGCAAGAACTGCAAATATCACAGTCATAATGGTGAATGTAATATTACTGATTAGTATAACATTTGAAGACTTGTGAAGATTTATAGTCCTTAGTGCATTAAATTTACAGAGCCAGCAAGAACAAAATACTAAATAACTATATATGAGATCCTGATTTTATTACTCTCCATTTCCTGTGGTGCAGCAATTTCATCTAGGTTCATTTACGACACTCACTAACTAATGAAATGTTTTTCGTCCCAGTCAGTCTTAAGTCTAAACTGAAGCAAACCAGATCAGGAGAAACATTTCTGGTATCTGAAAAAGCAATAAAAAAAATGCCTGGTATATTGTTTGCTGGACTCAGTATATAACTGTCATATGACAGACTGCAATTCAGGGTGATAAAGTTCTTTCTTGAAAGGAAGAGTTGTGGAATATTTGAGTCAGAAGCAATTTTATATGACATGGGTTCTCACATGTTTTTGAGTCACGGAAAACAATAGTTTACATAATTGGTCACAGTTTATGCGTTAGACAGATGACAGGGTACATAAGGAAGAACAAGACATTGTTATAGCACTACAAATGATATCAAATGATCTGATTTTCTGAGCCATAGAAAACACCTTTGAAAAGATCTTTCTACAAATTAAATATTTATTTTGACAGAACAAAACAGCATATTGAGACTCCTCAATACGGACATGAACAGCTTACATATCCCTTTGGACTTCATCACTCCACTGACACTCTGCAAACTGTACTTCTACTGTTACTACATGCAAGACATCTCCACATTACGTTTCTGTATTGTTACTACATGTAAAGATCATTTTTAGTTAAAAACTAAGGTCTAAGGTGGAGCAGGTCAGGTTTATATTTCACTGCAATTTATAAACTGCATGTAACTTTGACCAGGACAAAAAAAAAATCTTAAATCTTGAAACAGCAGTTCTGAGAGAATACAAGCGTAACGAGATGTTATACATGATATATTACATGTCTTAATAGAGCTGTGCCTTAAATCATTTTGTTAAAAGCTTCTAGTGCTCAGTTCAACACTGTGGTTTTCATCAAGCTTCAATTATATGATGCTGATTAATTGTTAAACAGATTATATGGGGAAAAAGGTTAAATCTAAACCAAAATAACAAGCCATAAAAGCCTCACTATGGAGTACTGGAACACATGGTGCAGGAACACATGAGGATCCTTTTCCTAGTACGTAAATACACCACATCTTGAAACAGAGAAAAGAGACAGTGTGTGTGAGTGTGTGTGTGTGTGTGTGTGATTTCAATCTAAATGTAATCTTCAAATGTAATCACTGAATGTAGCCTGAACGATGAGTTTGTATTTATAAGTAAAATATGTATGTATGTATGTATGTATGTATGTATGTATGTATGTATGTATGTAGGTATGTAGGTGTCCATATGCTTGAATTTAAATGTTCACAGCATCTGGTGACTAAACAGATTTTTTGATAAAGTAACATGTGGGTTAACCTGTTCTCCTTTCACAGTTTCATTAA
This sequence comes from Tachysurus vachellii, assembly GCF_030014155.1. Classification (NCBI taxonomy): domain Eukaryota; kingdom Metazoa; phylum Chordata; class Actinopteri; order Siluriformes; family Bagridae; genus Tachysurus; species Tachysurus vachellii. Next base: position 12,151,124 of record NC_083467.1, on the reverse strand, counting down.
TCTTTCCTTAGATTAGAGGACAAAAGTTAGGTGTAGACAGAAAAAGTTAGTGAGCTAAACACTGATTTTCTTAACATGCAAAGATGGCAAAAATGACAGGTTGCCATATATATCTAAAACACCCTTTAACCAAGGTGTGACAAATATATATTCATCATTGCTATACGGTGTACACATGACACAGGAAACATGACACAACACCAGTCTCTAAAGTCACACAGTTTTCAGTCCCGCAGTCCTTCACTATACATTGTGTCTTTCATATCAATAAATACATATCTTTACAGTGAAAAATAACTTAGGAGCTTGAATGAGTTTAGTGGACTAAGCCTTATAACACAACACAATCATTAAAAAAAAAAAAAGTCTCTATTAATTATAATATAAACAGCATCTCGACACATTATTGTTTTTGTTCATGCTGTAGTTTTTATTCAGGTTTACCACCATTAGGCTAAGTAGTCTGTGCCCCAGAGCAGTGTATAGTGTCGCGAATTGTAAACAAACGAGCACAAAAACAACAGAAATGCTTTGAGAGGAAATGTATTTTTCATCCGAAACCTTACCACACACTGTCTTGATCCGCTCAACAGTCGTAATGTTATCTTTTTACAGGCATTAATCGTGTGTTCAGTGGCACAAAGCTCGGGTTCTGTATCAGAGAGAAAGCTGTTGCCCCTGATAGCACGACCCCACCCTCCAGATTGGGGGAAAAGCTGAAACTACACCGGATGTTGCGTCATAACATCAGACTGACTACATCCGCGATCACATTCCACCATATACAGTAGGTGGCGTGTTATTACAATTCGCACTTTTAGTCGTGTAACGTGTGAGTTCTTACTAATGGGTGGTGATTAGTAGTTGTATTAAGACTACTAACTTTTGTGTCAACACAAGATTTGGTTGTTTCTGTTGAAAAAAAATGCCATGTGTCTGTGTTAACAGTGACAAATACAGCCAAGATGTTAGGAATTAAAAGTAACAGTGCTTTGTGATCTTATTGTGATCTTATATTGCCTTGTGTGTGTGGAGTTTGCATGTTCTCCCCGTGCCTCGGGGGTTTCCTCCGGGTACTCCGGTTTCCTCCCCCGGTCCAAAGACATGCATGGTAGGTTGATTGGCATCTCTGGAAAATTATCCGTAGTCTGTGATTGCGTGAGTGAATGAGAGTGTGTGTGTGTGCGTGTGTGCCCTGCGATGGGTTGGCACTCTGTCCAGGGTGTATCCTGCCTTGATGCCCAATGACGCCTGAGATAGGCACAGGCTCCCCGTGACCCGAGATAGTTTGGATAAGCGGTAGAAGAAGAATGAATGAATGAATGAATGAATGAATGAATGAATAACGGGAATATATGGAAATAAACTGGGAATTTAAAAAAATGCAGAGTTGCCTATAACAAGGAACTTAAATGTAGTTAAAAAATTTTTGCAGCATAATTTTGTTTAAAACAACAAGATTTAATGCAATTTAAGTTGAATTTGTACCCTGTATTCCTCGGTCACTTGCACACAGCACACTGCTTACTGGAAGGCCATTGAGGCCAAACCCCCTGCATGTACTTGCATTCTTCTATAACATGCACAGTAACACTTTATTTTAGGGTCATTTAACTAGTTGCGTATTAGCATGAATATTAATAGAATATTGGCTATTTATTAGTACTTATTAAGCACATATTAATGCCTTATTCTGCATTACCTTATTCTACATTCTTAATTGTGCCCAATACCTAAACTTAATAACTACCTTACTAACACTTATTAAGCAGTAAATTAGGAGTGTTACCACATTCACAGATAATTTGATGACCCTCCACACACACTTTTAATAAAAAATAAATCCTCCATATATCACTTAAGGGGGGATTCATCTCCATTTTCCAGGCCTTCACTACCACAGAAGCAGAGACCTAATAAGCTTGAGAAAAAATGCTTCATTTTACATTTTGATTGGGACTTTTTTAGAAGGGCAAGGGTGGGGGATGCTTTCATTTTACAGCAATCATAGGGAAATATGTTTATTACAATTATTAAGTTTATTATGTTTATTACAAGCATAATAATGTTTATTATGCTTTTGTGTTACTCAATGAAAGAATCAGTTAAAGCTCTACTTACAATTAAATCAGTCAAGACATCATTTTTAAAATTTGTATTGCCTTGCGTGCATGTCTGCTTATGACCAAACAAAATGTTTATTTATGTTTGTATATGATATAGTTTATAGTTTATATACATTTCCCTATATTTCCAAATAATTCCCATAAATTACTGTAAATTCCCATAAATTTCCACAAATTCCTGTAAAGTTTCCAATTTTGAATATTCCCAAAATTCCCCAGATTAAGTTCCCGTGGAAAGTTTCCGGAAATTTACCGGAAATTTACCAGAAACTTTCTGCCCCTTTGCAAACCTAGTTGCATTCATATCACTGTGTACTGCTATTATTAGAATTAGAATAGGGCTCAAAATAGACGTCTTGGATTCCACAAGATGTTGGGAATAATCCTTAAAAGAGATTGTGGTCTTTGTTGACATGACTGACATGATTGTGACATCACACTATTTCTGCAGCTTTCTCAGGTGTACTTTTATGATGCAACTCTCCCATCGTACCACATAATCATGTGTTCTACTGGATCCCAATCCTGTGACTGGGAAGATCACTGAACTCGTCATGTATATGAAACCAACACAAGGTAGGTTGTGTCAAATCTTCCTGCTTTTGGTGCCAAAGTCTGACCCTACCATCTGTGTGCCTCAGTAGAAACTAAAATTTGTTTTGTTTTTCCAGTCTTGCTGAGCCTGTGTCCACTGCAGCCTCAGCTTTCTGTTCCTGACTGAGGACTCAAGGTTTGACATGTTGTGCATTTTAAGATGCTTTTCTGCTCACCCCAGTTGAACAAACTGATTATCTATTACTGTAGCCTTTCAGTCAGCTCAAACCAGTGCCTATTCAAGGCCAGCAAGGTGTTTGTGTCCACAGAACTGCCACTTACTGGATGTCATTTTTTCTAATGGTTGATCTGACCATTTCCCGAAGTTGCTGGTTTGTATCTGCACTGTTTTATGCATTGTGCATCTTTTGCTGATTTATTGATTAGATAATTGTATGTATGAGTAGGTGTACAGGTATTCCTGATAAAGTGCTCAGTCTAAGTCTAAATGAAATTATAGGGCCACCTGCTGGAGACTATAGCATATCAGAAAGAAGTGACACTTGTCTGTCAGTAGTATACTGGTACTTGTACCTTGTAATGGGATTAATTTATATCTGCGACAGTCAGTTTTGACTGACTTCTTTAAATTAATATTTTATTTACTTCATAGTTGAGACAGCCATCTATGGAATGTGCATTAATTTAAAAATCATATGGAAAAAAAAACAAGAGGACTGCCATTAAACACATTCAATAGAATTTAAACAAACATGTGGAAAGATGAAGACAGTAAGAGGTCCTTTATTCCACACCAAAATGAAAATGGGCAGTGGTGGGGCCCATACTGTCAATGGGCAGTGGTGGGGCCCCTACTGTCAATGGGCAATGGTGGGGCCCCTACTGTCAATGGGCAGACGTGGGGCCCCCATTGTCAATGGGCAGTGGTGGGGCCCCTACTGTCAATGGGCAGTCGTGGGGCCCCCACTGTTTAAAAATAATATCGCACTCACAATTGTGCGTTTATACTGAACATTGGCAGTGATTACCTTGGGCCTAATGTCAAAACTCAATATTTCCATACTCAAGCTCATGTGATACTGCTGAAGTGATTTGAAATTAAATGTACACACCTGTACATTCAGTAACATTATTAAGTTACTTAATATAACTATTTCCATGCCGTATCGGTGGCTAAAAACGCCGGTTATTACGCCAATGTTTCTGCAATTTTACATATATAACATCGCCTTTACTTTGACCCGCCCACTCAGACTTGTTCACTGTAAGTAGCCAAGGCACAACAGGTAGCTATGGTAATGTTTTTCTGATTTCAGGGAGTCAGATCATTTGACTCAGCCTGCCAATAAGAGCCGACTCCCATACGGCTCATTATTTGTTCTCTAAAAGGGGCAAAGTTTGCGTAACGAACGCTCACGCGAAATAACAGTTGGGAAACATATTTTAAATGAAACGCATGAATTAAAGTTCACAACCAGACTAACGGCATCGCCCTCAGCTACAAGAGATAGAGAAGTGAAGGCAAAATGCATACGGCTCATATGAGCGAGTCGACTCTTAGTGTTCTCAGTGTCAGTTTGAAGAGCCGTGTAAATGAGCCGACTCGTTCGCGAACCATACCTCACTATAACAGGGAAGAGTTAAAACGGTAAGCAAACTAAAGCAATAGCTGAACTTTATGAAAACAAACATGACCGGTTCAGAAAAGAAAGTTTTCTGTTTAGTAACGTTAAAAGTTAGCTACTAGCTTTGGGGAATGTCGTTGACGCGAAAGATAGCTAACGGTCACGCCTGGCTTCTGGTTTAAACTACAGCGCCATTTCTTTCTGTTGGTTACCGTTTACTTTCTGCTAAACTCGGATCCTATGGGAAGCAGGTTTAGTCCGATTATGGATTAGACGACATCTACAACTACACAAACAAGCAATTTACTGTCTTAAAACAAGTTAATATAACTAAGAAGGTACTTTCATATGACTTGAGTGTTGTAGACACAGTCACCACAAACCCTTTCCGTCAAGTTAAGTGGATCCGTGAGAATTTGTTTGCGTTTTCAGTCCATGTTTGTTCGTAGTTCTTAAGTTAGATAGTGAATAAGTTAAACTAAGATAAGTTCATTGTGAAAAGCAAAAACCACCATTATCAAAGCTGTTATATTTCTTCCAGAGGTCTAGTAGTTATTAATCAGTTCGACAGCACACAAAAAAAACAGCTTTATAAATAACTTAAACATTCCTGAACAGAAAACTCAGTTGTATTTATTGTACACATTTAAGTAATGTTTATGAGTCTCTACAGAAGGGTCCTTGGCTACAACCGAAGGGATATAAATAGCTGACAAATCTACACTATGATGAGCACTGACAGGAATTTTGTGTAGAATAGTTTCTTCTTTTCCCTTTAAAATAATATAAAATGAATGAAGTTGGTCTATAAATGATGTTAACTTGGAGCTACCTAATAATATTAATTATTAAGTAATTCAGTACTTTTGATAATGTTATGGGCATTATTTCTTGTTTTTGAATCATTTTACATGTAGTAAAAGGTATCAGTATAGTCCTGTTTATATATAGCAACACAATGGACGTGTTCTATAATCACATGACTGCATATCACCTGCCAGTGTAACAGATTATATAACCTGCAATGAAGAATTCTTATTACTGCCATTTGAGCAATGAATGTGAGCTACTGTATAATTCAACTCTTGTGTTCAGTTTTTGTCGTTTTCCGTTTTTTTTTTGTTTGGTTGGTTGTTTTTTTTATTATTATTATTTTTATTCTGCTTTTTTTTTTTTTTGGCAAAGTTTCCTCTATCTTATTCCATACTTAGTCTGTAAAAGAAATATTTTGTTTCCAGGAAGAGAAGTGTAAGTGTACTTATGACACCCTCACAGGCCTAGTATGAGCAAGAAGATTGATTCCTGTCTGTGGACTTCTGTGCCTCAGAGTTCTCCTGCACCATGTGACCGCTATAAGCATGCTATTTGTGCTTATAATGGGAATGTTTACCTACTTGGAGGTAGATGGAAGCACTCATTAAAAGATTTCTGGAAATACAATGTGGGTAAGTCATATTGTTCTGTGTGTCACTGGAAGTTGCGTCTTTAGATTAGTGAGATAAAATGGTTGTTGAAATTGAATACATTTTGTTTAATATTAGTGTGTAACAAGTGGATCAAGTTGGACTGTGACAGTGACAATGCACCTGATGAACTGGAGGAACACAGCATGGTGTCTCATCAGGTGATTTTAATATTAATTTGGTGTTTATTGTTGTCTCAATATATAATGCATCCCTATGATGTAAATGATCAGAAACTGCAGAAATAATATGGTAGAACAATGCATTACCTATTATATTACCCATATTATGCTTTTATTCTGTTTTAGGGTGTCCTCTACATATTTGGAGGCTTAAGGGATTCAGCATATTCTGACACAAAAACCCCTCTATGGTTGTTTGACACAGGTAATGCAAAATGCATTAATTATCTAAATAAATTCCCTATAATCATTTAAAATGTAATAGATGAATGGTAAATATTTCTGCTAACATGATTTTGTCTAAACAACCCGTAGAACAATGTTTTCCAGTCATATGTTTAATTATTTTTCACTATACTTACTGTTTTGTATATTCTTATTTTTATTCCCAATTTCTATTCTTTGTAGCTAAAGAACACTGGTTCTTCATAGAAGAGCAAAGTCCACTTGCTCAGGTAAAAGATAATCATAAAAAGTTCATAAAAACTCATGTGTAGTTCATAAAAACTCATGTGCAACCTGAGAAAATCCTTCATACAATAAACATCTGACATTTTTTTAAATGATGTTGTGATAACTACATGCTTTCCTAAACTGAAACATGCTTTTCTTTTGCATGTGTTAAAAATACATGCCAAGATCTAGCATTAGAGGTATATTTATGGTTCTTTAAAGTTGAGGTGTATTGTTACTGTCAGAAATCCATATTTTGGCCAGACTGTGATTTTCATAATTTTTTAGCTTTGTTAAAAACACATGCAGCAAATTTGAAGGGTTTTCCCAGACTGCTAATGGTTTTAGGATTTTGAATGCATTAGCAAACAGGTATTTTAGACTCCTCTGCTCCACCATCTCCGTCCTTTTTTTCTAGAATGTGGCACCAGCCAACAGAAAGGGACACAGTGCTGTTGTGTTGGGATCTTCAATGTTTATTTATGGAGGATACATTGACATGCGAGGGACCTCACAGGAGTTCTGGAAATTTAACTTAGGTCAGTAATATTAGGTTATAAGAAGAAAAGTAAACATGTTAAACTGTGAGACAAATGGTTTTCAGGTGACAGTTGACATGCTTGAATGTTGTTTATTAGCCAGATTTTCCCACACAGGAATCAGTAATAATTCTCTTTTCCTGTCAAGTGATCTTAAAATATGTGCATGCAGAAGCTGGCCCAGATACATGCCTGCACATGCCTACAATTTATTTTGAATGCTTATTGAAATATATACCTTTCACTCTATCATTTTAGTAATTAAAAAAGATAAAAAAAATTTATAGTATTCTTGGTTTCATAACCCAGGGACAATTTAGCACACAGACACTGAGCCAGATATTAACTCCCAAAAGATTTAGTCATTCGTAACTGTGAAATGTGAGTCAACTGTTCTCTGTTGTGCCTTTATCCGCAATAACAACAATTTCACACCCAACAGATGAGATAAACACCCAGTAGAGAAAACGCTATTCAAATTATAAAGTATTAAAAGTATTGTGAACAGTGGATTTTAAATGGTTGTGTAAATAATAAATGTTTCAATAATTAAAAAGATCTCACATCAATACACACACACACACACACACACACACACACACACACACACACAAATATATATATATATATATATATATATATATATATATATAATGTGTGTGTATGTATATATATATATAATCACACTATTGGTGATCTAATCTCAAAATCTAGTATTACTGTACATCAAAGTTGCTCAAAAGCTTGTAGCTTTTGCAAATAATGTCACTGATGTGGCCAGGTGTCTCTATATTAGACTCCAGGTTATGGTCACTCTTGAGTATTGCACAAGTGGGTCCTGGACCTCGGCATAGCCACTCTGCTATAACCCATGAGGACTGCATGTACCTGTACGGTGGTCTGCAAGGTTTGAAGGAGCAGAGAGACCTGTGGAGATGGAGTTCCTATGACCATACTTGGACCTGCATCAGAACCTTGTGAGAAAATCAGTCTAAATATCAGTTGAAATGATTACTGAAAAGATTTTGTATGCAAATTATTACAACTGAAAAGCAGGTACATTTGCAGAAGTCTTTTAACAGTTAAAGAGAAAATTATACCATTGAATAGGTGTTTAAAAATCAGAAGGTTTACCAATATCATTCCTTAGTATCTCAAGATTATTTAGATGTAAAATTGACACTTTTATATAGAGAGGTTTTCATTAGCATGTCACTTAAAACATGTTTCTTTTAGTTGGCAGTCATGTTGTATTCTGTGTTGTCACAGTTATTTTCCAACGCATAACATCCTGTAATTGCTTTTATATTTGGCCAAATTATTATGTATACTGTACAAGTTGACTTCATAAATTGTCTCTGAAGCCCTCTAGTGGCTGGCTGCAGAGCAACGTTCAACCCTGCCTATTCCTTTGTTAGTAAATTGAACCCAAGGCAAACGTTTAAATTAACGTTAAATATCTGCAAATTAGTGTATAGATGTGTTTTTTTAACAAGTTCAGTTGACTTTTATGTCTCTTCAATTTTTTTGCGTACAGTAAACGAGTTGCTAATGTTGATGTCTAAGCTAACTAAAACCATCTAACCAACATGAGTAACGAAGTGATGGCACAAACAAAGAGGTTAACACCAGCTAAATTTCATAACAAATTATTGACTGTAAGACCTTAGCAAACACAGAATATCTTGGTAAGTTTAGTCACTCACTGCATTGATACTGATAAAAGATATGAAAGTATCTAACAGCAGGTGTCAGAGATAGATAAAACTCAACAACAGTAAAATCAATATATCTGTAAATTATACTACTGTTAGCATTTTGTATATTATTATATGTACTGTGCATGCACTGGCTCCAAGGTCTCTAGTGAGAGATTTTTACAGTATGGTGACTCCAATTCATTCTCATATACATGTTTATTAATACTGTATCAAACCAGGTTCTGCTGGAATACACCTAAAAGAACAGTGGCTAAATTGCCCATTTATTGCATAAATATATTTAACATTTATTTTTTTGCCTCCCTACTTCAATGTGCAGCTCAGGACCCTCTAAACTTATGGGACACTCAGCTGTGGTGTACAAAGACAGCATGCTGCTTTTTGGTGGAGGAGAGACCCAGACTGCTCCCACTAACTGCTTGTGGAGTCTCAATCTTACAACACGTATGTGGGAGAGGCTGCCTTCATTGCCTGCATCCACTGCCCCATGCCGGATTCACCACTGCAGTGTGGGTCTTGGGCCTAAATTCCTGCCCAGACCACCAAATAATACTAGTAGTAAAGATATCTCCATCTCAAAAAGTAAGGACAACACATTCAGACCCTTTAAGAACAAATGTTTCCCTTCTAGTCCCTTAAACTGGAAGCCTGAGGAGGACATAGAGCTACAGAGCCTGTCTGTCAGCTTAAAAAGTACTCAGACATACGAGAGCTGCCTCACCTTTGAAAACCAAGTTGCTCAAGGGAACAGGTACAGTGAGCACTCGGAAAATGAAACAGAGGACACTATACAGGTCCCAATGCCTGACTTGCTCCTTATAGTGGGAGGTAAACCTCTAAAAGACCAAGCTGCCATTTCAGTGTGGCAAATGACTCTGGGAGACTAGCAGAGATATGGTGAAAAGTTCTATACATGCAAATGCTGCCTTCTCAGAGAGAAAAATGAATAGCCTTAATCATCCTTTATGAGGATATACATTATTTATTTCTTGGAGCATCCGCTGGTGCATTAGTGACATTCTGATTTATTACTCTGATTTAAGTAGTGTTGTCTTGTATATTTGTCCAAAAGAATTATTTCAGAAATGCATGTATATATGTGCGTATGTAAATGTAATGTGTATATGTAAATAAATGTAATTACACCTTTTACTTCCTTGTTCAACGTTTGTCTGCGATGTGCATTACACTTTTTTTATTGAGCAAGTGTAGCATCGTCATATTCATTGATTCATTTACTTATTTTCAGTAACCACATTATCCTGGTCAGGGTCACAGTAGAACGTGAATGAAATGGTGACAGAATATCTCTGGATTGAATGCCAGTGCAAAGGGCATCTGCACACACATTCTAATACTCATTCTAATAACACATTTACTAGCATAATTTTGGGGAAGATGAGAGGAAATGGAGAGCCCAGAGGAAAGTCCATATGCATCGGCAATCATGTTTTGTGCTTTTGTGGATCTTTCAGATCAACATATTTGCACATTTCCTGTTAGTTCCTGATGTTAGTTCCTTTTTTCTTCGCAGTAGTGACAAACTCTCAATTTTTCTAAATTCATAGTGTGATGCGACTTAACCAGATTTAAGAACATCCACAGTTATGCATGCCATATTACTGAACATTTTAGACAGATCAAAATTCTCTTGTACTTATTGACATTTTTTTTACAAACATAACTTTTATTTATTTATTTTTTCATTTATTTATTGCTGATTGTGTCAGTGATCTTAGCACCATGTGACAGATATACCAGGCACTATAAATTCAGAATTAAGCTTATAATCTATACATTATACAGTCTGAACAAGAGATGGCGCCAAAGCACAAATCATCTTATAATGTCTTATATAAATAAAGATACATGTACATACGTTTAAAAGCCACACTACTGTGGAAAATAAAAAATCTTGATAAATATTTCAAGGTCAAAAATTCATTAATAATGATTTGACATAGACAAATGTTGTGATACTATACCAAAAAAAACATACATTAAACCATTAATAAGAAACTTTTGATGGATGTTAAACACAATAAGGTGTATATTGTAAGTGTCATCTAATACTTTGGAGGAAAAAAAATTACAATGAGGTTTACACTTCATTCAGTATTTAACTTTGGCTGGACATCTCTGTTGATCTGAGGATGAAGTGAATGGCTCAGCTGTAGATACTGTTCTCGCCTCCACACACGTTAATCTCCTCTCGACCCACGTGGTTTCAACTATAAAAAAGTTTCCTCGCGAGGCGGTTTTAGAAGCTTGATTGCACTGGGGAAAGGACGGAAAGCACAACATCGTCTCCGTATTACGCGCAGTCTGTGCACTGAAATAATTCCGACCTGGACGAAGACGAGGTGCGATCTGATATAGTGGACAATATTTCAGATGTTAGTCCTTTCAGTGACAAATCTCTGCAAGCGATCGCTCGGACTCTGATAGCATTATTTTGTACGGGGATGACTTTTCTCATGCCGTCATTAGGAGGACGAGATGTCAAACATAAGGACGACATGTGGCTAAGTGCACTGATGTAGCCTGAGGTTGAGTTTGGATGCTCGAAGTCAAGCTCCATCCTTCACAAAAAACCATGACGCATAGAGCTTTCTCTGAGACGACTGCTGGAAGAAGCCTGGACTGTTCCTAATATCCAGATCGTTCTTAAGTGCGATCTCACGAAATAGAACTTTTGTAAAAAAAAAAATTATTTATTTATTTTTTTATTTTTTTTATGAACACGTTGTTTAAATATCTCGTGTGGCTGCACGGTGTCGATTTACCGTGAATGCAAAGTAAACTCGTCTGACCTTTTAGTCTGTGTAATTAACGGCGATCGCGAGTGGACGCGGTGGATTCAAGATGAAGGTAATAGTGCGGGTGGTGTTTTGTTTACTGGCTTGCGTGCTGTCAGTGAGAGGCGCCGGGAGCGACACCCACACGCTGCCCCAGGACTCGTGCACGTCATGCGGCCTCGGCCGTCCCGACGTTCCAGACGCTATGGACACTGACTTTCTGGAGGCGGTGAAGAGGCACATACTGAGCAGACTGCAGATGAGACAGAGACCTAACATCACGCACCCGATCCCGAAAGCTGCTATGGTCACAGCACTAAGGAAGCTCCACGCCGGCAAAGTAAGAGAGGACGGCAGGTTCGAGATTCCCAGCTTAGATGGCCAAGCCGCATACAGCAACGAGGCGCAAGAGGAAACATCAGAAATCATCAGCTTTGCCGAGTCAGGTGTGTAGGAAATGTCCTACTCTATAACATAATGGGTCTAATCCGTTTGTTTCCAGAATTTTTTGACAACGTAAACAGGCGAATGACATGTGCAGAAATGATGCTGTGTTTATTTGTTATAGTTACCAAAAACCACTGGAAAAAAGTCCACGTGGACTGACTTTTTAATGATTTTATTAATTTTTAAAGTTCTAACAAAACAGCAGAAAAACGAACACATTATTAGTTACATAGACACTATGTCCTAAAATATTGCAACCCATTTTGATAACGATATGTGACTTATTGTGTTACTTTTAACAATATTACAAGAACTAGGGTTATTCAGAAGCCCCACAGAAAAAAAAGCACAAATGAAAGCACAAATAAATTATGAATCACATTAGATTCAATTCTAACTTATTGTCTCAGAAATATAAACTATATTATTCAACCCTAAGTAATAGTTTATAGCAACAGCACTGATTTACAAATAACATGTGTCTGTACATGGGAGGTAAAAGCTTAATATTATAAAGATTGTGGGATATTTTGTTTATAAAATGTTATAAAAATGTTTGTATAACATGTTTCGCTAATTACAGCCTGAAAATGGTTAGAAATATTGTATGATCTGAGTGCCATCAGCTACAGAATAGCTAGCAGAATTTCTTTATCAAACTTATTTTATATATACATGTAGCAAATGAGGTATAGTCTGAGGTATATTCTGCTGTGACAAATTAGATATTTTCAATAACTGTATAGTATAATAATAATAATAATAATAATAATAATAATAATAATAATAACAACTTACATTTGAAGGAACCTCGGTAACAATAGCTATTTTTCCTTTTGAAAAGTAAAAATCTGCAGTGTCAAAAGTACTTATTAAATTAAATTAAATGTAGTTATACATGTCTATTTAGATCTAGGGTAAAAAAATATACATATATATATATATATATATATATATATATATATATATATATATATATATATATATATAGAGAGAGAGAGAGAGAGAGAGAGAGAGAGAGAGAGAGAGATTTTAAAATATATACATATACATATACATGAATCTAAAATATGCCTAAATATTTGTATTTTTTTTTTGATGGTTGTAGTATGAAAGATGAAGCATGGTGCTTCTCAGCCTGTCTCCCATATCTCCTATTTTATATACCTGCACAACACGTAAGCTTGGACAACTTCTTTTCTCCACCAAGAATGAATGAAACACACATATGACAAGTAAACAAGGGGTTTAGCAATTGTTGGTAGGGCAGTGTGTGTTTGTGTGTTCAGGTTAAACCGAAAATGTTAACATTAGAAACGAAAAAATAATAAGTGGGATAATCCATGACACATTTGAGTTGTGGTGGGGGATAGAGGCTGTTGTGGGGGATGGTCTACTCATATCGTAGTTTTGCAAAGAATGAAAGAATGCTTTTAAAATATCAAAGCAAAGCTAGGCCTCTTTGCATTTTCACCCATTATTCAGGACACCTTTGAACCTTTGAGCTGCATTGTGTCACGAAACTGGCTTTGGTCCCTGCTCTCTGGACCCCTTCTGCCTCAGGGCCAGCTGGCGCTAACCCCCAGCGCGAAGGTTGCCAGCCGGGGCATGGCTTTGGGACAAGCTCCCAAGGTATTCTGCAATGAGTGGCACACTCATCCAGTGAGCTTTTAGATGCGCTTATCCAGTGTAGTTCCCTGGATCTATCTGACACCTAGGAGATAAGTCAGCAAATCACTGCTATTGCAGGCGGAAAGATGGCCTCTTTATAGAGCGCTTGACATGTCCCTTTCTTGACTCAACATGGGGCAGCAGTTTTTGTAGTTTTAGTGATTTGGTCAGAATGTTTACTTGAATCTTACACCCTACTCTAGGAGGGCAGAATGGAGAATGCTGCCAACATGCAGGTGAGAACAGCTGCCAGCATCATGTCTCTGTTAACTCTGTCCTGTGGTCCGTTTCAGAAGGATTTGGTGTCCCGTAGCCACGGGAGCGAATCGAGAGATGTGTGCTTCTCATTTGTCCATAGCTATTCGGACTCGCTGAACTCTTAACATTCAGGCGAGCATGGGAAATTAGGCTTTATTATTTGACATCATTCAGTGTAGCAGTATTCAGAGGGTTTGCAACAGGACCTGCAATTTCATCATGCCAGTCATACCCTATTTGAATTGATCCCCTTGGCAAATCATTGTTTTATTGACATTGGATACTGTCTTGGAAATTAGATTCTACAGTGTCAGTAGATTGGCAGGATGTTAGAAGCTAATCAGACAGCAGCCCATATTCTTGTACTAAGCAGTTCATATGAAGCATTTCGAACATGAGAGCAATCTCTAGTGAAGCGTTAGAATGAACTTGCTATTTATATGTCCACTTATCCATTTACTGTTTAACATTCTTTTTGGGGATTTTTGGAAGATAGCTAGGGTACTTTGATAGCATTGCCAATTTACTGTTCCGTACCCATGTTTTCGGTGGTGGGGGAAGCTTGTGGTGTATAAATTGTAATAAGTGGTTTAGATGCGTTGATCTGCTTCGGGAGAAACAGCACATACTTGGGAGTCTTCAAGGTTGCCAAATTTATGTAAACAAATCAAAATCAATTTTACACAACACCAGAATAATGACAAATCACTTTAATGTCAAATTAGTTTAACCTGGAAAAAGTTTAATGTTATGAGTAATGTTAGATCTTGGCTTACAGTTGTCTTTGCTAAACTAAGGATATTCACCTAAAATGAATAGTTAAATGAGTATTTCACCTATTTCAGCTGTACACCACCTCCTATGATCACAGGAAACGGAAAGGGAACCGGAAAGGAATGTCACACAGAGCTCCAGAGGGGAGTAAAGTGTTAATGAGAGCCAGTAATCAACCCTTCTTCCCTCTGCCTCCTGTAAAGTTGGCCAGACAGTGCTGATTGCCCATCTGTGGTTCAGCTCAGCTGAAAGTAGGCACGCCCAATCAGCATGTGGGCAATGGATCATGTGGCTACTTTCCAGACCTCATCTCCCTTCCTGCTTTTCTGTAAAGAGGAACTTTATAAACTAGTGGGCATTGTTGTTCCATCTTTCAGACCAATATGCACTGTGCATGTCATTCATTTTGAGAAGGAGCTGTTGAGGCAGGTAGTAGAGCACGTTTCTGAACAGGTAATGCCAGAATATTTATAACCTGAGGGCATGCCGGCAGTTAATGAAGTAGAAAATTTCAGAGAATTGTTTGCTAATCTGTTTTATTCAGATTTTGCTACACAGCTTTTAAAAGCTGACACCATGTCCCCAGCACTTTATTTTCTGTACCTACTGAGCTTTAACTGTGTTCCACTTTGGGACTGCCGAGTAACTGGGTTCTTGCCAGAGCAGGGGCAGGCAAACGAGTCTGGACAGGGCTGAGTGCACATAAAGCCACTGCTACATGGGGCCAGACAGGCTGTCAGAGAAACAAGCCATCTTCTGAGGCAAGCTGTTGACACTGACCTCTGCTAATCAGTTTGCAAACAAGGTAATTCCACCAATTCAGCAAATGCCAGCTGTAAGCAGCTCTGCAACTTGAACCAAAAGATCAAATGAAATATGATTAATTATACCATCCATCACTCGTTGGTGCTATAAGTGTTTGCTGGTTCAATGGAACTTTTCAAAAATTGAAAAGAAAAGGCAAGCATCCTTAACTGAACCAAACACTGGTTACATGCTGAATACAACTGAATTTTGAATACTGTGCTATGTCATGCAAATGGTTTGTATTTTCCTGATCATCCTTTTTATTCAGAGGCCACATGCACAATACTAGGCTGTGCCATAGCTGTCCAATAATACCTCACAGACTGCATTGTGCTGTCAGTCTCCAAGGCTCCAGGAGCTGTGAGTTTTCACTATGCTCACTGTGAACTCAATGAACCCCCCAGGGCAGAACTCACAATCCACCCCTACTTTCCTGCATCAGCAGCCTTCAATGCTAGGCCAACTGGGCCCAAGCCCAGTTTTGTGCTGCTGCAGCCTCTCTGTCAATCAGGATGATATATGAAAGGGAGAACAAAAACTAATGAACCTGTCAGGCATATTATAAGATATTACAATCTATCTCACATAAATTGCTATATATGATTTTTTTTGCCAGTTTCAAAACATTTTCCAAACTAAATATTACTAAAATGTTTTTTTAATACAACAAATGCATGTGTTTCAGTAAACATATTTTTCCCTCCATTTCCTATAGATGACCTGACTTCAGCAAAGTCCAGCCTCTATTTTGTGATCTCCAATGAGGGCAATCAGAACCTGTATGTACTGCAAGCCAATTTATGGCTGTACTTCAAACTTCTACCTGGAGGACTTGAGAAAGGTGTGCGTCGGAAGGTGACAGTGAGGGTGCGCTACCAGGAGCCTGGGGGTCAGGAAAAATGGGTTGAGAAACGCCTGGAGCTGAAGCGCAGTGGTTGGCACACATTCCCAATGTCAGAGGCAGTCAGAGTGGCTTTAGGGAAAGGTGGTCGACGGCAGGACTTGGATGTGCACTGTGAGGGCTGTGAGGTAGCCAATGTGGCACCTGTGCTGGTGGACATAGGCGATCCCTCTCACCGGCCTTTCCTGGTGGTGCGGGCACGCCAGGCTGAGGGGAAACATCGTATCCACAAGCGGGGCCTGGAGTGCGATGGAAATCATGATGGTCTGTGCTGCAGGCAGCAGTTCTACATCGACTTTAGGCTCATAGGCTGGAATGACTGGATCATCGCACCTGCTGGTTACTTCGGTAACTATTGCGAGGGCAGCTGCCCTGCATATATGGCAGGGGTGCCAGGTTCGGCCTCTTCATTTCACACAGCTGTGGTCAATCAGTACCGAATGCGAGGCATAAGCCCAGGCTCAGTGAACTCCTGCTGCATCCCTACAAAGCTCAGCACCATGTCCATGCTCTACTTTGATGACGAGTACAACATTGTCAAACGCGATGTCCCTAACATGATTGTGGAGGAATGTGGATGTGCCTGAGGCTGGTTAGGGTATTACAGACTTTGAATGAAATCAAAGGACATTACAACTGCAGTGACATATTTATGGGTCTGTACCACAGGCATATAAATACATGTTATTATATGTACACTTATGCACAAAATCACACACTAGTGTATGTGCGTGGAGCAGTGGCTCATCAAATATATAACAGGAGTTATTCTGTTAAAATCTTAAAACACAAAGGCATTGAAATGAGGAGGGAATGGAAATCACTAAACCTTTTGGTTATTTTCAAGTTGAAAGCATGATGTTGGCCTTTTTACTCCAACAGGACAGAAATGGACATTTACCAGTGACAAGCTGGTATTGCCCACTGCTTTGAGTGCTTTGGCAACAACCCTTCCAAGTCTAGTGAAAGCACTGACATTACAATGTCGTTCACACATCAGAACATTAGCACTTCAAAGACAGTGATAAATTATTCCATAGAGGTGGAGTTTTCAATAACTATATATAACATCACTTTGTATGTTTCTCAAGGCATTCCCACTACCATGTCTGAAATTCTATGCGGCATTTTACCATACCAAATGGGTAGGCTAAATGAAACTGCTAGTGGCCTCTTAGAAAACACTGTAACAAAGTGGCTTTCCTTCACCCTGTGCATGCATAGTCCATGTGGCAGACCGCTGAACCAAGATGTGAGGTCCAACAGGTGAAGTGTGATGTTATAGCTCTTTGGCTGTGAACTTCAGTGGCTCATAAATGCTGTCAGCACCATGTGCTCTGTGGAGGCATTATTACTGACCAGCTGGCAGTACAGCACTTGCAAAAATGCTCTAAATGCACAATTTAAAGCACTTGCCTTTTGAAATACCTTCAAAAGGATTGTCAAGAGGTGCACCTACCCCAATGCTCACTCAGTCCTATTGATATAAAGTGCCGCATAACCTATGCAATGTACAGTAATCCTGGTCCAGACTGAGTATTCTGTTCTGCTAATCTTTAACTCTATCAAATACTTGAAACATGATCTTTCGCTTTCTCTCCGAAGCGGATGATTGTTCATCTGTTTGCACTGAAAAGTCGCAGAAATAATTAAAAGACAAAAAAACAATAACAACAAAATGCTATGGAAAAAATATTTTTTATAACTGAATCTTTTTTTTTTGTGAAAATATGTGTGTATCATATAATGGAACCAAAGAGGCCAATATTTTAGTTATTATAATATGGTGGCAAGGCTATTACAATATTTGTACAATATTTGTTTATCCTTTTTAAGAAGCCTAATCACTGTGTCAGGGTACAACATCACAGATTGCAATTCAGCTCTTTTTTTATTGTGTACAGCAAACCATTCATATTTAATTCTCTCATTTTCTATGTAATGAAACTTATTTTTAACTCTTGGTCACAAGTCAACCAGTAAAACATGTCATTTCTGTACAGTTTATGTCAAAATAAAATAAGCTTTCGTAAATATTTTGTAACTTTAAAATAAATTCTTACTCTGCATTATAGTGATTTGTGTGGAGTTTTGAAGTCATTATTTTTATTTAAGACAATTTTATTTTTGCATTTTAAGCCATTGTAATATAAGAAATTTTAACTGATGTCAAAACAAAGGAAAATTTAATCCATGAGTTTTTCTTCTCTTGGTTATCTCATAATGCATGCTGATACTGTTTCAAATATTATTTTTCTAGTGAAGGTATAAATACTTTGTGTACATGTCTGAACAAAAAGTGATGATAATATTTGTCATTCTCAGTGTCCTCTCAGCTGTGAGGCAAAAGGTTTTCTACATGTCGACATGTAGCCACACGGCATGATTACATCAGAGTAGGTTCCCAACTCTATCTGCATCTGTTACCTTTTGTTAGGCCTTTAAGACAGAGCTACAAAAACAAGCTGGTATGAAAGTGAAAGACTTCTAAAACATGTTTCAAAACTCAAGCACAAGGTGGAATAATTGCCTAAATCTGAAAAGGGGATGAGTCACCACTGGTGGATGGTGACAATATTTGTGTGTATGTGTGTGGGTGTGTGTGTGTGTGTGTGTAGGTGTGTGTGTGTGTGTGTGTGTGTATGTGTGTGTGGTGGGGGGGTTCAATAATAGAGAGAGAGAGAAAGAGTGATCATATAGAGACTGAATCTGAGCTGTCTCATCATGTAGTGCAGAGCTAGCGGTGTCGGAATGGCTGTTGGAATGTTAATGACACTATAGTTATGCCCCCTGGCTACCTTGTGAACACACACACACACAGACACACACCTCAATCTCACCATGGATGGAAGTATTAGAGTTGAAGTGTTTTTTTTTAAACAACTGTAATGAGCAGAGAGTTTCTTAGTCCGATTTTCATCAGCAGCAACATACTCCTACATACAGGCTCACATAATAATAATGTGAAATTTACATCTATATGTTTTTTAAATTTTTTAAAGCATTTTAAAAATTCTGTTCTCAAACATTTTATTGGGAACAAAACCAAAGACTGTCCAAAACCATCAATGCTCTACTCAAAAGTAAACATTAGATAGTTGATAAAGACAGAATAAATTGACCTGTTAGTAATAAAACCTTTGTTTCAGGAAGAGGTACTGTACAGTAGCTATTCACCCGGGGTTTGAAGCTAGCCAGTGATGTTGTTTAGACATCTAGGGGAAGTTCATTCCACCAGTTCATTGTTGCCAGAACGCAAAATAGTCTTGATGTATACCTACCTCTTTCCCTGATAGATGTTGGGACCAGTCAAGGTGTGCTAGTAGATAGGAGGGAGCGTGGTGCAGTGTGAGAAGTGATAATGTTGTTGTCTATGATATATATTTAGTGTTTCCAAAATATAGGAATATAATAACTTAGGCCACTTATATTTTAGCTATTAGAAAATTTGTGCCAATGTGGAGGCATTTGGCTTTAATTTGACACTGGGTTTCTTCTCTGGTGATGCTCAGCTAGGCCTTTACTGCAGCTCTCTTCAGCATTTGTTCAGTTTTTGGATTTAGTTTGATTCAGATCAGGTAACTTGCAGAACATTCCACATCTTTGCATTTAAAAAAATCTTAGGTTGATTTTGAATTATGCTTCAAGTCTTTGTCCATCTGCACTGTGAAGAGCTATACAAGATAACAAAGATGGCATCTACTCAGAATTTGCGAATTAGCAGTTATTTACCTGGTTGTAATTGGAATGTTCATACAGAATATCCTCAGTTTAACAATGTGTAGCTTACAGAAACTTTTAGTTATTGGATTAAAACACACCAAAAGTGGCATTTTTGACGTTCGACTCATCTCTGCTGAGATCTCCAAAGCACCGGAGGCTACACACTCTTCCTGGCCAGGCAGAAGTGCTTGCAGACAGCATCGAGACCGTAAACAAAGATGGGGAAAGCGCGGAGGGTTGAGAACTAAGCTAAGGATAACATCACACCGGCTGTCCTGGCCCATCATTTTCCTTGCAATGTGCGGTCTTTGTCGAACAAGTTGAATGAACTTCGACTTCATATTGCCAACAATAAAAGAAAAAAAATAAAATTAATGTACTGCAACATCTTAATCTTTACTGATACCTAATTGGTGAAACATGATAGGTCAGAGGTTTATTCATTTATGTAAACAAAACTTGGTGCACAAACTCTGCTATTATTGAGAGACACTGCTCTGCAAATTTTGTATCTCTTATGATTAAGTGTAAAAGTGTAGACCTTTTTATCTACCGAGGAAATTCACTTCAACAATAATAACAACAGATCCTAAGCCTGCCTTCATTTGTGTTGTGATTTTAATTGAATACACCTCCTCTGTTCATATTAATGCCACCATGAACAGTGTTACCACACAGAAACAAATCACCCTATACCCTAATTAGAAGCCATGGATGAATTGGGAAGTCCATCTCTTGCTCAAGGCCCAGAATGCTGCTTTTAGATTGAGAGACACACTGGCCTATTGTGCATCCAGGGCTGACCTGAGAAGGAACATCAAGAGGGCCATACAAGATTGAAGATCATTTCTCCAGCTCCGACCCCCGGTTGTATGTGGCAGAGCATCCAGACCCTAAGTGGCCTGCCTACCCTGCCCCCCTCATCCATTGATGTATCCATTGATGTTCCTCAATGAGCCAAATTACTTTTATGCTCACTTTGAATTAGACAAGTAGGAGACAGCCACTAAGACCAAAGCAACTGCAAGCCACCATCCCCTCACACTCTTAACCACTGTATTTTTTGCTGCTCTTAGCTGAACTGACTTACATAAAGCTGCTGGCCCCGATGGAATACCTGGATGTGTGCTCAGGATCTATGCTGGACAGCTGTCTGAGGTTTTGACTGACATTTTCAATACGTCTCTATCTCAAGCATTTGTGCCAACTTGCTTCAATACCACCTCAATTGTGCTAGTGCCTAAGCATTCTAAGCCAATCTACCTGAAGGACTTAGGCCCTGTTGCAATTACACCCATGAACATGACGTGCTTTAAGAGGTTTGTACTAGCACATCTTAAAACCAGCCTTCCACCCATTTGGGCCCACTCCAATTTGCCCACTCCCATTGGGTGATCACTCCAAGCTGATCACTAAACTTGGTGAACTGGGCATTTCTTTGCAATTAGATACTGGACTTCCTGGCTTAGACCGCAGCATGTTAAGTGAAATAACATCACCTCCTCAACCATCATACTGAACACTGGCATTTCTACATATCTTTACCTACCATACTAACTCACCTGGATAACAAGAACATGTGTAAAAGAATGTTGTTTGCTGATTTCATCACCTCACTTCATAAAATCACCTCCTCCATCATACTGAACACTGGCATTTCCCAAGGCTGTCTGCTTTGTCTGCTTTGTTGTCTGCTTTGTTGTCTGCTAATTGTTTAGCCTGATAGCTCCAGAGGAGCCAGGGAGCAGATCACAGGCATTAGCAAGTTGTAGAACGATGTGCCTTTAGCCATAGGCATAAGCAGGATGTGAGAGGTCATGTCTTTGGCCTCTGACATAAGCAGGACTTGAGGAGGCATAAGGTCTGCAAATTAAACTGCCCTCTCAGCCTCTGACTAGAACTTTACTGGAGAGGCCAACTCGTTTGCATCAGGAAGGATCTCTGCAGGGAAGACAGGCTTGTCAGCCTCTGAAGGGAGCTCTGCGGAGATGACTGCTTCGTCTGCCTCTGGAGAGAACTCAGAAATGTTGGCCACCTCTTCTGCCATCTTGTCGACCTCTGGAGGGAAATCTGTGGGGTAGGCCTGCTCATCAGTCTCTGGAGGGAGCTCTGCAGGGGAGGTTTCCTTGTCTGTCTCTGGAAGTAGCTCTGCTTTTGGAGGGGAGCGCTGCATTGTAGGCCAACTCGGTCTTAAGAGTGCCATTGAAAGCGGAAGGAGTTACTAGATGCATACACTAGAGGAAATTTGCCAAGTTGAAAGCTGGCATTGTCATTCGCGCATTACACCACTGTCACCATGCCTGCTGCAATTTTTTTTTAATTACAGACAAATGCAAGACATCAATCAAACTCAATTGACAGGCAGGGTTTAGTCAATCAATGGAACTAGTAGGAAAGTGAATGAGATTGATAACTGGAGAATGATAACATTTAACAGAGAGGATCGGTATAGACAGGCAGGTAAACACTGAGCAAAGAACAAAAGTGTATAAATGTCCAAACTAATCAAGGGGCAAACTGAAAACAGGTGAGAGTAATCAGGAGACATGAGGAAGAGAGACCAATGACAATACAGGGGAGGAGACAGGACATGAACCAAAACAAAATACACGTGGCAACATAAACAAACATATGACAAGATGGAAAAGCATGGCATAGCACTGCGGCTGCTACGCACGCTGAGTGCCTCTGCACGCAGTGATCAGCATGAGGGGCTAATATCTGTAAAAAGTTGGCATTTATAATTGTTGTAATCTTATAAAATAAATATTGATCTGATTGTATTTTTTAATAAATCCTTCATTTTCAACAATGTCATTATGCAAATATTATGCAATTATATATGATCTATAAAGGAATAACTAAAATATTTCTGGGTGTGTTTCCAAAACCATTATCCCAAGATCATTCTAAAAGTTTGCGCAAACATCCCACTCTGTATAACAATTAAAGAAATGTAAACAATACAATGTACTTACAAACAAGTTCTTGATTAGAGTTAGAGATCTGTTAAAGGACCTAAAAGATTATCAAGTAGTTGCAAACAATACATTGACAATACATCAAAAACTAGCCTAGGTGTGGTTGGTGCTTCTAAAATGGATTTTTAAAGGTCCATAATCCAGCTCTTGCCAGGATCATAAAAAGACTAAATGTGACTGCAAATAGAATCAGTGGGTTGATCAAACCATTTTAAATGAAATGAGAAGCTCACATTTTGTGTATTAGACATTAAAACCATTATTTAGATATGTTCTACTTCAACTACTTCAAACAAATATGCTGCAATACAGGCAACATTGCCCAGATTTGTTTGACTTGACCAACTTCACCATTTGGTTTGTGTTAGGAACCTTTGCAGAAAGGTCAAAAGGATTCAAATCACCAAGGCCAAAGGAAAATGACCCTTGGATTATTAACAGCCCTGCTAGCCCTATATCATGGAACTCATCGCTCACTATCATAAAATTGTGAAAATTTATATATCTATAGAATATATATAATATATAAAAATAAGCAGAATTACACATCTAAAAAAGACTTAGAGACCTAGAATTTTTCACTTGCAAATGAGAAAAAAAAAAAAAAAATCATGTCTCTCACTTCTTTGCTTCCTAAACCTTCACCCCAGAATGCCCCCCAGCACACCCCCCCTGCCTTTGAGGTGACCCCTTGACTCTTAGACCACTAGAGTATACTGAGGGCCACAAAGACTCTATTTGTGTCCCACTTTAACTAGTGCAGGCTAGGGCCCAGGGATCGACAGAGGCCACCTCCACAGGGAGTCGATGAGGGAGTTGCTGCTCTGAAAGAACTGATAGTGTGCCATGAAAGGGCGACTGATTTGTTACAACTGAAAGCCTACAGTTAGTCCCCCACCTCCTTAGGTCTGCCTATCCTCTCAGCCATAGTCAATATCCTCTGTGTCCTGTGTCAGTATATATTCATCTGACTATCTTGTTGTGGCTGGACTTCGCCTGGCAAATGGCTTGGTGAAGCAAGGTAGCTTCATGGCAGCAGACTGAATGATAAGGCAGGTTTAACCTTTAAACTGAAACTCTGGTGAGTAATTTGTAGTGTGTTCATTGGAGGTAAATGTAGAAGATAGTAAACAGCTGGCCTTTTGTTTGCCTGGCAGAGTTTCTACACACATTCATGTGACGTGGTGCATGTAGAGGCTGAAACCGCTGATGGAGGCAGTGACAATGACGAGAGTGAATGAAGCAACCCTTCTGCTCTGGACTCAAGTTCACTAACAAAGCCAGTTGTCTCTCTGATCTTCCAGGACCAAGAAAGAACCGTGGAAATAAGAGCTTATGAATTAGCAGTGTATGCGTATGTGTAGGTGGGGAAATTCCATTCAGGGGGATTTCAGGTGTGGTTGCAGATTCACCTTAGAGTACATTAAAGAATTCCTTCAGCATGTGTTTGTGCTTCATCAGGGCTGACTGGAGTCTCTTTATTTTCAGGTACTTCATTGTTCTTATTGTTCTGTCATTGAGGGGCTTTTAGAGTGTCTCAAGATACTGATGACTGCATCAAAGAATATAGAAATGATGTCTTTATTGTTAGAAAAGACAGGTAAAAGGTAAAGAAAAGACTATAAATTTTGCTTTAGGATGATTAAAAGGAATCCATATACAGTACAATGGCACATAGAAAAAGTCAACCTGACCACATGATTGGAAAAGGCTGTCATGTTCTTTAACACTGAGAGAATGGCTGGATCTATTACGCAGAATAGATCCAAATATGTAGGCTTGTAGAGAGAGAGAAAGAGAGAGAGAGTTTTTATGTGAACTATTGAAATGTACTGATTTTCCTATGAAACATGTTTTAAGATTAAGTCAGCTTATAGTACAATTAATGGCTTTTCAATTATTCTAATGTCCCTCTCTTACAAAGGCCTGAGTTGTGAATAATAAATGGTATGTCGATTGGTCTGAACAGAATATAAACCTTAAAGCATATTCTCTCAATTCCCTGCACTAGATATCTTTACCTGCCACTGTGGATGGGAGTGAGGTGAATAATCAATCATGCATGCTTTGTATTTTTAATATATATCTTTTGTTTAGAAAAGTCAATGCAGTGTAACTTAACTTTGAGAGTAACAATCCTTGTGTTCCAAATATGTACCTTACATTATTTTAGACCGGTTACAAATAAAATATACTTAAAGATGGTTTTATGGCCTCTCGCCAGTGTGTTTTGAGAGCATTAGTTTAATCTGTCTGTCACAATCACAAAGATGTGATCTAACATGCAAAGAATTAATGGCCACACATTTGAAATCCAAGAAATGATTTAGCAAGACCTTGATAGACCATGCTTACTGTACCTGCAAATTTTTTATTAGTTAATACCAACCCCTGGAATCCTAGAAATTAAAGATTTAAGAGATTTAAAGAATAGGGCAATTGTCAGACTTCAGGCTTTCCCCTAATCTAACCCTACAGCCGAAAGGTACAACATGAGTCAAAGTCTGCGGTTATCACTTCATTCAAATGAATTTTACTGGGCAGAGAGTCAAACAGGGGACTAGAATCACACAGTTTATGTGATTCTCTGATGACTGATGACGATGATGCCCTGGCTGTGATAGCATCTTAAGTTTTTCCATAGTCAAAGGCAGGCTTCATACAGTGGTATGAAGAACTGGAAATGATCTACCACTTATCTACCAGGCAGACAACAAAAGACTGTTATATCAGAGAGTTCATTGTGTGTGTGTATTTATTGTCCCATAAATACATTGTTGACATTTTCAGGTACATACTGAACATTCCTAAGGGCTGGGCCAGGTATTACAGCATACAGTAATTTAGGAGGAGTGACTTGACACAGGATTACCCTGTGGATTAGCAATGGAGCAAAGCAGAGAGAAACACAAAGTCATTCATGTACTATAAACAAGAGCTTGTTTGGAGGTTTGCTTGAACCAAAGTCAATATCATATCTGCATTTACCTGGAGCATTCTTCTTGTTTTTGAACAAACATCTTGTTATTATATAAACATCTCCCAAATATTTCTGAATTTCCTTAGAAATCCAGAAGCTTCATATGACCTGTTTCAGACGTTAATGAGTAGGTGACATTCCTGTGATCCAACAAGTTTATCTATCATTCCATTGTACTCGAACCTCTAAACCACTGCCAAGCCTCACTCCCACTTGGGAATTAGAAACCATATGTCAAAGTTCAATAGCATATATTTCAATAATCATTTAAGACATAGCCAATTGTCCAAGTAATGTAATTGTTGGGTGTGAGTTGCTAAGCTGAGGATGACTGAGGCAATAGCAGTGGATTCCATTTCAATTACCTAATGTTCCATGATGGGGAAATAACAGAAATAAGTTATATCAGCTACTTTCTGATATTGACCACATCTGTATTATTTGAGTTAAGGGCAACTGGCCATGATGTTAAGTACCATGCCAGAGGCAAGATTAGATTTGTGAGTGGAGGGAAATGCATGCATTCTGAGGGCAATGAAAAGAGGCAGACAGGCTTTTTCCTCTGGCTGTGTCAATGCTCAGGCCTTGGGAGTGGCTGATAATCATTCATGAGTCACAGATACCCAACTGAGACACAGAGGAGGGACCACTGTAATGTGGTGGACTAGCATGTGAAATCCAGATGTGATGGGTATATGATGAAATGATTAGACATTGTCTTTGGAAAGCATGACTAGGTTTATTCATTTTAGATTATTACTATTACTATTTTGGAATTTTGGAAAATTTAGCCTAGGTTTATTATCTATATAGTCTGAAGCAGTTCTTTTTCCCACTGATGCTACTTTATATCTTTTATTGTAATGCCTAGGTGAACAAAAATATATTTTCAGGGTCAGTGGGCTATAGAATTAATAGGGTCAAACATAAAAGCTTGATGTTCTGAAACTCTCTGCAAAGTACATAAATTGAAGGCAAGCAGTAAACAGTTTGTCAGGCTTTCCACATAGCAGCTATAACAATGAGGTGTGTTTCATCACTGTAAACTGTAATATTTAACTGTATATATATAAACTGTAACACTCATGAACATGTTTGTTTTGCAAACGTCATTAGGTAGTACAGTTTATTTTCCTTTTTTGGTCAGGTAACTGCAAATATACAATAAATGGCCTGGGAACAAGAAGAGCTTGCACAAGATACCTGGGGTATTCATTTGCCCACTTGAAATGGTGCTATTGTGTGCACACCTAGAAGAAAAAAATCCCAGAGAAGAAACATTAAAGTCAGTCAAATTTAGTAATTGATTGGTGGAATTACAGTATGTTCACTCACTATCATACGCTTGGGGTTTGTGTAATTAAATAATAATTAAAAGTCTTTATTTTCTTTATTTGCAGTCACACATAATACAAAATACTTTGCAGAGATTACACTATAGCCATTGTGACAGGTATCTATTTGTATCTGTCCCATTCAAGACTAGAATCAATAGCAGCAGCAGCAGCTTATGTTGACACAAACCAGGCGAGGGCCCAGATCTCAGAGAGTCAAATCAACAAACATTGGCGAGGCCCTGCACAGTTGATGGTGGACAGAGGACCTCCTTTGTGCTTGTGACTCTCTGCATGCACAGCACTATGTGGTTCTCCTAGCCAGTCACTTCAGAGAGTAAAAATAACCCTCACGCTCAAAACCTTTCTTAATTTTACATTTTTTCCAATAATTAGACCATAATTGTCATCATTCAGAGCAACAAAAAAAATATAGATAAATAAAATGTATATTTGACTACACAGCATCCATGCTACTAAATTATGTATAAAACTGTTTTTTTTCTGTCTTATATTATTGACATTTTCAATTTAGCTCTTTACTAGTAAGACTGTTTACTGAAAAAGTTTGCCTCAAATAAATAAGATCTGAGAATTTGAGAATCTGAGAACACTATGTAGGTGGGATTTCTGATAAGATCCAACAGTCGGCATACATGCTTTAACAACACACACAGCTAGGAAAACTGTGTACACATACATTCCATAGCAGAGGTTTGGCCATGAACATTCTGAGTGAGCTTTGCAGTATCCAAGGGTTCATTGCCTGTGAATACATGCATCGCGTCACTTGGAACCCACTAGGCTCAAAAAATGTATGAAAGAAAATATGATCAAATTGTGTGTGTGTGTGTGTGTGTGTGTGTGTGTGTGTGTGTTTTGGAGGATTGGCGTCAGCCATGTATTTATGTCTTTGTGGAAGACAAATGTTATCTGATGTATCTGAAGATAACATTACAATACTGATATTACAAGGACATTTAGCAGTTAAATGTTTCTATATTTGTTAAATTAAAAAAAATTGTTAAAAAACCTTTTATTAACTTTATAAACCATTAAAACAAAACTTTTATTTAATGGAGGCAAAAAGTTTGAGTGGATTGTGGTTAGAGTTATTTAGCTACAAACTAACTACAATAATATACAAGTTCATGGAAATACACTAAATATATTCAAGATTGGATAAATCATCAGTTTGTTTGATTTAATATTGATGTTTGTTGTTCCAGGGTAAAAAAAATTTGTACATTTTCTTTTACGATGTTGAAGGAAAATAAAGTTTTTCATAGCCTGCAGTGCTGTCAGTAAAACACTTTGGAATTTGGCCTAACACTGACAAAGCACATACCTGTCTCAGTAACAGCTGAGGAGTAAGCGGGTACAAAAAACTGACACTGTTTAAATAGTCATGTCAAAATTATAATGTCTACAGCAGTATATATTACAATTTTCAGACTCTTACATCAACAGAACATGGAAAACAAACCACAAAACAATGTGTGCCACTATGTACTGCTTGATTATTACCCTAACAACCAGTATGAAAACATACTCTCCTTCTCTCCACCAGAATTAGACTTCACTTTGATTGACAGCTTCTGATTGTTTTCCTCAAATAAAGAGGGGACATTTTAGCCACAGAGGACTTCCCATTTAAACCGCCTTTCTTAAATGATGATCCTTGACATGTATGGTGCTTATTTCAGCTAAAGAGTGCAAAAGGTGTAGGCAAGTTAAGAGGAGAGAGAACAGTTAGTGTAAAAAAGTACAAGAGCCTTAGGCTAAGAAAGACCGTTATTTTAAGAATTATTGCTCTTGTCTAAAGGTTAGAACTAGGATAGAGTTGAATGAAGTGGAGAGCAGAGAAATAGCAGGACCTGAATCAGACAAGCAGTGGGACACAGTCCTAAAAGCACATCCTTCAGTGGCTAGAGCATGCTGCGAAAGGAATACCAAGCTGTGTGAACAATGCCCAGGGTCCAGGGTCAGCACAGCTAGGCTTTCAGAAGAGTCCATGCTGGAGAAGAGGAACATAGAGCCCGCCAAATCTGAGGATGTATTCCACTGGGGAGTTAGTGACTTTTAATGTTACAGGTACAGTAGGTTATAATGTGATTATTTCTTATGATTGTAATGTGATATTTAAAATTATTTATTTTATTTTGAAATATTACATAATGTGGTGTTTATTAAGATGTCACCTTAATAATGATACACTACATGATTAAAACTAAAACTATATGTATATATATATATATATATATATATATATATATATATATATATATATATATATATATATATATATATATATATATACATACATACACATATTTCTTGTTTTGCATACCAAAATTTATGTAAATGAATGTAAATGAATTAAGGCTGATTATCAAGAACAGACAACAGAAAGGATCCTAGTTCTGATAATCATGTTTATTTGTATTCACTGCCAGTTTTCTAAATTAAAGAATTTGGGTTTCACCACACATTAGCTGGCCTTGTGAATATAGCATTTAATATAACGTCCTACATATTTTCACAACAATCTAGATAATACAACAAGCCTATATATAAATGTAAGTCTACACCTCAAAGCTAAGGCGGAATGTATTATTCCTCCAGCATATTTTCTCTGTACTCGTGTGAAAAGCGCTACTTTACTAAGTTTGTAATTCTAAGACCCACAATGGTTCTCCAGGCCACATTTATTTTTTTTTTACTTAAGTAATGCAGTGAAAACATTCTTATTTATAAGGATTAGGGTTAGAGTGATAAAATCCTGTTGTTTCAGATAAAATCATACAATATACTGACAAAAACATGTGGACACGACCAATAACACCCTTATGTGCTTGTTGAAGCCCTTTATAAAAGCCCTTTATAGATTTTGTGCCTCTTTTGTTGTTATAACATTCAGACGACTGCAGACTACTTAAATTGTTACATGAAATGAAATGAAATTAAATTTAATTAAATGAAGTGATGAAGAGCTGACACTGAAAATCTGCTGTTTGACACATCTGAAATACTTGATTTTTTAACAAATAAATTAATTTTATTCAGAATCATGTTTCAATCGTACATAAAGAAAAATATACACATTTACAATGTTACATTTTATATACCATTTATATTTTTGCTGTGTCTGAATATCATTTAGTGACCATAAGTAAGGTATAAAACTATATAAAACTGTGATACAACTCAAAAAAGGAAAAACAGAAGCCATAGTCTGCTGTATCTAAGATCCATTTTGGTTAACCACATGTAATATAACAACCAAACCACTTGCAAGAAAGCATGCCAATAAAAGGGCCATTGCTTAAACACTGAAGACCCTTGGTCTATACTTATAAAACAGTTCAGGAATTGTTTCCCAAGATGCTGCTCTGTCACTTTTTTGTGTAAAAAACATACCTTAGAGGCCTAGTTACAACTTTAATGTTGCAGGAGACCCTTAGAACAAGGGGTACTTGAGTCCACCATTTACTTTATTGCCAAGAAATGGCCTTTCAAATTCTTTATCATAAACCTGTGTTTTTTATATATATATCAAAATATGTCAAGTCCTTGCAGAGATCCAAGGATTGTAAGGTTTGATCATAATTACTATAATTGTTTTGCAATTATAAATCTGATTATTTCCTTGGCAATTAAAATAAATACATCATAAATCATGTCTTTTGATCTCTTTAAAACTCAATAACCTCTACACTGTTAACTGAGGAGTAAATATAAGGTCTTTTCTGGGATGACAGAACACATAATAATCAGCTGTCTCCGTGCTGATGACACAATGTTGTCACTTTCCAAGTCTCTAAGCCAACACGCTTTATGGGGCAATTTCATGCTACTGTGCTTCATTTGACTTAATGGCAAAGCAACAGCAGGAAGCCACAGTGAGCAGCATGAAACACTCGCTTTAATTGATCACCTCATAGTGCAGGCTCATGGCTAAAGGCAGCTGACTTTATGGCTGGAGGAAACTCATCTGTCAAAGCCATGTCAGCACCAATGCATTTTCCCTCCAGTTGGGTGTGAGCAAAGTGCTCTCTGACACAGCCTTGACCACTCACAGGCTCCAGAGGTCTGTTCCCTGGACACGCTCACATCAGCACGGGTCAGTGAAAACACTCAGCAAGTGAATGAGTTTGCACTGGGGAACATGAACTGGTGTGTGTTATCAGTGTTAGCTCAGAGAGTTACTGACATACTTATTATGTGACATGTGTTGGGAGACTGACAGGTAATTCTTTGTTAAGCTGTGAATGAACAACATCCCTGTAAATAAACTGGCAGGCTTTGATTGCATTGTCCTGAATTTCCCTTCTTGATAAGGTCACATTAGCTCTGAGCTGTGCAGTGGGATCTCTTTACACAAATGTATTATATAAAGGTCTGTATATATTTTTTTTCTTAGTAAAGAATAGATTAAAATGTTGCATTTAATAGACAAATGGTATAAAATGTTCAAAGTAAAGATAAACACAAACCTTACAGCCCGAAGGTTGTCTACATCGTTTTGTAATTTTATAACTGGAAAAATTAAACTTGGAACAAATAAGGTTACAACAGAAGCCATAGTCTGCTGTATCTAAGATCCATTTTGGTTAACCACATGTAATATAACAACCAAACCACATGCAAGGAAGCATGCCAATAAAAGGGCCATTAGTCAAACACTGCAGTTGTATTTGCTTAGGTTTTCAACACCTACATGAGAGATGAGAATATTTAAGGGAGACTGACCTAAGAGAGCCGTGCTATTCAGGGGATTGCTTCAAAACACACCTTTGATGAATTGCAAGACACACTGATAGACACTAATGCAAGATCGTTCAATCTTATGTTAACATAAAACATATAAGCAAAGAGCAAATATTAATGATACAGCAAAAGAGACCATGCAAAGCAACAGAGTGGTAAAAGCTTATAGCAGAAGCAAGGTTTTGCACTGAGGTGAGTTTGAGGCATGTTTAAATTTTCCATGGTTAACGAGCACCAGGTGTTTAGTACTCAGCGGAGATGAAGCGTTGCGGGCGTGCAGCCCAGGGCAGATCTGTGACATCTAAACCATGGAGCGTTCCAGTCTTTCATGACAAGTCAACAAGGAAACAATTTTTTTCTTATTATTATATATGATGCATTAACTTTTGTTATTCCTTCTTGAATGAAGGTAGGCACTGTTGCTTGAGCTTTGCTTTTGTGCTCAATATATTTTTTTCAAGTCAACTAGATTGTGTTTTATTTTAATCATACACTGACAAGGAGGAAACTTCTAAAAATGTAAAAGCTGCAAAGCTGCTTTCTGAAAGCCAAGCAGGAAAGTCACCCCAACTTCACACTCCCGACTATAATGTCCCACCTGTACCTTCCCTACTTTCGGGATGCTGACATTCTCAGGCGTGATAATGTGGGACTGACTCAGTGGATGCAGGAGGACACAAATTAGCCCGCATGGCCCTCATTTAACAGCAGGTTAGCTTAGAGGCAGGTGACTTTACTTCTTTTCACCGGCATCCTGCACTTCTTTCATCCCTCTTTCATGGACTTTGCTCTTTGACTCCAGCTTTGAACCCCAGGACTGATGAGTTCCACTAATCTCCAACTTGTTTACAAATGGTAGCTGCTGTCTCCACTGATGGCCCCATGGTTCAACATTCTGACTTCAAATGGAGTTTATTTTCTGAGCACGGCATGCTAAGTTCCTGTTCTTACATATCCCCTATGATGTGGTATTGTAACCAATTCCTTATGTGGGGAATAATAGGAGCATGACATATTTATTAGGAGGCAGATTAATGTCTTGGCAACTGAATGACCTCCTTTATTACACCCTGAAATGGGATAATAGAGGGTGAATAAAACAGCCTCAGTGGCCTTTGACCAAGATGGTACTGAAGCATGGCTAATTGGTGAAGCCACAGTGGAACATGCCAGGCTGCGCCAACACCTGCAAAGTCCTTGTGGCTGAAAATGTGCCTGTGCTTGCAAAACCTCTCTCTCACCCAAGTGACATATAAATATACAATAAAGGAGACAAGCAAGCAATAGAAACTCCCTTAGTGCTCAAACAACACTGAGTGATGCAAAGGTGAGGTCTACCACAGTGCATACTGTATGTTGTATGTCACCAGGACCTCTTAAAAGAATGGTAGCTTATTCTAATTCTATATTACTTTTGGAATTTTTATTTTGAAGTTTAAATGATTGTGTTTCATTGTAACTGATCTCATCTGAGCATATTGCAGATATCATCAGAACTACTCACTTTACTGTATATGACTTTAACATCATTAATGCACTATTTCTCTAACACACCCCATTTTACATATCAGTTGTTCGGACAGATATTTGTACTTTGAGATCATTGAGATCAATGTTAAGCATTGTATGGATATAAAAATACAATTCTGCTACTCTCTAACTTTTAGTTTAAGCTGTTAAGCTATAACAGTCCCGTTTCATTGCTATTCTCACATCAGAAGATAGCTAGACCTGGGGCTCACATTTTCTTTTCAAAAGAGATCAATAACAGGATTTATATCCTTGACTCTTTGATCTCACTATGTAAACAAACATTTTGGGATTAGCTCTAAAGTGTTAGTCTGAACACTTGTCAGTTCTCCCTTTAATATTTTCTTCTTAATATCTTCTCCAAACTTGTTTTTAATCCTGAAAAGAAGACACCATAGTTTGTATTAAGCCATTGTCTCCGCTTTACAAGCAACTCTAAAACACCTTGTTAAAAAATTATATATTGCCAACTTCTAGTTTATTTAACGTTTAAATAATTTAATTTTAAGATAATCTTTGATTAAAGCTTAATTTTGACCCTTTTATTATTTACCTTAATTATTACAATAAGCAAAGTAGAGCAAAATTATATTTTTTAACTGGATGAAATCATCAGACTCTTCGTTCATATCAGAGTTCTTGCCATAATATAGAGAAGCCCTATTATTCAAGCCTCACATGAGCATGGAAACCATCAATTTTTAAATTATTCCCCACCTACATCTTGTTTCCCTGGTCTAAAGAACCACTTAGTTTATCAGCCGTAGATAAATGCATATGCCACAGTGAATAAACTTGGGAGGAAGCACATTTTAGTTCACAGTGCAAAGTCAAATGGCAGAAACTGCATGCTATTTGTCAGCATCCTCAACTGAGATGAGTCCAGGTGGTAAACAATCAGAGATCTTTGTCTGAAATTATCCTCAAGACACCTACAGTATGGCCACAATTTATTGGTTCATTGAATTTTTTGTGACAGGTTAATCTTGTATACTGCTTGTGGTTTTCATTCTTATAAAGTATACTGAGACTAAGGTTGAGATCCCTTAATGGATGTGTATTGGATGCGTAACCTGGGATACCTGATCCAAATCCTGGTGGATTCCAAGTTTTGTCAAGTTCTATCTTGTAGACTGTTTGGGGTGTGGTAGTGGACATCTTGAACCCCTCTTTTATCATCACTTTACCTTGATCCCAGATCAAGAAATAAATCATGGACACACAAAAAAATCATGGGCTGTTTTGAAATTTTGTCTAATATTTTACAGAACTTTAACTTTCACTTAACTCACTTAAATAATCCCTTCAAAATGATCCCATTGAATGTCTTACCTTTGATATACAATACAAACCATAATGATTTTGTTAATTGACCTCAAGAAAGGCTTAATTGATGGTTTGCCAATATTTTGCATTTTTAAGTTGTATTGTGTATTTGATAAGTTGTATGTGAAGAATATTACAATCTTCATGTAATGA
The DNA here is from genome assembly GCF_030014155.1 of Tachysurus vachellii. NCBI lineage: Eukaryota > Metazoa > Chordata > Actinopteri > Siluriformes > Bagridae > Tachysurus > Tachysurus vachellii. Next base: position 12,116,007 of record NC_083467.1, on the reverse strand, counting down.
AAATAATTTGGGGCACAAAACATTGTACTCTTACATAAGAATCTAATGATATTCTAGCCTAAGGAAATAATAAAGCTTACATTATGTTTTAATGTATAGTCAATGATCAATAAAAATGATTGTAAAAAATGTGTGTTAAAAAGTTAGAAAAATATAACAAGCAATCATTTTTATTAAACTTTGCAACAAAATATTAGTTTAGTCTGATGCCCAGTTATGTGGTTACTGTTTTGTTTGATTAGTTTTTTTTGCATATAAAGAAAGTACAAAGAGGTGTATAGTATTGTTAGTTTAGTAGATTGATCATAATTTACTGTTCAATTATACAACTTTCTTATTTTAAACAGCTTACCTGACAGAGCATCTTGTTTTAATTAGTTTATATCTACAATCCAGTGAGAGCTGTTGTATTTCTTTAAGCGTTAACGTTTACAAAAAACTGAGTTTAAAATGAATGGAGAACTCCATTGAGATGGAATTTCTTAGAATCCTTTCAAATTGAGCACAGGTTAAACTCATGAAATTGTATACGGCTTATTCATTTACAAATCGTTTCATACTGCAACCCGATCTATTTTCTTTTAAAGCGGATCAAATAGCACAGAATATGCACATTAGCTTTAGCTCAAAGGCCTGGCAATGAGTTTACACTGAAGCTTGCAAAAGAGAAGATTTGGCGAACCTTGAAGCACAATGTCCTTAGATGCCCCTTCTGTTTAACCTTGAGTAGTTTGTAAGGACTTGTCTTGGGTTGCAGCCTGAATAAAATAAAATCAGTAATGCAGGTATGGTTGATTAGTGTCTTAAGTTATGTTTAACCCCTTTATTCTTCAGCAGAAATATTAGTAGGCAAGGAATAAACAAGACTTGCAGGGATTGGTTTAACCCCAGAGGATTCTCAGAGGGAAGAGGGTATAAGGATTGAGCCCATTTTTGTGCAGGGCTATTCCCAGGGTGGTTGTAGTAAGGAAGAAAGAGAACACAAGTCCTTCTGAAAAGAACAAAGGTCACAATTCAAAAGACACAAAATCAGGTCTGCACCCTATTTAAATACCACTCTGACTTTTTTCCTCTTTAGCACCCAGAGACTTTGAGGTCCATTAAGATCATTTTTATGATGCGCAAACAGAGCTTCATACCAGTGACATCATATCCCTTCTCCAGCAAAACAGCAATGTCAAATGTTTATATCAGGGATTAAGGACAGGTGCAACTTCAAAGCAAAAGTCTTCCTTGAAAATGTGCTGGAAGTAGACCAAGCACCACTGGCAAAGCATTTGTAAAAGGTCCTTATAAACCGTTTGTGTTTAGAAACATTACAATACACTACTTCTAACAACAAAATTACAAATAATTTCTAAAAGTACTTTTTGGCAACACTTTATTGCATGAATACTGATATATTTTATTACTGTAAAAAATTTTATTTATTAAATACACTATGCTTGGTCTAGAACATTTAGAGCTGTCCATAAGGTCCATAGTGATGTTAAATGCTGATTCAGGATAACCTTAATTGCTTATCTAGCTTGCTTAGATAATGAACTGACTCTCTGCTCAGGCAGCTGTGTTCAGCCATTAGCCCACTTGGTTAGATAAGCATATCATGCATATCTCCAAGGCTATGCCTACTAGTAGTTAAACGCATAGTGGCTTTCTCAGTGGACATAAGTGCATGTATCAAAAACAAAGTACATCTGGAGAAGCTACTGAAAGCATGTTTTTAAAAGCCTAGAAGGTGCATGGAAAGCTAGGAAGATGGAATAGAGGTAAACATTAATGTACTAATGTATATGCAGTCCTACTGCTCTCAGTGCAATTGTATTTTTGGCACATGACAAAAATAAAATCTTGCTCTTGTATATTATATTAGTTATTGTTATATTCACTTATTGTAGAGTTATAGAGTACATTGCAGAAAAAATGCCTAAAATATCTAGGATTTTAATCTTGACTTTGCAACCCGGAGCATAGATTTTTTTATTTTCATTTACAAAAACTTATCAGAACTTCTATTGTTGGCCACATACAGTATGGTGGTACTGAAAAAAAAAAAAGCTTAAGAATATTACTAAAAAAAAAATATTTGGTGTCCGGTTTGTTATTGTCACTGATATATCATATCCTTAAGTTAAAGCTTAAATCCATGAGCTCACACTTGTGAGTTCTGCATGATTACTGCTGCCCTAAGAGATGAATGAAATTGCCTCACACTGAGGCACTGCCAGCTCTTCCACATTGACCTCGTTATACAATTCATATTATCAGTGTGGTGCAAGTTAGGTGACCTGTGCAGCACTAATCCCTTGACCTTCAGTGCATTAAAATGACCGTTAGTGGACATGCAAAGCTGCTCTGTCATTCCCCCAACATTCTCTACACACAAAATGTATACTGGAGCTAAGGGTTTAGTTTTAAGGGAGTTTGCAAGGGTTAAAGAGGCTAAAAGTCTGATACAGCAGTGTTGATGACAAACATACTGTATTGTGCTGGATACTACTTAAAGCTCTAAATGATAGTGCTAATAGATTCTCTCTCTCTCTCTCTCTCTCTCTCTCTCTCTCTCTCTCTCTCGCTCTCTTCTATTAATTCAAGAATGGAGCTGAAGAGGTTTTTTTTATCTTTAGTGAAGTTAAGTGACTGCGTTTGGCTTATGCTGATTTGTTTGCATTATATGAAGTTCATGGTGCATTTTATGTGGTGGTTATAGGGGCAATAAACCATTTTCACCATGTGAAGCTCCTTTACTGGTATAGCCATTGCGAACAATGGTAAACAGTTGGATAGCCTTTTCAAAGAGGATTATATCAGGTCAGGTGCATGTGAACCTTGATTACCCTTGACATATGTTTAACCATTCTGTTACTGCTATTGAGGCAACACTTATTAGGGGCCAGGGCCAGAAAGGTCAACAAGGTTAAGACCCCTAACATTTCAAGCACACAATCTACCGTTTTGGACCAATGAGTGAGGAGCTGACCCCAGGCTTCCTGTGGTTCAGATGATGAGGGACTGGCTTCTTTTCATATGACACATGAGTCATTCACAGAGATCCAATAAAAGCTCACGTTTGTTAAAGTCAAGTCAATGTTTCTGAAATGTCTTTTTAAATAAACAGCAATAGCTAACCAGTTCAAATCATGCATGTAAGAGTTTTAAACTGTTTACATTTTCATTGAGATTGTTCTTGAAAATGATGTCAGTAAGCCAAATGGAAAACAAAACCAACAAGTTTATCTGTTACAGAGTTTTAATAAAGTTTTAATCATGTATAACTCACTGGTTCATCATGTTTTAGGCATTATGTTTTTAATAAATGAATGATTTCTTTCTGCTTATGTCTGTGACCTTGGCTTCTCTTCCACAATCTTCCATTACATATTATTTATATTATACATATAATTCCATTAAATATGTTTATTTTTGCAATTAAATTAATTATGAGATTCAGAGCTCTGAATGTACACCCTATAAAAATTTAATAGCAGGAAAATAAAACATTCAAATACCTTGTTTGGAAACATTACAAACATGATTAAAAACATTTTCCTTCACTTATGCACATTTTATGTTATGAGCTAGCCTATGATATAACAGTTTATTTCACTGTGAGTTTAAAAGCTAAATGCTAAGTACAATGAAGAAAAAAAACACTATGGGTTCCATTCATGGGTATTTTTTTTGTCCATAATCAAGTGAATGGCTCTGACATATACTAGAAATCTATGAACTATGACTAAAGAGAAGTTTCTAAAATAGGACATTGTGGTTTCATTTGGGATATTAGAGGGTTGTTATTTTAGGATGATCGTTACATTTTTATGAATTCTACCTTACTGAAATTTATTACACTACTAAAATGAATGATGACATATATATTTCCTGCTCCAAAACTCTTTGCAAGCTTAGAGTGGAACAAATTTACTATACAAAAACTAATTTTGGAGTGTTCAATGAAAGACCATATACATCATGTTATAGTGCCAAAGCATATTACCTTATGTAAGACTGAATGACTTTATTGTTGAGAGTACAAAAACATCTTTGTTACTAATTGATGTAACTGTTCTAAAGTTAATCTCTATGTTCAAAGTAACATACTTATGATTGCAATATATTATAAACTATATATATACTATTATTAAAATGTGATGGCCCAAATTTATGGTTTGTACTGCATCTCAAACCAACATGGGGCAACTGGACTTCTGAACGGAGGGCATTATGTTGTAGATGGCAATGAATGAAGCAAATTAATTACCTTGTGACTTTCATAGAGCGAGAGCAATGTTCTTGATCAGTGAACACGAAGAAGAGGACAGTGGATGCAGTGGGGCTTGTCGAAGCAGCTCAAGTCACAAGGCCAGTCCACTGAGCATGTGATTCGTACATAATGACTACATGTCATCACCCTGTTCAATTACACACAAAAGGAGTCACCTTTTTAAAAAAAAAGTATTTACCATTGTACACATTTCTTGATTTTAAAAGGATCTATATATGAATATTTATATTTGAATATAATAGAATCTAAAAAAGATATAGAATCTATAAAAAAAACAGAAACAGGTTTTAAGAAGCTCAAGCAGAAGATTGTTTTTGAAGTATTACCAGATGCATGATTTGTCACAGTAATGAATGCAGTTAAATAATCTAGTTCTATTTATGTAATCTCTAATGCTATGCAGTTTCTATAGAGTTAAATAATGACATAAAAAGTGGCTTCAGTTTCTGTTGCTCCAACTCCTCTTAAAGAACAGGATTTGAGCACTTCCAAAGAGTGGAAGGCTTGTCGTGTCTTTTTTCCTAGTTTCATAAAGGTGTTTTTATGATAACTGCCATCAAAGTGACAGGTGCTTTTATGGCTTGTGCGTCCCACCCAGCGTTGAATAGATGCACAGTGATAGTGATGCGTATTGTCAAGCTGCCAGTGGGGCAAGGGATCCTATAGAGAGGGCTGGGCCAACGAGTTGTGCCGCTCAATAGGCGTGTAGGGTGTCCATGCCCTTTGGTGCGCTTCCAGGTGTGGGAATTAGGGGGCAGAAAGCACCTGCAGGTCCTCCATGTTGGATCTCATTATATTGCGTGCCACTGTGACAGACATGTGAGAGATTCAGAGTACAAGAGTCTGGTTTCATTTCACTACAATGTACATGAATGCATTTGGAGATCATTTCTTCTGCATGCACAACACAAAACACTACACACAAAAAACACCTCCTTTAAAGCGGCACTCTATACAGTGTGAGAAGTTGTGGCTGCTTAGATACAGAGGATATATAAAACCAACAGCACAGCTATTCCTTTACCTAAATGAATGTTTTACGTAAATCCTGAAAATGCCAAAACTCTGAGTCTCAGCATGTTACTTGTTTTCTCATTTACTGCACTGTCACATATGATATGTTGCAATGTCATTCCGTGCATTCCACTAATAACTACAAATGGGAGACAGTCCGATTTAGAAACAAGAGTATAAAACAAGGCAGCATTCCTTAGACATGTTTTAACAAATAGTATGTATTTAGTTAAATACAGGTATGTGTCATACTACAATTAAGTGCTCAGTTTGCAGTGTTTGATCTACTAATATAATCATCCATATATAAGTATCAGGCATCTATGAGGGAGACCATGCAATCCTGGAAGTACATTCCCATGATATTTCTAAATACATGTCCCTGTAACAAACTCAAAAGCATTTTATGCAAGAAGGCATGTAGGATTCTGCCTACCATTACATTTGAGAATAGGTCACAGGAGCCAAATCTGAACATGAGCTCAACATACATTACAATGCATTTTTTGTTCTAAGCCAGCCTCCATAAAGTACTTCTTCTTCTGAACACCACTGAGTGAACTTCACATAGAGGAACCTCACAGCAGTGGAAAAGTGTGGACTCTTTTCTGACCACAGCAGATTAAGAATTGCCAGACTCAAGTGTTTGAATAACCAATATTACAGAGGGTTTTTTTTTTGTTTTTGTTTTGTTTTGTTTTTACATACAAAGTGGTTTATTGTTAAATGTTCAGTGATTTGAGAAATGTGAAAAATCAGTATGTTATATTGAAGGACAAAATCTTTACCAGTGTAAAATGTATACCACCATGTATGTCTTATATTTAGTGGCTTAACTGCCTTATCCTGCAATTGTTCCTGCCTTTAAAAAAATCTTTTTATAGACTCATTAGGATTCAGAGAGTGACAAGGTTGTAAGTTCAAGCTTCCTTTTTAACCACTTTTTTTAACATCACTTTGTTTGCTTTGTGGCTATAACAGCGATTAAACTGTAATAACATAAGAAACTCCAGGTGTTCAAAGACTGTTGACTGGCAGTGTAGAACAGGTTTAATTTTTTCCTTAGGCAAGATACTATAATATAGAAACATAAACTACTGCCTTTACAATTTGAGTAGAGGTTGAACAGATTCAGGGATTTGAAGTGTGCATTTGAAGCACAATGGCAGGATATATGTTGCTTTTATAATGACAAGCCTTGCAAACATATATCTGTGATCTGAAGCAAACAAGAGATTTCCAGAGCTATTTGTTAGCCAAGGGCTTTGCAGAGAACAGTAATATAGACTTAGAATATCACTTTCACAACAGGTGAGTATGGCAAAGGTTGCACTGCAAGGAGCAGTACAAGGCTGAACAGGAGGACTCAAACAAAGGTTTTAGACAATAAAACGTTTATCCTTTTTTTCCATTCATATTTTCCAGGTGGCCCAGAGCTTAAAAATGACATACTGTCATGAGGATTCTAGTTTTGGTTCATCTTAAATCCTTTTAGCGGCAGTGATGGTGTGCTTTGTGATAAATTTAGAAATATACAGAGATGAAAATCATCCTGCTCTTGGCTAAAATGGCAGATTACTACACATCACAAATGATGTAAGGCTCAGTGTCAGGTAGGGGATGTACAACATTGGACCAGTAAAAGCAGAGGAGATTTATGTGTCAAGACATCATTTCCTGCACATATTAAATTACCTTTTCTTTTCAGGTATTATGTGATAATGTTTTTTTTTTTTTTTTTTTTAACAATGGTAAAATAATTACAATTGTAGCAAAAATGACGTTTATCAGTTATATAGGAAAATTATTAATTCAATGTTATTTTTTTTACATATGTCTGGTTCTACTAAAATCATTCTGAATTTAAGATGATGAGTACAGATGACATTGGGACTTTTGGAACTGTGGCTTGTTTCTGGTTCTTGGTAAATTACACTCTGCAGCTAATCCCTTTCTGATGACCCCTCACCCCCCCTCTCCAGGCATGAGCAATTTCATTTTAGGAAAACAAATCATCAGGGGACAGATTGCTGCAGGTTTATTGACCTGGCAGAGTGTAGAGAAACGTTTAACACGATTGGGACAGGGCTCTAAAGCAACAAAAGGGGCTGTTGTCTAGCTATACATCCTTAGCCAGCCCTCATCCAGAAAGCACTGCATGTGGATTTAGTTTCAATCACAGTATTCATACATGATTGCCCATACAGACCTTTCAGGGAGTTTCAGGGATGAGAACAATTCCTGGATGCTTAACCTTCTGCTTCAGGAATACAGTATGCAGTAAAAGCAAAGCTGATCATTAAATTACTAAAATGCTATTAAAAATAATAATGATATCATTAGAAATTCTCATAGACATTTTCATACTATATGGCTCAATGCTGGACACAAAAAAAAGAGAACCTGCTTCTCCTAACCTAATGCTAATCATATAAGTCATTTAATTGAAAGCCAAATCTTGCTGTATGCTTGGAATACAAATGTTCAAAGGATTAATTAAGTGCAGGACCCTAAGCGGTGCAGACCACCAAGCTTAAGAGGTGGAGAGCAAGGGGACATTTTTAGAAGATTAAATGCTATAACATTAAGCTATTAAAATCTTATCTCAGATAAATCATTGCAGGGAGTCTTAGAATTTATTAATCAGCATGCTTACTCCTAATTAGTCTTTGCCTTCATCAGATAGGGATCAATCTGGTATGAAAGAGCAGTGTGTGCAGAATGACCCACTTAAGAGCCTGTGGTTTTCCTGATTAGCTGTGTTCTTCCTGAAGCTGAAGGACATCCTGTTGCTTTTTAGTACACCAGAGCTCTGTCACTAAATAACAGAATCACAAACCCTGGCTAGGTTGCACACAATCCTTTATTGTTTGTTTGTTTGTTTGTTTTACCATAGCATGTTTCTATAAAGAGAGATGTAAATTTGTTAATGATGATATACCAGTTTACGAAAGTTAGGTCTGAATCTCTGTCTCCAATTAGAGACATTAAAGTTTAATATTTAAAATTCACTAGTGCATGGGATAAACATATCTTCATCTGAACCACATGGAACACTTCAGCACTCATTAGCTCATTTAGGATTCTTAACAGTAAAACAAAATTAGAGAACATGATCTCCTGTCTTAATTCATAATGATAGGCTTACTTCCTTTTTCAGAAGTTCTCTGATTAGTTGATCATTTGCAGGCCTGTTTTAATTAGATATGTCCCGCTGTAATTTGTAAAAAGCATCTGCTGAGCTTTGTCAGAGATAAAAAAAAAAATAAAAATAAAAATCTAAAAAAAAAATTATGTGCAAAAGATGTGCACGTTGTGAGCCAATAAAAGGTTAAATTACACACAGTGGCTTCTATTGATGGATCCAGCTAGATGGAGACATTTTGGCTGAATGAGAAGCCTGGTGAAGGATGGTTATTAATCTAACCCTAATCATAACATTACATTTCAAACAAAATGCTAATATATAATTAAAGAAAATAACATTACACAAAGACAAATTTTTAGACAAAACAAAAAAACTTGAAGAATGTCTGGTTTTACCCGCAAAACAAAAACAATGGCAAATAAAATTTGATGAAAGTCTAGGATTATCTGTTACTAATCAAAAAGCTATGACAAATTCCCCAAGCTCCTCAATAAAAGTTTTATATTCAGTTTCTTTATATAGCTGCATCAGATAAAAAAAAAAAAAAACAGATTGAAAATACCTGAGACAAGTTTGTATTTTCAAAAAGAAAGGGGTTGTCACACCAAATATTGACTTTGTTTAGTTTTTTAATGTGTACTGCCCATTATAGTCAACTGTTTCTAGTAAACAGAAAATGGTTGAAGACAAACTGTATATTTAAAATTAAGAAATTATGTGTAAAATCCAACATTTTCCACACCAATTTAGCTTAGGCTTAAAAATTCAGCAAGCCAGATATATAGTCATTAACAGTAATTTATAGGTTTTAGGTATTAATTAGCTCAAGAACTTGAATACAAAAGCAGATTATCTTTAAGAGGCTTATTTTTTGCACAGTGTCTGCCAGCATTGACATGCTGTCATTTTTATTTATTTTTTGGGGGGGGATTGGCAAGTTAACCAGAGCAACTACAAACATTGCAGCATAGTTCCAGTCAATCAAACACGTTTCGTTCCCTTGTACCTGTTGTGGGGTATTTTTGGATGTGACAGTGATGTAATTGCTTTGTACTCTGATATGGGCACATATTCTACCTTACCTGACTCTTCCTTGTTAAAGTATGAAACATTGCTTTCATCATGAATGTGTTTTGTGAAACATTAGAAGCTTTAACATAGTTTTTTTTTTTTCAAAGTGTGGGCTGGTTATGGCAGGAAGATTATGTTCATATGCCCTGGAAAGAAAAACAAAGCAGTTTCTGTGACAGAGGCTTTGTTATGACATAATTAAAGATAAGGCAAAAATGTAAATTTTAATCAGGGGAAATTTTGAAACCATGAGACAAAAAGTAACTTCATTATATTCCTTTCACTGTGTTTACAGCCTGTGTACATTCATGTGAGGAGGGAAATAAGTGATATGACACATAGGAGGAAATAACATAATAAATGATTTTCAGCAACCCTGGTGTAAAAAGTAATGAACATAGAATAGTTGCTAGGAATTTTAGTACAAATTTAGTCACCTTCAGCAGAGATAAGCATTAAATGATAGTCACATTGATATTTCTGGTTAATAACTCAACAATGTTACATTTTCAGTGCAGATCTGGTACCTGCTTGCATGCAAATGCAAAGGCATTACATAAACGTGTCTTGCTGTCCTTGTGTTAATACACACACACCATACACACACACACACACACACACACACACACACACACACACACACACACTATACGTCATGCTCTATGCTGTAGTTTGTGACCTTTCTTGAGAAACATGTCTCTGCTAAGAGAGGAGTCATGAAACCTGATATGGACCAAATTGAGAACACTGAGGCTTTTAGTCATCAGTTCACACATTTTAGTACTAATATTTAGTAATAGTATCAAAGCAAACCACCTAAGGTGGGAATTCACATGATCTAAGACTGTGGTCTTGAAATGACATTTCTACAAATATTTCCATATACTGTATAATGACTAGAAAAGATGTTATGGGATTATATAAATATATACTAGTGTTAGGATATGGAGTCCACTAATGACTAAAGGCAGTGTAGACATCGCATTAATATCCAAGTATGAATGTTGAACATATAGTGAGTGCTGATGTCTTTTTACATGCAAGGCAAGTCTGATTTTGAAACACTTGAAACATCACAACAAAAAATGTACACAATTTTGTATATATAAACATATATAAAAATAATTAACTGTGTCTGATTTTAAAAGGCTTAGGAATTTAAGAAGCCTACTTTTCTACACTTTTATATAATGTATATATTTATACATTATAGCTCATTAATGGAAGCATTAGGAAACCTGCTTTATTTGCTATAATAGACTACAGGCTGACATTTATTGCCATGCAATTAGTTTTCCAAAGCCAAACTTTTCTGCTTTGAAGTATTGAACAATAATTGTTTTGTACATTCATAATACAATTACTTGAGCTTAGTAAATAGCTTTTCTGTTGCTTTTGAATGAAACCAGCATTAGCTTTAACTTCTTATAGGGATGGGGACTGGTCTGAAACTCCTGCTTTTCAAAGTCATTTGAGCGGAATACAATTCTCTCTTATTTCCCTGTAGAACCTCAAACAATAGATGCTTATTCTCAATGTAAATGTCAATACATTGTTTTACCTTTCCAGAAATGATCAATTCAGATGTACATATCTATACTTGATAAGATTAAGATAAGTAAATCTGTAAAAAAAAAAAAACAGCACACACTCATTTCAACTGTAATTTGATGAACACTGGTGCACATCTAACAGTTCTTGGAACGTTTACACTCAGTGTGCTTGTGAACAATTGTCATAGGCACAACAGCATGCTTGTGCTCCTGACATGCTTCAGGCTGCTACACCACAGCTGACATGCCTTGGGCCTCAGGGACTAGCATGCTGCATGATTATCTTGACTAATGCTGTTTTGTTTTCTTTTGACCCATGATCATCTCTCTTAAATGGTTCTGGCTTAACCCCACTCTAGCCCAAAGGTGAAAAGACTAGTCCTATATCTCCAAAAGTCTAGAATAAACAACAGTCAATGGTGTGTTGAGTCTATTTTGCACCAAAATGCATTTGACGTATACAAAAATGTAACAATAAAATTTGATATATATATATATATATATATATATATATATATATATATATATATATATATATATATATATATATATATATATAATTAAATATATATAATATAAAATAATATATATAATTCATCATTAAAGGTATTTTGATCCAAATATACAAGATTTAATTTGTATTTTTTTTTTTTGTCAGTACTAGTACTAATATTATGCTATGAAAGATTCAGACATACATGAATAGAGATACTGGAAGAGGTAATCAACAAGCACTTATGCCAGTTAAGGAAAAGGATGTGTCTGTTAATAGAATCATTAAACATCAGAAAGAACCTTCTTGCATTCATTTAAACTTAGTAAGCACAATTGAAGAGTCCTGCAGGACATTGTTACAATAAAATTAAGTTTACCATTTCTCTACACAACAGCTTTAACTAATACCCTAAAGTGGCCAAAAAAAATCTGATTAAAATGCTCACATTTATTTGTAATCTCTTTAGCCACAGCTTGCTACCCAGGACCACACATTTCCCCACATTCCAATTTAAAGACCATGGAGGAATATCTCAATTGCGGTGTAGTCTACAAATGGTGGAGACATATCCAAGGCTTTGATGTTGTTTCCTGCTCTTAGGCAGTTCCCCTTCTTTTAGGGGAAATTTTTAAGACAGTCCAGCTGATGCCAGATCTTCTCCCTGTGCCCCCTCCTGTTTTGTCCTGTTCATTCATTCACTCAAGCAGATTTATCTTCTCTAACATTATTATAAGAATTACTACATCTAATTTATAGCAGTTAGTGGTGTCATAACTTGTAATTTAAATTATTGACACAGTGGCTTAAGGGCAGGACTTTTCTTTGAAAATTTTTGCTTTCATTTCACATTTATTTCAAGATGGTGAAGAGCACAAATTAGCTCAACTAACAGTAAATATGGAAAATTAGTAAAATTATTAAAGAGGTCTTTATTTAAACGTAACATTTTAAAATAAACATGGTGGGGTCCTAATGGCTGAAAGTGACAATGCTTATATTTTGTTTTTGTTTTGTTTATTAGTATTTGGTATGTCCCCCTTTTTGCTTTAACGACACTGTGCACTCAGGCTTGCACAGACTCAACAGGTTTGTGCAAATCTTATGGTTCCATTTTAGTTCAATCCATCTGAGTGCTGTCTGAACTCATGCTTCAGTAGAAGATATTAGATACAAGGTAAATCTGGCTTTTTGTATAAAGCAGATAAAATGGTCAATACATTTGACATTTGCTTACGTTTTAAAAGGGACTTAGATATATACTGCAGAACCTTGAATATGAACTATTCAAGAATGAGAACATTTACTTTCTTTGTTTTAAATATTTAGAAATTCTAAAATTACAGTTTTTACAATTTTACAGTTTTAGATGAAAGAATAATCCAGATTATCAATTTTTGTGTCTCAAACCCTTAAACTATACTACACTCTATAATGATCCAAAATATGGCTTACTATTCTGTACATTATTATCATCATCATCATAATACTGCAATTGCAATTATTTTAGACACATTTAGATAGACATCCATGTACACACACATTGTGAAATCATGGTATGTTACAACAGAGCACTTCAGGCCTCTGTACAAAGCTTAGCAGCTGCCTAAATCAAGTAGAGATAAAAGGAAAGGAGAGAGGGAGGGAAACTGCAAGGTACGGGCAGGTTGGGTTAGCATCCAAGGGCCCCAGCTGCCCTGGTGTTAGGGTTAGTTGGACTTGGAAGCCGAGAGATAATCAGCTTTATTAGCACTGCTAAAACCAATTTAGGAGCAGACTTAGGGGATCAGACAGGCCAGCTGTCCACAGCACCCCTACCTACTTCTCATCAGCACCCTATTTCTTTTCATTCAGCACCACCACAGGATCAACCCACCCCTCAGTACAGGTAGCATAATTGAATTAAACATCATCCACAAGCAACACAATTCTGGCCACACATACAAAACAGTGTCTTCCTGATTTGTGTGGTAAAACTTTATAGCTACAAAGTGTTACTTATTCTCTAAAGGTTAACATTATGTATTTTTTTCATTATTATTTAGAAATAATGTATGTAAATTGATGTACACTGATGTGCAAACATGTTATTTGAAGGTTAGCCACTACAGGTAGAATTTTCATTTTTGCTTGTGTTTATATTATTGGATAAAGTGCATACATAAATGCCTTATCTTATAATTTAAAAGAATTATATAAAAACCAAACTGTAATCAAAATGCCTTATACAGGAGTTAGCAACTTTAATACCCATCATGTGATATGATATAGAAAACTTTGCATTACAATTTCCTTTATAAACCTCAAAAACCACAATACAATTGAATCATGATAAAATATAGTGAATAAAAAACAAAACAAATTCCTTATATCTTAGTTTCTGGAATTATGTGCTTATTCCTCTCCCTACATAGTAATTTCTCACAATGTTGATAATTATTGGAATTGCAGTAAGTTAGATTGTATACTTAAACATGGCATAATACCATAATTGTTTAATTTTTTTTAATTACCTTTTTTATTTGTATGATATCTAAACAATTCTGTAAATGTTTTTCTCATGAAAATCAAAAATTTAATTTGATCAAACCAAATACTTTACTTTGGTTTTAATATGTATATGCATATTTAATTAGAGGATAAAAAGTATTTAAAAGGATTGACTGTCAAAGAGGCCTCATTTTTAGAGTCATTCCTTTTCTTATATCTTATATTATATAATATCTTATATAAATTATAATTTTTGTTTCTATTTGTCATTGAAAAAAAAAGATACAGTATGTATTGAATTCTAAGGGTTTTATAAGTAGCCTGGTGGTATTATTCTCCATTATACTTTGAACAAACTTTCAGGTCAAAGACAAAGATAGCCAGAGAGAAAACTTCATATTCAATACATGCTTCATTAATGGTAGCATGGAAGGTAGTACAGGTAACAACCCACCAGTTTACATGAATCTGAAGTGTTTCCTAAAGAGATATAAGCAAAGAGAGGAGGTCACGGAATGAGGCCAGCCTTGTCTTAGTGAAGCCGAGTGTCAAGGAGTCTAGTGAAGTGCTGACCCAGACAGAACTTAGTCTAAATTAAATCACTTTCCAGTCTGCAAGAGAGATTACATTTTAACATCTCACTGTAGTACTCTGTTGAGAACATAATGCTAAGATGGTCATGCTACAAAGTCGAACTGCTTTTATGATTTTGTTCCTAAAGTCCCGATTTGCTCTCCATTTCATGAGAGAAATAAAATGCATAATATGGGGCTGGATAAATATTCAGATATCTTCTACATAATCTGTCAAATCTTTATTTGCATTTGTCTTTAGATAGACATGTTAAAACATCTTTTATTTCTGTTATAAATCATGAGACAAAGACCTAGTTAGAAAATAATCTACAATATTTACATCACAGCTAACTCTTTTGATACATAGTCCAAAAAAAGAGCACAATAGAGCTGTCAAAAGGCTTAGCAGAGTTACATAAATGTCTTATGACATCTGGTGTCTGTTAGTGCCAGAAAATTATATTATTATAGTGTGAAAAGGAACTCTGTTTTTTAAACATAGTTGTACACAGGGGCACACTTGCCAGGAGTTAGCTTTAGCTTTAGCTTCAACTAGTCTTCAGATAATGCAGGAATGAACAAGTATCTGAGTGACCTGTGTGGATAGAAATGTCCAGTTGTAAAGGTGAAATGTCAATTGGTGTAAGCTGAGAGTTTTCCAGAGAGATCACAAAATCTCAACATAAGGATGTATTTCAAGGTTATCCAGCAACTCAGACTTCCTGGTATTTAATTTCATCTATTTTTCTGACTTTTGGGACTTTTAGTTTCTCAATGAAAATCCTGTTAATCAAACTACATGAATTCAACACAAGTCAAGTAGCATTAAAACATTAGCACAATGTGCACACAGTAGTCTCTGATTGGAGCTTGTTTGGTAACTGAGAAAACAATGGCTCATTTTTGATTATAATGCAAGTTATAAATATTTTGCTTTTTAGCTTGAGCTTTTGTTTGAGTATATAATTGGTATAATAGACAACTAGCTGTTGTCAGTGCTGTTACTGGCAATAACAACACCTCAAAATATTAGATCAAGTTTATTAATCAGGGATGAAATTCTGAATGAAAGAAAGCTGAGCTGTATCAGCTTAATACATGTAGTGATTAAATCATCACCAGGAGGAGGTACTCTTAATACTGACACAACACTGATCATGCATTATACTGTCTGAAAGAAGCAAGTGATAAAAAAAAAATGTTGTACCGGGGATTATGAATAAATGGAATATATAGTTAAATCTATATGTAACACACAGCTAGAAATACTGCAGTGATAAATGAACAAAAAAGACTTTTGTAAATAACCCATGACTCACCATGCCAGTGCCTAATTGATTAATTAGTGCTTTGGGAGCAGTTGGTGCTTTCTGGTTCTTCAATTTGTTGTGGCTTGTATTATTTTTTTTCCTTAGCTGGAGTGTTGCTTGAGTAAAGAAGCTATTGACAAGAATTACAGAGAGCAACTTGAATAAGAATATTGTAGGTTTGCATTAAATAAGTAAGCAGATAGGTTATATAATTTAGATGGGCAAAATTTAACATAGTTAATCACTGAATATCAGAGAACAGTCCACTGGATTTTTCTAGGCTATTAGCAAGGAAGCAGATGAGAGCTCTGCAGATAAGCAAAACTGCATAAATAAGAACGTGTTTTAAAACTCAATAAAAAATTTTGACAAAAAAGACATAAATGAGAGGAAAAAACTGCAGCAATAATATGTAGACAATAATGTTAAGGCATTTTGCCCCAGAAACAATATCATTTACTACAGAACCTTTAAAATTCATAAACTGCAAAATGCACCTCAAGGCCTTTCAACCCTCTCAGCCTGGGAGGAGATCACTTGTAGATGGAGTGTTATGCAAAAAAAACTGAACATCCTACTGGACAGACCCTCAATTTGTACTAGCATACATTATCAAGGAATCTTAAAGATTCTGTATATTTATTATTTTCATGTTCAACCATGTACACAACACTACTGTGTTCCATGAAGGAATTTCTCTTAAGCAGCAGCAATAACACCTAAATAATTCTCTCTCATCAAGTGCATCTTAAGGCTTCAGCTAAAAACTGTAACATTTCACTGAAAACAGCAGAATGAAAAGTGAAAAGAAAAAGCTAAACGACTTCAGCCAAATGTCTTGAATTCACTGGACAGTGCATACTTTTCCTTACAGCAGAGCAATGATCTGAAACATGCTGCTAAAGATCTCTGGATTTTCTCCCAGTCCAAATGGTGCAATGTTCTTGAGAAAGAAGATCCATTTGAGTTGTGTTTTATTCACACAGTGCTAATGGCAATAAGGTCCTGGAGGCTTGGCATGAGCTTATCTACTGTCAGAATTACTGTTGGTCTCATTATATAGAAGACCTTACTATAGAAACGACAGTGGATCCTGTATACTGTAGTTTTTATTGTACTATATACTCTGAAAGGTTTCAATTACAAATTCACACAAGTGATTATTCGCTCAAGTGATTACTGTAACTGATTAAAACTGATTAAGCAGCAGTCCTGCCATGACTTCCTGGCATATACATTATGACAACAGTTTAGTGGAATGACTTCATTTTAGAAATATAAATGTTACTGTATGATTTATTTGTCATAAAGGGCAAAACGTGTGTTTACAAAAAACAGTTTATTAATAATTTAGCATTACTTCTTATTTATAATTCTTTAAGATCAAAAACAAATTTGAGCATGTCAATAGTATTATGTAATTATATTAACCTATACAATTCATACAGTATTTTAGAATCAGTTTCATTATTATTTCATTATTTCAGTGTGTAATTATTGGAAACGGAACAGATGAACCTAAATGTATTTTATTCATTTTACTCAGTAAAAAAATTCAGTAAAAAAAAACGAATTATCCTAGAAAAGAACAAAACTGGTTTAGAGTAATTTAAGATACTGTGAGCATTTCTGACATTTATTGTCTTTTGCGGTTAGGTGACACTGCAGTTTGTACTCAGGTTGCCATGTGACATTCTTTTACTAATCCATCACTCTACGTAGGCTGACTTAGCATACAACACTGTTAGCTTGCCAGGAAGTGTTTGGGTGAGCTGATTGAGCATCCTGACCCATGACTCTCTAAGCTGTGTCTACAGCTTCTGTACAGTGTGCCAGACTTCATTTGTGTAAGTATGCTCAGAAGGAAAACAGAGCTCATGATTGGGGCCTAATGCAAGTTAATCCACTGTTTAATGGTTGTTTAAATAAACTCAAACCCTAACTGGGTTGCTTGAGCAAGTCTGAATGAGAAGCATTTATCTCATGCAAAAACAGGCATACATGATCTCAGGGGTCATCCAGAGCACCATTTAATGTACACAACTAAGCAAGAAATTATCACCGGTACACAATGCTATGATTCTTGTTCTGTTATCCCCTTGGGGTTGTATCAACAGCCATGAAAATGGACTTTCAGGCCACATACTCTTTCAAAGATCAAAACTGCCATTGATGAACACACACCATCTATGATGCTTAACCTCCTGGCTGGTGGTAGCTCATATATGATTCTGACCCCTTGTCTGGGATAACACATACCAGTAAATGAGAAAAGGGGGTTTACTAAAATAAGCATTTACAAGATTTTTTATAAGATGTAAAAGAATGTTGTTTCCAACTAAGACATGTTACTACATAGGTCTATGTGTATGCACGTTTGTGTACGAGCTGAATGTGCCCCTCTGTTTTCCCCTTTTTTAGGATTACTTTCCATAGTTATGAGGCACCAAGCTTGAAAGTGCAACATTAGAGGAGTGGCACATCAACACATGTAAAAGGCAAACATGACTTCTGGGCTGGGCTGCAAACGGGGCTTCAGGGTATAGAGTGATTTACTACTCCTCTCAGTGGCACCAGAAACAGCCCCGTGCCTGTAATGAGTTTCTGACACTGAGCATGTTTGTACAGTGTTTTCTTTTATTTCTGGGGCATGACATGCTGATTGCAGAACATTAGGACTATTTTCACACCCTGCCTGAACACTCCCTTTCACCTCACAGAGGTAAAAGAAAGAGCCAGTGTAGTTATAAACATTTCACGTTACCTAATGTAACATGAGAAGCACAATCACGTGCGTTTAATAACGTTTCACAGAAACAAAAGGTACAATAGCCTCTTACCTTGTCATCTGGGAACAAACTGCTCTTGATTCCTAAATACAAGATTACTCCACAAACATTTCTGTCTTAAATCCAGGAGGCTTCCAACTTAACAATGAACTAAAATCCATAGAATGTTGATTGGTATATCCGCACTTAGAGTTTACTTTACTGGTTTATTCATACTGTTGCAGTTCTTTATAGCTCCTATTGCTGCTAATGCTGTCTACTGTTATAGGACTAATGGCAAAGAGCTATGCCTGGCTGAATTGGGCCAGCTACTGACTTGGCAAGACGACATCTGGTATGCAACAGCTGTAGCCATCCAAGTCTGCTGACCAAGTCAAATCCCTCAGACTGGATTATGTAAACGTTACAGACCCCTGACATACTTTTATGTCAAGATATGCACTTCAGTGGATCAAGATTGCTTCACTGATTTACAAAGTGTGTGGTGTTTTGTAGGCTGTGCTCTTGCATGCCATTCTCAGTATTAGTCTGTACTTGCACTCTTAGAAATCATATAAAATCATGAGAGGATACACATCAATTTCCACATGTACACACTGTTGTGTCCAAATTAGTACATCTTAAACTTGCTAGTTATGATCCATAGCAGTGACTCTTCTGATTTACCAACATGAGGTACACGATAATCAACAGAAAGTCCAAAATAATTGAAAGGAAGAATAATTAGGACATATTATTATGCAATAATACTGAAATAAGCGTTTAATAATTTTACCTCTTCATCTAACCTAGAGCATTTTACACAGGGGAATCGTGTGTAAATATACCACAAACCATCCTGACCAAAATAAATATGTAAGTCCACAGTCAACAGCCTAATACATACTGTATGAATAAAGACAGCAGATCAAAAGGTCAGTTTTCATCAGGCAATTGCAGCATCTTCAATGACAATGACAATGACTAAAAATCTTGCTGAATAAGCAAATAATTAAAAGTTCATAAATAGCATGCTGGAAACACTACAGCGTGGCTCTTATTCAGCATTTAAAGAAGCATTTTCTAAAACTAAATTCCACACGCTGCAGGCACTTGTGTCAAAGTTCCAGTATCACTCCACCTTTTCCAGTATCCTTCACTTGGCTCGGTAAATTAACACCATATGGGAACTCTAGAGAGACCTGTGGGAAACAGGAATTGTGAAAAGAAAGGCATTAGATAACATGTCCAATGTGACCATTGTGGCAATCTGCAGAAAAAAAAGAAAAAAAAAAAAAAAAATATATATATATATATATATATATATATATATATATATATATATATATATATATATATATATATATATATATATATATATATAAATATATAAAACAAACTATATATATACACAAATATATATATATATATATATATATATATATATATATATATATATATATATATATATATATATATATATATATATATATATATAAACATTGGGTTTCTCTCCTTCACAATGCAATCCATACCCAATGTTTTGTATAAAGCCAAATCATTGTATATTAATTATTTATAATTAATTATATTATTTTATATTAAGAATATAATATACAGTATTATGTTGCAATGATCGTTCTTATAGGTGCTACACTTATTTGTTATACTGTTAACAAGCTTATTAATCCTGTTAAGCCAGAAAAATATTAAAAATGATTTTAATATTTATATTATGTATATATAATTTAGAAATCACTAGTGTTACAGTACAAACAGAAAAACAATACACAGTTTTGCAGATTACTACATTTCCCAACATACAAAATATACTTGATCAAAAACAAGCATGAAAAAAACAAGAAGAAGAAGGAGAAGAAAAAAAGAGGAATACCAAAATTAAATGAATAATATCCAACACAGTAAAGATTTGTGTTTTAATATTTTGTGTGTAACATTTGTGTAGCTGATTATTGATTATTATTATTTTTTTTTTTTACATTTTAATTTTATTTTACAAACTTTTTATATAGAATCCAGGTATGTTTTTACAGGTAACATTTTTATGTAGAGCTAACAATAACCACCATGAAATACATTTAAGTGCAATAAGTGCATTTCCGGACCTTCCGAAATGATCCAAATCTAAATCAAGGCAGTTATAAGAAAAAAGGAAGATATGACTTTGACGCTGAACTCATAAAGCAGAAGATATCATGCAAGTATCAAATGAATATTTCAAAAGAAGACCTATACCATGCTACAAATGATCTGCTGTTAAATGAGTTACTTTATATATAACTGAGAAAAAATGCAATGCATGCAAAGTAATATCAATTAGTTCTCGCCAGTACAGTGTCCTTCCAAACAGCAAATAAACGGCTTTACAAGGCTAGTGACATGTTAAATGTAATGTACATGAACATTTTGGATTATGTATTCCAGGTGCCTTTTTTTCTCATAATAATCTGTTTTATGTCTTCGCAGATACTCATGTTTAATCTAAGCCTAAAAATGCTCAGAAAAAAAAAGCGTCTGCATTGTTTTCAGTTTCATATCTCTCCATATCACTTATTGCAGGAGTTGGGGTGGGGTGGTGGCAGTGCACTGCTGTGTAACATAAAGCTCTTTTGTGCCATCTTTCCATTGAAGAGGAAATAAACTGCAATCATTTCCAACAGTTAAAAATACCTTAGTCTCAAGCACTGTAAGGGGTGAAACAGAACAATGTTAACAATGCAACATTCTCTAAAACATTCTCCACTTGGCAAAGCTTACTTCAGTACTCAGAAATGCAAGGCGATAAAGTTTAAAACCACTGAAATAACACCATTTGACTTGGACACATCAATTAGATAAGGAGCATGTGACAGAAAATCATAGGCTCTTAAAGAAAAATGTGAGCATGTTTTGCCTTTGAAAACAGGAAATGTTTAGGTAATGTCTGTTTTAAACCAGAAAGTAGGATTTTCTCAGTCACCATGCCAACAAGCAAGTCTTAAAGTATTAAAAACAATGTCATACTGTTATCAACCAGCAATTGCATCAAAGACAAAGTATACTGTGGTGAAATAATTTATTGTCTTTAAGACGGAAAATAAAGCTGGTCCTGTTCTTCATACATAATGAAATGAAAGGAAACAGAATCTCGTCTAATCATGCAGTATGTGCAAAAAAGAATTTGGTGTTCATGTAGATTGAAATGTTGTCAGGTGGGGTTTGCCGACATCCTTTAAACCGTGGGAAATGTGTTACATGAAGTTTGTTTAAATATTACAATGCAAATTAAGACATGCTATCAGACTTTAATCCAGTATATAGGCTTTGAAAAGAAGTTTATTTTGAGTACTGAAAATAACTTTAAGCTGCTTTAAGGAATTTAATAGCACAAAGAGCAGACTTCGAAATCAAACTGCTGCACTTTCCAGTGAACTTACCATGTGCAATTCTTGACCAAAAGACATACTTTTCTGTGTTAAAAATACATTTTCGTATGAAGTAAGAGAAATGCCTGCCTTTCTTAGTAATGAAAACATATCCAGTGCGTAGGCATTACACCTTCACCTAGTTTACTTCTTTTTAAATCTGACTATTTTGTCTTTTTCATGAATCCACAACCAACCATGTGCACAATGAATGGCTTTTCACCATGGACAGAGGAGTATTCTTTTCTCTACCTTACATTTTGTTATCTGGTTGAAAATATAAGTTTTGTTGCATTCTGACATACATAAATTATGGATGTATCGATGGGAGGTTGATTTACTCACTGTGTCATTGAAACTACGCTAATGCCATGGTAGCTGTCCTCACAAATCACCCAGTCTAGACTCTAGGTAGCATTTAAATTGGACTTAAGTAAAGTAGCACATAGTAGAGCTCTGGCCGACAACACAACCTACTTACTGTTTACTATTACACAACCTATTTCAAAGTAGGCCTTTAGCACTTTAGCACAGTTCCTAGTTTGAATTACATTTCTCTGTCATTGTCAACGTCAATATTTACATATTTTCTATTACTATTAATTCTATAAATTCTATTACAACAATTCTATAAGCAGAAAACTACTCAATAAAAGCAATATTTACATGTTGTCAGTAGAAATGTTATTTGAAAATAGTAATGGGTATTAGGATAGGTTTGTTCCTTTGTCACACACTTTTGTGGACCCAGGTGAACAGGTGAGATTTAAGAAACATTAAATGAGCTTTAGTGATGACAGAAATGACTGCAGCTGGTAAAGGGAAGGCCTCGGGTCATTTTAAGACGGACCATCCGGGTTTACGGCTACTGTTTATAATGCATTCCTGAAATTCTCCCCCTCCATCTGAATCTTAAACAAGAGTTTCACCTGAAGACATCCTGCTTAAAATTTTATTTGTTTCAGTTTTATAAGTTAAAAAAAATCCCTTCCAAATGAATATACTAGAATTCATAAATATTAGAATTCATGACCTTGGAATCCGTTCGGAATGTTTTCAATAACTCTGAACAATGCTCACATTTTTTTTGTCTCTTAAGCAATCACTGACACGCTTTATCATTCAGTCACCCCAGGTGCACAGTATAGCTTTTGTATGACGTATCAGTTAAATGACCAGTTCTTTCTACACCACCGTGCACGAAGGATGGTAACACAAGATGACATCTACACTTACTGACAAGGCAGTTATTAATGCAAGATGATTTGTTCAGAGCACCATTGAGAAACAATCTAAGACTGCTTTAAATGTGGTTCAATATCCTTGCTGTTATGTCATGTACAGATGAGATGATGAGATAGACTACGTCAGCACAAAATCTTTTGAGCTCTACTTTCTTGGTGTTTTGGACAGACCAAAAAAAAGTACTTTGAACACGCTTCAGAGACTTTGAACTTTTTTTTTTTTTTTTTTTATCAAACTCTCCTGTCAAAGAAGAAAATACCCCCCACACACAACACAACACACACCTATTCAACCATTTGACAACAACCTATTATCAAAGGACCTAAAATGCACGAGTACTGAGGAAAGTAGTGGAAGGCTAACTTCTTCATCTTGTGGTAAAGCTATAGATGATAACAAAAGGACAAACCACTGACCTTTGACTTCAGCCTTTCTGAAGTGCTTCTGAGACGAATTGGGACTCTGTGCAGAATCTTACATAATCTTTTAAAAGGCATCCACACACCTTTTTAATCTAGTGGGTGTTAGAACCAGTGTTAAAAAACTCATACCAAAGTTTGCCGGTGAGCCACTGCATAGCTATAAGACCAAAGGCAAAATATTTATGTTTATATAATAGGTTTCCATAAACACAGGTGCAAACAGGTATGAATGTTACGTGTCTGTCTTTATTCAACAATCAAAAAAACAATACAACATATTGCTGAACAACATTACTGATTACTTCTAAACTATTGATTTATTGCTTCTCATGTCAGACCTAAACAGCGAGAGTGTCTTGTCTTTATAGTACACATGGACGTTGTCTTCTCACAGTTGCATGACATGGCAAAGCTCTACTCTGGAATACTTGTAAAAGATGGTAGATAGTATTTAAAGAGTCATGTATAGACAGTGATGCATGAAGTCATATCGCGCTATCAGTGCATCTGTAGCTCAAACACATACCGTCCTGCTCAGCTTTTCACATAACAACAAAGTATAATTCAGAAAAAATAGATTTCAAAATACATCAAACACGGTATTGACGCATAATGGAATGATGAAATAATGGTGATATAAGACCACATGAAATGATATTATGAAAAAGAGAACAATGCGAACAAACAAACAAACAAACAAACAAAGCTCCAACGATTATTTCAGTTCTATTAAGGTTGTAAGCATTTATTTCCACACTATATGCAAATTGTTTTTAAATTTGCCCAGGATCTGATTCTAAACAGTGTCCTCACACATTCCGAAAAACATTCAGATATCACCTTTATGCAAACAAACAACAAATTTGACAAATATGTAGTAAATCTGCATCAGACTGTCAAGAAGTTTGTACCCTAGAGTCTTTTATCAAGTAAGATACAAATTACGAGATAAAAGAGTTTAACTCTAAACAGATTTCTATCAGAAAACAGGATGCATCCACAAAAGGAATCTCACCGAGGGGTATTTTTGTGGTAGCTTTGAGGACATGCAGCTGGTCAAACCACCTGTTAACAACCACAACACTGTCGGAATGCCACAGAAGACTTGTTTATTCTCATTACTTTTGGTAAATATGCAGAAAAATTGCAGTCTTGTTTCCAAAAGGCCCACCATGAACTATAATCAAAGACACAAAGAGTTCTTTGGGCGTTTTCCAAAACCAGAGCAAGAAACATTACAAACACTGAGGATAAAAAAAACCAACAAAAAAAACAAAGGGAGAACTGTTAATGTGATAAGTTGATGCAAGAAAACTGATAAGTGTGTTTCACTTCAAGCCAAGAACTTTTAATGTTTATCTACTTCCATAATTCTAGTTTTACATTAGTTTATTACATAATTTGATTAGCTGCACAGCATTCAAAGTGTTCTTATAGTTATTATATAAGATTACAAGGATTACTGGGTTCACTGTTCCTATCACTCTACTTGAAATTGTTCGGTAAATAAATTCCACATAAAATTTTACTTTTAGCATTAGTGATTAATTACAATGTATAGTAAATAATTACCATGGTAGTGTTAGTGACATCAGCAGAAATGGCAAACAATACATTTTATATGAGTATATTTCAATATTTTAATATTTTTGACCTGAAATATGAAAGTTATAGATAAAATTCCATTTTATAATGATGCAAAGGAAAGACTGAAGTAAATTTCACCAGCTTTACTTTTAACAGGAATGTAGAAATTATTGTGAGCTAGGTAGCAGACAGGCTAAGTGAGTGCACCTTGCTGCAGTTTTGGGATACAGTTCAACGGAGCCTAATATAAACATTTTGCCATATGGTTCTGTGGCTGTCTGAAATTTCAATATTCATTTCTTCTTAATAGAACTGTTGCATAAAAGCAATATCACGCTTTAATTTGTGCTCTTATACTGAATATCAGCACAGCTGTTATTATCTACGGCACTCTGCCAGGTGGTCTCATGCCTACAGCTGAATCACAGCCATGCTGTTACTCAGTAGAACCACAATCTTGTGATATTGCGTAATTAAACAACAATAGAAGTCAAACCAATATCCTTTCTTCTATAGAAATATTCAAAGCACCTTTACATGTTGCAAAATATGTGTCTGGCTCTACTCACAAAGGTCAGACATAATGTTTCAGGGCAGAGTTTCACACAAAATGAGGAAAGGTGCATATCATTTGGAGCACAGACGAAACTGCTACAAATTCTACATCTGTCTAACATGGACACTGGGAGGAGTAAAAATGTCACGATGAAACATAATTAGTCATTGGAGTTTCCAAAATGTCCTGTGAACATCTGGCTTTTGCATGCTATTGCTTAGACAAATGATTTTTTGTTGGTTAGTTGTTGTTGCTTTTTTTAATGGGACATAGTCGCACAGAATATAGTCACCTTAAATTACATCAACAGTGTGACTCAGGTATTACACACTGAAACTGGAATGACATCATCTGACATCATCTGAGTGTCATGATCTCACAATAAGCCACATGTATAAGAGTTGTGGCTGAATGTTCCAATAAAAATATAGGTACTTTGTAAGCTGTGATTAAACAGTTAAGCTACATAGCGTCCTGCTATGTAGCTCTAATAGCAACACCTGTACACCTGCTCATTTTTGCAGGTATCTAATCAGCCGATCATGTGGCAGCAGCACAATGCATAAACTCACGCAGATACAGGTCTTCAGTTAATGTTTACATCAAACATCAGAAAGAAAACAATTGTGATCTCTGTGACTTTAACTGTGGCATGGTTTTTGGTACCAGATGGGCTGCTTTGAGTATTTCACAAACTGCTGATCTCTTGGGGCAGTCATGAGCACAGACTCACTGAAACTGGAGAGATGAAGATTCCACCTTCTTCAACTGTCCATTCAATGTGTGAGTCTGTGCTCATGAGCACCTCAGATTCTTGTTCTTAGCTGACAGGAACCTGACGAGGTCTTCTGCTCTTCACCTCAAGGTTTGATGTGTTGTGCATTCTAAGATGTGTTTCTGCTCACCTGAGTGGTGAACGAGTGCTTATAGAGCCCATTACTATAGACTTCCTGTCAGCTCAAACCAGTCTGGTCATTCTCCTCTGATCTCTTTCATCAACAAGGTTTCAGCCTGCAGATCCTTCACTCAAAGGATTTTTTTCTGTGTAAATACTACAGACTGTTAATCCCAGGAGATCAGCAGTTTCTGAACTACTCAAACCAGCCATTCTGGTACCAGCATCCATGCCTCTGTTAACATCACAGAAATCACACTTTATCTTCATACAAGCACTTGGCCTGTATTTGCATGATTTTATGCATTGTGCTGCTGCCACATGATTGGATCTGGATTGGAACTGATGTACAGGTTTTCCTATTAAAGTGGACGGTGAGTGTATAATACCATAAATATGGTGGATAGATTTAAAAGTTGTAAAAGATAATCACAGATGAAATAAATGGGATAAATATAAACTTTAAACTTTATCGTTTTTATTCTGAATTGTTATGCTCCTGCAAAGCTATGTCTATCGTTAAAAGCATATACAAATAAAACTGGATGGAATTAAACATGTAATTAATTGACATTATGGAATTAAGTATTTCGTAAAGACGATACAAGTATTGTATAAAACACTGTCTGCATATAATTTGTTAAAAGATTTAAATTGTATAATTTAAATTATTTAATTATTATAATCAGGAATTAGGGGGGCACGGTGGCTTAGTGGTTAGCACGTTCGCCTCACACCTCCAGGGTCGGGGTTCGATTCCCGCCTCCACCTTGTGTGTGTGGAGTTTGCATGTTCTCCCCGTGCCTTGGGGGTTTCCTCCGGGTACTCCGGTTTCCTCCCCCGGTCCAAAGACATGCATGGTAGGTTGATTGGCATCTGGAAAATTGTCCCTAGTGTGTGATTGCGTGAGTGAATGAGAGTGTGTGTGTGTGCCCTGCGATGGGTTGGCACTCCGTCCAGGGTGTATCCTGCCTTGATGCCCGATGACGCCTGAGATAGGCACAGGCTCCCCGTGACCCGAGGTAGTTCGGATAAGCGGTAGAAGATGAATGAATGAATGAATGAATGAATCAGGAATTACTTAACTTGTCATTGTCCACTGAGGTTTATGTAAGGGAATTCAGCTCCAGCAGCATAAAAAGAGTGACTTTATTCCCATGTGATATATAACAAATGTTGAAACTGCTGAATTATTTCCTTAAAATAATCTTTTCGACTACAAAAAGGCCCGAAGCACATTTTAGCATGCATAGTGGTGAACTGCTACCATCTAGTGTCTCACTGAAACTTCAGCATGCATCTCAGTAATCAGCACTCTTAACATACCACATCCTTTTCTTTGTGTGGACTTCACTCAGCCCAGAGTAACAACAAAAACACATCCCTATCATTACCCAAAATGAGCCAAAACCTCAAACCAAGCACAACCACACTTTACGGGAAAACCGGAGGCATTTTCCAGGTCACTGCCCCACTTCAGAGACCTCTGGTCTTTTTCTCAAAGAGTGCAAGTTTGTCATTACCAGAGAGACACTTTATGGTCAGGTCTTGGTCTCTGGCACAGCCACCACTAGCACGGCATGTCAGGGTAAAGGAATAAAGTGGTTTATGAGTCACAGATGATGGTCTGACTGCTGTAAACTTCCTGATGCAATCTGGGTTCAGACAGCAGACATGCAAGCACGTTCCCAGTGTGCACATTCGACCACAGTCACTGACAGCCTGCACAAAATCTTTTTCAACATTTGTTTCTGCTATTTCTTACCCTCTAAATGTGCTACAAAAATGGCCATATTGTTACTACAATTTAAGTTCTGTGAGCTAAATATGTGGCTAATATTCAGCATCACTAGGTATTGTATTTCTGCTGTTCCAAATCCGTAATCCTTGCAGATTGTCTCCTTTCAATTTTCTATTTTGTGGTGGCATTTCGTAAAACAACTTAAACATTTCCCATGACAAACCCAGCTATTTAACCACCTCCTAAATGACCAAATACACTTCCAGTGGTTTCATGGAAACTTTAGCATGACAAATCAAACCACCCTTTGTGATACCATCTGTACTGTAAAAAGATGGGGACTCATTAATTTTCAAAGAGTCTAGACACAATGATACTCTCTCATGCAGAAAAATGCACCATCCTGTCTTAACCTCAACATGCATTTAAGTATGCATTTCCCATCAAAAACAAAATTGGGGAAGTCTGACTATGTGTTTCTATACCACACCCATAAAGACACAAAAACAGCACTGTTTCCTGATGCCACTACTATAACGTACAATACAATACACTATATTTTCGGCATATTCATATACAAGTTCTGATGCAGCAATTAAGTTTTAATACATTATTCAAGTCTTTTTGATGTAGACCTAACATTCACATCATTATACACTGTGCATCATCAACTATGCTGTAAATGCTGATTGTTTTAACTAACTGCCTGAGGAAAGGCTGTAATTGTGGATAGCTTTAACCTTCAGGTGCTTAAGGTGTGTCACATCTTTAAACTTAGCATGGACTTGGAATCCTTGGAAGCTATGTCTCAGTTCACATATTGACACTGACCCCTCAAATTATAAAGGCAATGTAAAGACTAGTCTTGACACACCTCAGTTCCAACAACAGACCTCTCGCAGCTTGCCTTTTTGAAGCCATATGCCCTGCCTTGTAGGATCAGCTCACTATGATAAGGGTGGACACTCCATTAGTGGACAGGATTGTGGACTAATGCGCTACTTGGTCATGGTATGTAAGACTAAAGCCGTGTGTCAGATACCATGATGATAGCAAAGGGCACAAAAGTGGACTGTCCTGTCCCCCTACTTATTCGCCCCTATATTTCAGACTTCAGATACAACCCTTTAGAAAGTCCACATACAGAATTTCTTGGATGACTCTGACATTTTGTGTTGTATTGTTGGAGGGAGAAAAGAGTATAGTAGAGTTATTGTGAGAGACTGAACACTCTGGAAATCACCATCAAAATGAATAAGGGTGGACTCATTGGCCTTAAAAGGTGGTGATCATCTCTGATGGAAGATTGTGCTCTTCTACACAGTAGTGTCCTGGGGCAGTAAGATCAGGGCAGCTGATACTAACAGGATTAACAAACTAAAAGACTGAATCCATATCGGCTGAGCAATTAGACTAAGCCTAACCCTGGCGGAAGTAACCAAGTGGAGAATGATGCAGAAACTAATCATGAACAACAACACTCACCATTTCATCACACAGTACTCAGAAAAAGCTCTTCTCTCCCTGTGGCAGTCAAACCTAATAACTACTCCCCATTTTGCATTGAGGGGTTCTCTACAACTTAAATGCTACTCATTCTTAAGCCAGTACGTTTGCACATATCCATATGCAAGAACGTTGCCATTTTAGTTTTTATTTCCAATTAAATTGTATACAATATTTCTATCTGTTTTAATTACACTTTATATAGACATTTAAATGATCTCTTTTGCACATGTACTATTTTATATATTTGACTTTTATTGTTTTATTAGTATAACTTGATCTACTTTTGTAAGCACATTTAAGCTACTCTAAATGTAGTGTAATTGCAATAAAGTTTTTCTTTATTATAAATACAGTTTATGTTATATCTTGACTAGTATTTTATGAAATGCCAATGGTTGGATATATAACACAGATTCATAAATACAGATGCAGGAAACATATGATACTCCAGTGGGTATAGGGCAGGATCTATACACCTTTCTAACAGCCAGGGACACTAAGGCTTCCATGAAGCATGATAAGGGACATAATATTCTCATCGTATTTCTGTGCTGGAAACCTTTATTATAGTTGTTATAACTATAATAATGTCGATTTGAATGTTATTACAATTTTAATACAATTGGTTCTATGGGTGGAAATTAAAAATTGTAGGCTACAAATTGTAGTGCTTAAAGCTTTTTTTAACTACATTGTGTTCGCTTCACATGGTCACTTGTGAAACCCACCTACACAGAAATATGGAAATTTTAATGTAGGTCTACAGAATTAGCTTCAATAATGTGTTGGTAAAATGAAGAAGATAGGGAGCCGTTTTAAAAATTTTATTTTGATTTCATTTAGTTTGATACCCAGACGATGTCTAATTTTACAGGTTTAGCATGGTTAATTATTGAGTTCACGTGTGTTTGATCAGTAGGAAGGTAAATGTTACTCTGACTGAGTTGGGTGCATGTTTTGGAGCGACATGACAGGTAACAAATCACTTGTCTGACTTTGCTCCCTGTTCACCATTTAGTAGTCAGTTTGGCTTCAGCCATTTTGTAGGTTGGTAAAAATTCTCAATGACAATTTTATATGGATAGTTAACCATATTATTACACACAGAGCAGTGTAAATAAAATACACTGTGGGTAATAATTCCGTATACAGTGCTTCCACACTAAGCTACATAATATACAGTTTAGCTTAACCTTGAATTGTACTTGCTTGGATGAGTAAGAGAGCAACCAACCCTCGTAAATAAATATAAATAAAAACAGTAAATTCATAACTAAATTTACAATTCATGACTTGCACTTCCAAAGTATCGACAAAAAATAGATGTATTTTAGATGTAGATATATGAAAAATGTATAAATATAAAGGAGATGGACAAAATAAAAAAATAACACTGGATAAATATTGACAGCCTATATACTGTAATAGTAGCTCCCCTTTTCACTCCAGAACAGCTTTAGTCATCCTTGGAATGTTGACAAGTACTGAATGATTTGTTTTGGGATGCTGGACGCTCATTCATACACTTTCCGTCACCGCTTTATTCTGGTCTGTGTTTGTGGTGGATCCAGAGCCAAATCATCACAGAGCATTATACACATACTCATTCAAACTAGGAACACTTTTATCCAATCCAACTTTTGGAAGTTGGGGAAAAGACTGATATGCATTTTGCAGTCTATGTCGATGCTAACTGAAAGATCTTGGAAGGTCCTTTATCCTTACGTACACTGTTGAATTAGTTTAACAGTATAAGTAGAGGTATTTGTCCTAGAATATCCTTGATTACTATAGAACTGCTTCATCTTTAGGCTGTTATTCAATCATCACACCAAAGCAACAATTTACCATACAATCCAGGGTTTCCCGCAGAAAATTTGTTAGTTAAGGCGGTGCGGCAGGGTTGGGCGGGGCCTGGGGGCGGTGCGGTAGGGTTGGGCGGGGCCTGTGGGCGGTGCGGTAGGGCGGGGCCTGGGGCGGGGCTTCTATGTGAGATAGACCACAGACTCTGTACTACGTTTAACAATTATTAAAAACAGGCACGTGCAACCTAACTACCAGGTGAAGAACTCAAACAACAAAATCACCAGCTAACTTACTTTAAATTAGCAAGATCTATAGACTAATACAATAACAGGCTTAAATAAACCCAAAACATAAGTTCACTTGCAGTTCTCACGGACACACGTTTTATCAACTGGCTAGTTATCCTCCAGACAGTGAGGGACCAAGTCTTTCTCTCATTTCGGCCGTGTGGCGCGCGTGCCCGCTCGTGGTGTGAAGCGCGTCCGCGCTATTCTCCGAGATGCACTTGACGGCCTTTTGTGCAGCGGAATTTTTTATTTTTTGGACAACCTAGTTAAGGAGGTAGGGTTTCCCAGCTTAGTCGGGCCGCCCGAACTGCAAAGTGCTGCGGGAAACCCTGCAATCACTGTATGTAATGATTTACAAATAATTAGGGATCCCCAAATAATTAGAGATCCCCTGCCACACCAACAGTAGATAGCAAACATTGTAAGTTGAAGGTATGTTTTAGCATCTTCCTAAACATAAATCCATACAGATGTAGGAAATATGATGAAAGATGACTAATCAGACAGTAACACATTCTTCTGTTTCATATGTATCCACATACTGTGTATCTTATACCGAATAATATAAAAGGTTTATGAATTGCAGCCCTACCACTAAATCTAGGTTTATGATAGCCTGTCTATAACAATATTACCCAACTGCATCACTGTGTTGTTTTTCACAGCTTCTAATCACAAGAATTATTCATAACAAAAAACAATATTATGTAACCATTCCCAGAACAGAGGTTGAGAATGACAAAGAACCCCGGTGAGTGTGCTACCTAACATTATTGCAAAAAGCTAAAGTGAGCTGGAGCATCCATTGCCCTTGAATTAGTTTTACTCCCTTAGTTTTTAAAAATGTATGTTCTAAAGGTAAACTGAACAGAACTGTACGAGCACACACACACACACACACACACACACAAACTGTGTGGACTGCACTGATATGCAGACTATCAAACTATCATCATGCTGTTTATCAAACTATGCCCATATCAAACTATCACCATGCTGTTTATCAAACTATGCCCATATCAAACTATCATCATGCTGTTTTGAACACGATTTTTGCTTTCTTTGCACATGCTGTCTTGCACATTCAGTCAATTGCTGTTTTGCACACCACGTTTCAACACCTCATTTCAACTTCAATTGTAGATTTGTTTAAATAGAACTCTCTTGTTCAGACTCCTATATTTTGGCACAATGTACTGTATAATGTACAGTCTACACTCTGACCGGCGTTGTTGTTTTTTTGTGTGTATTGTTTTTGTAGTGTTTTGTGTTGTTTGTTTGCACTGTCTTTTGTCTCGCACTGTTTGCACAGATACACTTTATGTGGCTAGGACAACTTACAAAGTTCTTATCTCTGTCTTGTTGTATGCAGCACCATGGTCCTGGAGAAATGTTGAACCATTACACTATGTACTGCATGAGCTATATGTATGGTTGGAATGACAATAAAAGCTTCTTGATTTGATTTGACAAAGGTGTATCAAGGTGGCTTTCTATCCACTGGTTGCCACTGGCATTAGGCATTACTGCCATATCTGATTGACTGATTCACCAAAAATCTGGCCATTGATTTCATAATTCCAGGGGGTTGATGAAATTTATTAGGCTTAAATAAAATCAATGCATAATCTGTTTGGTAATATTGCTGTGTAGAGCTGTGGGAGATCAAGAAAAAACCACTAGATGGAGATATTTTACCGTATTTGCTGATTCATCTCTCAGTGTTTCAAGCAAGTGCTCTCTGTATTGCCTTTTCTTTGAAAATCTGTTTATCTAGAAAACTTACTTATCTCGGATTTTATCATAATCCTGTTATTTTTCTTGTTTTTTTTATTTTCTTGAAGCCAATTACTGTGTTTAATAATAATAATAATAATAATAACTCAAAAAAATAAGAATATTGTTATTGTTATTATGCTAGATATGAATGAAAAGTAATGAAAGTAAAATATATTAACCTAGTTTTCCTTTTGTCACATGATAGAAATGCTTAAATGGAGTTACTGACATGGAGTGCTACTTCAAATCTTTAAATTATCAAGAGCCATTATCAAATATAAAAAATAAAATAAGCCTATAGTAAATGCATTATAAGTGTGTGTGTGTGTGTATTGACTTTCATGAAATAAGACATGACGAAAGAAGGCCAGAGTAATCCAATGTGCTGTGTAAGCTTAAAGATCATATGAAGATAAAGACAATGCAAGCCCTGTCTCCAAAGGAGGTATCTGAGTTAAGAAACCGCAATTACCAGGCATATGGGAAAAAATAAAGAGTCCTTTCACAAAAATAACTGCAAAGAGTATGTATGTGTGCACACACTGGCAAAAAAAAAAAAGATGTTTTGTGTTAGCTATAACTTCAGTGTTTTAGCAGCAGTTACAAAAATATGGAGTGAAATAATTATATGATGCATGAGCACAGAAGGAATGTAAGACTGTGGATAATAAAAAAGAAACATGCACAGCATGCACCTTATATAAAATATTCCAACAGTGTCTCATTTGCCAATGAATATAAAGTACTTAAAAAATCATGAGATCATACGGAAAAATATACTAAAGTAGACTTGTTTCCAAACCACACCTATACAATCCCATTGCCTTTCGAGTGAGAGTGACATTTTGTCTCCTTTCCTTCTATCCATGGAGAAGACCAACATGCTCATTAACATTCCTGCCTTAGGGCATGCTGGCACAGGAACAAGGCGGTCTGGGTGTAAGAATCCGTCATTCACAACCCAGGCAGTCCAACAGACTCATGGGCTCAACTTGCTCAAGATCACTCAAGCATAATTCACCAAACAAGTGACTCGCTATATTCCCTAAAGCTTGACCAGGCCGTGTGCACTCATAATCAGAATGACACAACAATGTTGAGTTTAATGTTTTGCTGACAAAAACATCCTTGAAGTAATTTGGAGCTAAATCAGATGTTGCAGAAGTTTGGGAAATTAGGATTGCTGCTGCCTTGGCAACAGTGTGGGGATCAGTAGTCATTCCTGTTATGACAAGGCACTCAAGCGGACATACACACAGCAGTGAGGAAGAATAAAGGGCAGACACTTTCCAGCCAGCTTCTAAAGAACTTTTTCACTTTAAAGAGTGCTTTATAACAGGAAGATGCCCCATCTTTGCACGACAGTGATTAGCTCATAGTATGCATTGCATGTTTGTATGTGTGTGTGTGTATGTGTTTTACATCATTCAGGCTTAGAACTATTTGCTAATGTGTTGATGTGAGCAACCTTTAGGTTAGCTATAATAACAATCTCAAATTCTGCTCTAATATAAATAAAGCAAAATCCTCACTGTTGGAGACTTACAGAATATTTATATAACTACATATGTACATTGTGAAGACTGTAAAAAACAGTATGTGCTATGGTGTACTGGACTAGTGACCTACTGATCAAACATTGGGCATGAGTTGGATGGGATTCAAGTCAAGAGTCAAGGAGCTTTTATTGTCATTTCAACTATATATACATTTCTCCAGGACCATGGTGCTACATAGAACAACACAGAGCTACATAGAACAATGCAGAGCTAAGAACTTAAGGAAATTAGTCTGTTTGAGCCACATATGTAAAGTGCATCTGTGCAACCAAGTACAAACCAGAACCCTAACCAGATTGGTTACTGAAGATGAATGAATGAATTAATGAATTATCAGTTCTTTAACATGTTTGCTGAACCAATTAACATATAAAATCTTAGTTTACGTTTCTGCTACATGCCTATGTTTTCAGTCGTCCATAGGTATAGAAGAAAAGCTCCAGAAATGTACAGATTATACACAATATACACTTCTGGGAAATATTTAAGTGAAGATCAGACGGTCGGTGCACATTATCCAGAGAAAGCTTAAGGCAGTAAATATCCTAAGGCAATTTATATATTACACACTGTTCTTTATAAGGTGTGATACTATAATGGAAATAATAATGTGTAATAGCAAGATTGGAGTTTTTTTTAAACCCAATTTAGCCGTACAAGTTGTGGTAGGAGGTAATGGTTACGTCATAACTTACTTTAGAAGCTCATTTTTCATAATAAGTTTAAAAAAGAACAGGCCGGGAGTGCAAACAGCATGCAGTGTTTTCTTTTACAGTTGTGCTCAGATTGCACTGCAGTGTGATGAAACTAATAGAATCAAACCCGAAACTGTAAATAAAGAGACTATTAGCCCGTTAGCCACTGTAAGTGACGCGTTTCGGCTATATTTTAGCTCAGAAAACCGCATAAATGTTCCATTTCGGTACTTTTTTCGACTTTGGAAACGTGTAAAAAGGCGTATAAGACTACTTTGTACTGCAAAGAGTCGCATTATAAAGTGTTTGATAGTAATATGTGTCTGGAGCGTGAAAGCGCGAGTGGCTAAAAGGGGCTGATGGATGGGGGAGAAAGAAAGGGGAGGGCAAGTCTGGAAACAACTCCAACATCTTGGAGCAGCGCAGAGGAGCAGAAAAGTTTTTAACGTAGCAAGTTTAGGAGGACGAAGCACACACACACACACACACACACAGAGAGAGAGAGAGAGAGAGAGAGAGAGAGAGCATCTTTTTACAGGCAAGCTGTTTAAAACTTGCGCGATGTGCGTAAAGGACTGCAGAAGTTTACCGCTGCGTGGAGACGCATGAGGATCGAGCTGAAGAAGCGCTCTGTTCTCTGCCTTCAACATTTAACAAGATGAGGTGGATTTTCATTTCATTTGAACCTGCGATTTGCTTCTGATCCGATTTAAGTTCAAGCAAACTTCGTCCGCGAAGCGAGGTGAGGCTCAACTCTTTTCTTCTCTAACTCGATTGCACTTAACACGTCTAGAAAAGTAACACAGTGAAGTTGGTTTTCTTGCGCAACCTTCTTTTAGGCCACTTTGTAAAACATGCAGATGTTGTTCAGATCTATGAATAACACATCTGTACGTTATGGGACCTGCTGGAATGCTGTGTCTCTTTGTCCTTGTCAGTGGTTGTTGATTTATTTAATATTACTGTGCAACACCATGGTAGATACATTCCATAGCATTATAAATCTAAAATAAAAATGAACACCCTGTTATTATAGACACATGGCTTCTACATGCACCAAGTTTGTTCTTGAGCTTGCAATTGTAGTTGCATTATTACTATGCAAAAGAAATCTATCTCTGTAAAATGGATCTTTATTTGAGATAAAATTCCCAACTTTTAAGTGAAAGCAATACACTGAATGTGGGTATGTGTGTTTGGTGGTGTGTTGCGTGTGTTAAATTTAATGTGATGCCAAGTTGAGACCATTAGCATAAGAAGAAAGGTCTTAGTGAATTTGCTATTGTGTGGAATGAGGAGTTCCAACAGTCAGAGACAGAGCGAATGAAAGGGTGTAAAGAAATGATGGGCTATTCAGATTATTCAGCCCCGCTTGGTCTCTGGTCATGAGCCTCTGAGACGTGGGACGGCTGCATCACTTTCATGTCTTAGGCCTGCTTTTCTGTGCATTACTTTAAGACTCTCTCGCTCCTTCTCTCTTTGGTGTGTAAAATTTAATGAACACAGTAAAAGGGAACCTTAGAAAACAAACATGAATGCGATCCACTAGGCAGTATGAGAGGAGGTGTAGAAAATGCAAGTGACAGCTTAGTGAAAAGTCTCGCTACTGAAGTGCAGAACTTCACTTTATGTGCACAAAGCAAACAAGAAAAGGTAATGTCTTTAGATCATGTATATTGCACTAACTTATTTCATCCAATAGTTTTTAAGTGTAAGTAGTGAACTTCTTTTGCCGTTTTGTGTAGCCTGACAATGTTCTCCTCTAACTAACCTCACTTGCTAAAAATGTTGGGATACATTTGATTACAAAAAACAGAGGAAAAAATATTTGAGTCATGTTGTTTTTAAACCTGATATTTTTTATTTGGTGCTATCCTAGTTTTCTAGTTTTTTTTGTTGGTGTTTTTCCTAGTAGTCCTCTATTAATGTACATTTATTTTGGATTGCATTAATAGAAATACTTTGAAAAAGGTGACTTTCAAAGATCTATTTAAAGTGACCTTAGTTTTACCACAGGTCACCAGTATAAAGAACACAAGCAGTTAGCATTGTTCAGCTGAAATTTAAAACAGTAATGACATAATCCGATGTTTACTAAATATATTTTAAAAAATGTGCGTTAAATAAGCTAGACCAGGTCATCATGTGAGTGTAATATTACTGTCATAGTAGAGGTTCTAGGATTTTTTTCAAAGGGCCACAAAGGGTACAAATGTATTAACATAATGGGACAGATGAGGTTATACATTTATGATGGGCTCATACAAATTTGAAAAGAAAAAAAAAAGCAAGGCTTCTAGGTATTGTTAAATGAAACCAGTAAGATATATAAAGCAGACGTATAAATGCATTTTATTATGTGTTTGCCTGCAGATTTTGCTTATACTTTTAGTGTTAAACAAGAAAGGATATTTTAAATATAATTACTAAATAAGGTGTAATATAATGAACATAAAAAAACATTAAAAATTTAATGTGTACTACAATTTAAAATAGTATTTTTATTTAAATATCAACACAGATTTAAAAGCTTTGAAACTGAAAGCTAATTAGAATTTAAGTTTGTTCATCACCAACATTTTCTCTGTCATGTCTGTTGCTTAAGCATGCTACAGAATTTGGGTACTTTGCCTGCAAAGCTTAACAAAGAGAAATAAACTTTGTTTTCATTTCCTGTTTGTGTCTATAAAGGATTTTATAATGCAAAGGTGAAAATGAAAATGCAGAGGTATTGGAGTGTAATTGCATGTAAATAATATGAGTATTTAAAAATGGATTAATCAGACAAAAAAACAGCTTGCTTGTTTCTGAGAAATGGTGTCAAGTTTCTGTTCCTGTAACATATTGGATTCTGATCAACCATCAGCCCCATGTCCTTTTCAAACCTAGCTAGAAGTGTAATCTCTGCCTATTATGAGTTTCTATCACTGTCCAATCACATTTTAAGGAGGGGTGTCCATGAGCTCACAGAGTCCTTGTGTCTAGGACAATGTTAGTGTCAGATCTCAAATCTGTTAGCTGAAACTGAGGAGTAGCTGAAGTACACTTGTATCTCCACGTGAATTGATGGGACCTCAAGTGATCAGCAAAACAGCAGTGTTTCATTCAAATCTGCAATGTTCTTAGTGGAGAGTTCAGCTGGGGATGCTGGCGTGTTAAGGAAACTGAGGAGTGTGAAGAGCGTTAACCCCTTACATTTCTTTATGCTCTCAAAGAGTAGACTTTTTAGCTCCTTAGCACCGACCATTAGGCCACAGGACAATTCCAGCATTTTAGTGACCGCTCAGAGGCCCTTCTAGACATCTGCTGCATTCTCACATGAGTAGATGGGGTTAATTCAGACTACATCATCTCCAGTTTTCAGTGCTGTGAATGATTCTTCATACTTTTTAACCCAATCTTGTTTTCTTCTTCCTTCAATATTTTAACAAAAAGTGTTATTTAATATAAATGTTTTTATTGTTACATTAAATATTGTGAAATATGCATGATAGAAGTTACAGTTCCTTTACTTATAACAATAATTGCTATAAATTGTCATCTCCTCACCAGCATCTCTTTTTTCTCACTCACACACTCATTTTCTACCGTTTTATCCGATCTCTTTTTTCTCATGGTAGAAAAAGAGGAACAACTCTGACTGTTAAAAAGTGTTCTGATACTGGAGGCTCCTTCCATCATTGTTAAATAAGGACACCTTAAAAACCAGCCCACCATATATATGGTTATATATTTTTCTTTTTATTGTTTAACTTGTTAGATTCAATTTAGTCTGATATTATGTGGTATGTGCAAGAAACAATTTACAGCTGCAGCCGACGTTACTAAAAAAATATAATTTTGTGACCTATCACATTTGAGAATTAAATATTACTGAGGTATAAATGAATTTATCATATGGTAACAGAAGCATAGTATATGCGTCTAAAGCTTGTTGTAAAAATATAATATAAATGTAGGTGGAGACACGTTTACATTAGTCAGAATATTAAAAATTAGTAAAGAATAAATACATTTAGCATTTTTGTAGTTAATTGAATAAATCCTAAATCTGTCTGAAAAAAGATTTTCTTTTGACGTACATATTTCTTTCTCTCTTCCTTGAATTTTTTAATACTCTGGTCCCCCACAGTATAAAACAGCATACTTGAAATCCACAAATGAAATCACACTTAACATTTTTTTATATAATCTGGCATATCTAAGAATGCTCTCTACGCAAAGCTCTGGTCCCAAACCACACATCCACCTGTGATTCATACGAAGTCCAGGCAGTGTGTGTGGAGGATGGATTGATTTCATTACATGACCAAGAGTAAACACTATATTTTACCAAAATAATATGTCTTTTTGAATAATTGAGAGAAATGCTTTGAAGAGTAGCTTATTTTTAAACTATGAGAACAGTCATTCATACAGTTAATCTTGGGTTGACAAACTTTTTGAATGAGGTAATGCATGAGCACTGCATTTGCTCAACTTCTGACTCACTAAGGAGAGTGATGAGGATATAGGTGAAGGTCCAGTGAACTTTTAGCACCATATATAATTGTGTGGCATAATTTGTGGTGTGTGAAAAATATGTATTTTGATTCCTTAAAGGCTGGGAGTGTATTGTAAAGTACCATACATATGGACCATGTCATATGTACAGAATCATTTATTCCTATATACTTATTCCAAGGCTAAGTATAACCACATGATGCTCTTTTTCACCTGGACTAGACTAAACAGCATTCTGGGGTGAGAGGATCATCATAATGGTCATGGTGACACCTTAATGGCCTACATGTTGCTTTGCTGATTTTTTTCTCCTCTCACGAAAATGGACTCAAACAATGGCACACTGTTCCACATGATTGTTGCCAGTGTTAATCTGATGCAGAAGCCTATTCTGAAATGCACAGAGCCCTTAGGCAGATTGGTAAAACCTTCTTAAGGGAAATCTTCTGATTTTGCTTCCAAGACAGGATTATTGGAAGTGCAGCAGACAACGTAAGCCAGTTGTGATTTAACGGGTGGCCTCCTATAGCCCAAACCTGACTCACCAGGAATGAAGTGGGAGGATGGATCTCCCCATTATATTCCAAAAGATGAGCAGGAGCATCTAAGAGGAGTGTTGGACTCCTGCCAGGCCACAGACTCCTCTTCAGCCACAGAAGATGAGTTGTACGTGTTGAGCAAGGAGAAGCCATGTGGTAGTCTTCAGCAATCAGACCATCCCACTCCTTGACACACATCCACTCCCTCTTATGGCCTTTCACTGAACGCTGTGCTGAACTCTTGCCGAGCTAAGGATTCACTAAGGAATCATTCATTATGCCCAGTAATATCAAGATCTTCTGCTATCCTGTCATCATTTGTCAACACCTAGTGTAACTAAATTATGTCGCTTTTTACAGTGTGTACAGCAATCCTTTCTGAGAAGTATCTCTGTCAAGGGTTTAGGGATTAGGAAAAGAGCCACATGGTGAAGTTACCACACTTTCATTATGGTTTTCATGCTTCAGGGTACTGAACTGGACACCTTTATAGAGCAGCTGGCTTGTAGGTGATCTGATCAAAGACTATCCTGGCATAGGGGTGTCAAACAACTGGTATATTGCTAGCCCCACACATATGGCATTAGACTGCATAGCCCCTCTTTTCCTATTCCCAGCTGACACGCCGCTGACTCAAAACTCAGACAGATGGATGTCTCACTCTGAGTGGTAAATTACACTCACCCATGGTGACAGTGTTGATAAATCTTCAGAATGCAATCTGACATCCTGAGCTAGGTTAATTGACTAGTGTTAGTGAAAGATGAGCTTTAAGTCCTTTTGAGATAAATAATCAGTTTACATAGTTTTGCATGTAATCTGCTTTGTTAACTATTCCACTAAAGCTTTGCAAATTGTTAATTCACTTGTTATTTTATCCCAAATTCATGGTGGAAAGTAGAGCTTATGTCAGCATAACAATCATATAGGCCATGTTAGCGCACCAGTCCATCTTATCCTGTCAGGTTTTGGAAGGGATGTTTTTCACACTTATTTTCAACTTTGATTATTTATTAGCTAACTGTAACATTGACTGTATTTCCAAAGACAAGCCAAAAACACCTGAAGACTTGTTATAAATAAAGGAATTGTTTTAATTGATGGAAAAGGTTTGAGAAAAGACAAAAACAGTTGCAATTTCCAGGTTTATTTTCTTTCCTATTCCACAGCATAGGCCACTATAAATGTCAGAATGAGTGGCTGTGACTTTTATGAAATTGATTGAAGAATACTAAACCTTGTCTGACACTATATTCCTGACTGTATTTTGGTTTCATGTTTGGGATTCATAATTTTAAGCCTATATTTACCCCTATTTATGGTGGTACACAATTATCTTAATAAGAGTGGTTGAGGGTGACAGGAATGACAGCTGAGGTTGTGACAGGAAAGTGCTAACAACACCACTTGGTTTTAGTGATCCAAGCAAATGGTGCTGAGAGGAAACAAATTCCTTCATGAGCTTTGTAATCTGACAATCGACAGCTGTGACCTCAGAGTTTCACACAGCATTATCATCAGTGAGCTTTACTTTATTTTGAAACTTTATGTTCATAGCATAAAGATAAGTCATGATGATTTCATTAACACCTTAAACACATATCTTTGTTTCTCCTGCAGCCACTGCAGCGAAGTATTCCTGCTCATGCTTACGTGTAGGCTGTGAAGCTAACATCTGTTTTAGATTGAAGGGGCACATAGAGCTCAACCACAGGATATTGCATTTTATGTGGGTCTAGTGGGGGAAGGGCAGAATCATCCTTTCGACACTGGTTGTCTTTTGACCTTCTTTTTTTATTATTTGTTTAGTTTTTTCCCCCTCAGAGGTCAGTAATATTACAGATGGATTGCAAATGCTAACTCATCAAAGCTTGCTTGTGCAAAAAGGATTTATGCATGTTCTGTTAGCATGTAGCACATCTGTATTTAATAAGCCTTCATATCTACCTTTGTCTAGCTCTATTTGATGAAATTTTTTTTTTTTTTTTTTTGGTTATGTGAGCTCAAGTAGCTGGTCTACTGTCTTTGAAATGCATTGCTGGATTGTTACTGCAGAACAATGTTGAACATTTCTAAGCAGATCTACACAGTTGAATGTTAATATTGCTTCTCAGCTGCTAAACTGAAGTGGAATGAAAGGAAAAAGCTAAACTGAAATCTCTAATTTGGCAGTATATTTAGTATCTTTTTTCAAGAATAGTTTGGTTGTGTCTTCTGGAATGGCATAAAATATAACTCTTTAAAATCATTATGTTGACATAATGTACAATACCAACCACTAATATACGGCAGGGAAAATGATAGCTAGTAAAAAGTGGATTAAATTATAGGTTTTCATGCTGTTACTGACAAGAGGAAGACCATATTGATAGACCATCCATAGTGGTTA
This sequence comes from Tachysurus vachellii, assembly GCF_030014155.1. NCBI lineage: Eukaryota > Metazoa > Chordata > Actinopteri > Siluriformes > Bagridae > Tachysurus > Tachysurus vachellii. The sequence goes on along the minus strand of NC_083467.1, from coordinate 12,072,363 downwards.
GGACTGGCCTCAAATAAACAGAAAGGATCTCCTTTTTGTTGCAAAGGAAATAACTGTGAATCTGTAGACTGACTCATCCGACTCAGTGCTGTATAAGATGAAGAATAAGTGACAATACATTAAAAACAGTTCTCTTTAATACTTATATAAGTCAAATTATCTCGTGTGGTATTTTTGAATGATTTGTAAGTAATGTCTGTATAGAACGCTTGCAAGTCTTTTAAAACCAAGCCTAGTTTGGTTTAATATTTTAAGCAATAGAAAATTTAAATAAACTTCAATTTTCACTTTAACTGAAAAGATACTAAATTGTCTTCTAAGCTCTAAATCAATTTAGTAAATTACTTAAAATCTGAACATTTTAGGGTCAATAAGCTTAAATTCCTTTTCCGTATTCATCACTTTCTGCATGCCTGGCTACAGGTTGAGGAGCAGGAGACGGCGGTAAAATCCATGTTAAAAGAATTTTTAATATGAAAGCAACAAATCAAAAAGATGTAAAGTAGAAAGATGCTCTGAAGATGTTAAAAATAAGTACACTTAAGTACACTATCAGAGTAGGCTATCATATATAAATAAAGTTATTAACCCTTTATTTTGATGTTATTAACCATATATTATAATCAGTTTCCAGCTAAATAGTGGCCATGGAGCTTCAACACAAGAATGTGAAAATATCTGTTCTGTTCAGAACAAAACCAAAATGGAAAGGTTTATTTTTTTTCTGACCACTGGTTTGGAAACAACTGGAAGAAAAGTTTATTGAAAAGAATTGTAACACATAGTTGCAGACAATATTAACCACATTTTCTTTAGGCATTCCATACTGTAGGATTCCATGTTAAGACCTCAACAAAGAATAGTCTTTGTCTGAAAATGGTTTAATGACAGGAAACTTCAGTTAGCTTGACCTGCTTTTAGGGTCATTGACTTTTTAGAAGAAATATGATGCACCAGTGTTACTATCGTGTAGAAAAGATACCAGGACATTAAAAGATGAAACAGTTCAAGTTATGAATTTGCTCTAATGTGTGCATTTCACTGAGAGCCTGTGAGAAGTTAAGCTCGAATGAAGCTGCAGAGCAAACCTGACTGCTCATTGCTAGAGTTCTATGTGCTGGAATAGTCAGAAAATGTACTTTGCATTTATTTACCATCCCTGTTTTTATTTACCGATAGAAGTACTGCATTAGTCTATATAATGTTCCAGCACTGCCCCAAGTTATAATAACACTGTAAATTCTTTGCATTTGTTAGTTATATATTCTGTGCTTTTTGGCTCCAGTAATTTTTCAATTTTTCAAAACTAAAAGTCCTTGGCATGCCTTTTGATTATGGCCATAAAAGGAAACTGCTAAATATGTTTCACAAATCTTAATGAATAAATAAATAAATAAATTTAATGAATGAATATGAATGAATTTAGTTCATTGTAATTATTTATTAATCTTATTGATTTAGATACACTTAGATACATTAATGAAAAAGCAAAATATTCTAATCAAATAGTTTACATTTCCTTTGTGAAAGCTGACCCTTTATAATCTGTTCTGATAAGTATTTGTGTCACTGCAAAGATTGGATTATATACAGGTACCCTGAAAGAGGTTATTGATCAGGCACTTGTGGCTGAACCATGTGGCTCAGTAGCATAATGGGACTCAGATCATGGACACATGAGGATTAGCCTCCAACTCTGCAGACTTCTATAGCACTGAGACACTTGGGCCTGATCTTTTTCCCACACTGCACTTGTTATAGCAGCCATTCAGAATGTACTCTCTTTATGTTTTTCACCCTAACTACCACCTGTCACATCAGTTTCTGACACATGTAGTGTTCTATCAAATTTCAGCAGCTATGTCAAAGGGTCAGTCTCAGTCTGGTTCTTTACAGCATGACATGGGCATGTGTTGTTGGCATTTAGAAACAAATGCAAAGATTCCTAGTGTGCTATGTGTCTATTCCAGATCAGTTTAAATAGTTCATATATGTCATTTCTGGTGACTGTTGCTTTGGGACTGAATATGGATTTCAGACGGGAACGGGAGTTTTCATAGATTAATTTGTGTCTTGTCCAGTGATTCTGCTGTTGAGAGATTCAGCCTTATTCTTGAAGAGAATGTGTTTTGCACCATATGTAGAGTCTATAAAAACTGACCATCAGTCACTCATTGATGTCAGAGAAATCATGAGATTAGCATTTATATAGGTCCCTTACTATTATAAACTCCCTAAAAGCCCCAAAAACACTTTCAAAGAGGTGTCAGTGACAGAAGATGGCAAACTGTATTTTTGGCTTAGAAGAAGTGAAACAGATGTCATCCAGGGCCAACAACCCACCTCGAATCGGCTTTGCTTGGCAGGAAAATCTTTAGCTGGCGTTATAGAGAGGTGAAGAATATGGTCTATGTTCTGCTGATCATATGAAAGTTTGTTTTTGCATTTTCAATTTTATAACAACACAGACTATATGTAAGAATCATGGCTGTAAACTGTAATCCAAATGCAGCATAATTTTAGATAAAGCTCACTCAATATGATTTCCATTCTGGTTGCACTAATTCATTTAGTGAACAGAACTGAGTCAGTTGGAACTTATATAGCAATAAAAAAAAACTTTTTTTGAACTTATGTGACATATTATGCTATTTAAACAGTTCAGGGCAATGAAGTCCACCATAAAAGTGAACAACTATTCTCGTATACCATACAATTTGGACAGCTAAGTTTTGAATTTTGCCAGCAAGTGTAAATTCTTCACACTTTTAGGTGTAATTTAATTATTGGCTTACCATCTGCAGTAGGACCTTCTTTGTTAGTCTTCATACCTCATCTTGTAAACTTGAGGATCAAAAGAATATAAAGTAGTATGACTTCATTTTTCCCACTTAATTCTAATAAAGTACCAAGAGTTTTTAGAAAGTATTATGCATGTAATGTTCTTATTTATTTATGGATGTTCAGTACAGCACATATTAACACACCACATGATTGTTCGACCAATTAAATCATTGAAAACATCTGTTATTTAGATATTAGCTAAAGAGTAAACACCATGGATAGTCTCAATCAGTGCTTGAAAGCTTCCAAAGAGGGACTTCTTTTCAGTCCCTGACCGCCACATGTTTGCTCTGCACCACGGATAATCTTGTAGGTTTCGCGAAGTTAAACAAGCGGCACACTGCCAAGTCATCTGCTCTCAGCATGCCGTATGAGTGCAGCATTGACAGAGATCCGGGGCAAAGCCTTTTGTTTAGGTTTTTTATAATCACTATGCTGTATCTTTTTTATTTGGTTATAAAGAATTTACAGTAGACTATTTAATCTCTTTAAACTATAGACATTAATCGTGATTAATGAGGACGCAGGTAGTGATGAAATAATGATGCATTTCTTTTTATTTGCTTGGCCTATTATGTGTACTTATATCTTAAATCCTACTGCACAACACATTTGTTAGTCATTCCATTCTTTTTGTTTTCTTCTTATAATAATTTTTTATATAATATAAGGCTTTTGGTTCATTATGAGCATACAAATATTCAGTGTGTAGGCAGCAGCATGGCACTGACTCTATACAATATAATTTGTTTTACATCCTTATCATCCTCAGACTCCTTTATTCCCATCATGGACTCTACAACCAGGACTGCCCCAGAGAAGAAGGAATGCAAGAGTTCAGGCCTGGATGCTAGCAGCTTCTCTGACCTTCCCAAGAAGCCCTCACCTACCACAATGCCACGAGGTGTGAAAGCTTATTGAAAAATACTATATTTCACCAGAAAACCTTAACTACTCGTTATCAATATTAAGTAAGAGAACTGTCTTAAATGATATGCTCAGATGATGTTCACCTTCAGCTGGGCCAGACCCTTGCATGAAATTGTAAGTAGGAGATGATCAAATGTTTTAAAGGTTACTTCAAGGATAGATATCAATTTTAATGAAGCCAGCCCAACAAAGCTGGTCTAAAACATCCTCTCACTATTAGCTTGGTATGCTGGAGGAAACTGTTTTAATGTAGCAGTAAGCAGATACTGACTCATGACGCATTCCAAAAGTTTTGTCAATTTAACACTTGACTCAATGGTCAAAAAGAGAGAATAAAGCATTAGGGAAAAAGTAGCACATGTTTAAAAGATGTCAGTGAATGTGTGATGAAAAACCAGACTAACGAGTTTGAAAAACCTTGTTCTTGCCCCCAGAGGATAAATCTTATAAATTACTTAAGCATCTGGTGAAAGACGGGTCCACACTGTCCATCAGAGTGCTCTGACAAACATGAGAATGGCAAAAGACCTTTGATATGCTAATGGCCTTTTCATATTTTTGTATTTTACTGTTTAATGAAGGGTTTGGTGGCCTGCCATAGGAAGGCAATGATCATTAATTGTTAAGGAAGCTGATGAAAATAGGACATTGCTTTACAAGCTCGTCATAGCCAACAAAGACGCGCATGAATATTGTAAACACTTTTAACTGGATTGTTGAATCATTGACTTTGAATTGCTAAACCGTTGATGGAAAATTTGAATGATGTAGTGCAAGAAGCAGAGTTGAGCAATTTTAAATGATAATGGAAAACTGCACCAGTTGGAAATTGAAGGAATGGATTCTGGAGTTTAGATAAGTTAATGCACTACTGATGCAATATTGGTACTTGGATTTGGTTTATTTTGCCAATTCACAGAGAGGTAACACTGATAATACAAATTAATACAGTTTAATGGGTAGTTGATGACCTGCCAAAGAACACTGGAATAATAATGATAATATTATTTTATTAACCTAAACCTGTTTGTTTCTGTTTCATAAATATATATTTTTGAATTATTCCAGAAAAGCAGCATAAGAAATAGTATAAAAGAAATTAAATTTTAAATAGTTTTATCGTTGTTTTTTCTGGCATTAACTTTTATAAACAACCAGAATGCCACCCCTGTAAGATGTATGCAATAGCAATTGGTTGGCAAGTGTTACAATGAATAACAAAATATCTACCTTGGTGCCGTTAGTATTACAACAATACGGTAAGTCATAAGAAATTAATAAAAAAAAAAAGCAAAATAAAACTGAAAATGCTCACCATCTGCATTTTTATTTATTTAATCAGAAAAATATAATGATATATTAAATATACATATAAATAATAATAAATCTTAATATTTGCATGAATATCACTTGTTTTCAAAAACTGCATCAAAACAGTGACCCACTGACTTCACCAAACTGTTGCATTCTTTTGTGATGCTTTTTTAGACTTGTACCACAACTTCTTCCAGATGTTGTTAGTTTTAGTGGGTTTCTCCCTTCAGTCTCCTCTTCAGGGTGGGATATGCTGTTCAGTTGGGTCTGGTGATTGACTTGGCCAGTCTAAAACCTTCCATTTTCTTCCCCAGATGAACTCCTGTGTTGTAATGGCAGTGTATTTTGGGTCACTGTCTTGCTGCATAATGAAGTTCCTCCCAATTACATTGATGCATTTCTCTGTAAATTGATAGACAGAATGATTCTTTAGACTTCTGAATTCATTCTTCTGTTACCATCATGAGTTACATCATCAATAAAGATTAGTGGGTCTGTTCCAGAAGCAGCCATGCAAGCCCAAGCCATGACAATACCTCCACTGTGCTTGACCGATGAGCTCGTAAGTTTTGGATCATGAACAGATTCTTTCTTTCTCCACACTTTGGCCTTTCAGATGCTTTGGTAGCGGTTAATCTTGGTTCCAGAACTTTTGTGGCTCATTACTGTATTTCTTTCCAAATTCCATTTTGGCTTTCAGATCCTTACTGATGATGAGTAGATTACATCTTGTGGTATGGCCTCTATATTTCTTCTTTGAAAAGATAAATTGGTTGACACATTCACCCCTGCCCTGTGGAGGTTGTTGGAGATGTCACAGACTAGTCTTTTTGACAATGTTTCTGTCATCAACTGCTGTTGTTTTCCTTGACTGACCTGTTTGTTGTCTGGCTGTTGGTACAGCAGTGTCTTTCATTTTCAGGACATTTATAATTGTTACATTCTCTGTGCCCAGTACTTGTACAATAGCTTTGATTAATCTTCCCGTTTTTTCCAGCTTAAAAATGGCTTGATTTTCTCCCATAGACATCTATTGGATCTTCAGCTGTGCACTCCCCATGCTTCAGTCTCACAGACTATATTCTTTGGCAGAGGTACTTAGGTTTTAAGTTACATTTAGCTCAAAATTTAGCTCTTTTCCAGACTTTTAGGTGTCAGGGCATGTGTGTTTTTAATAAATCAGTAACTGCATTTCTTCTGATGCTCCACACAGTTTATGACTAAAGCCAGTATGCTCTCAAAGGCAGACGTTAGAAGGGTACAGGTGAAGTCAAAGTGGTAGTTGCAGAGGTAGTCTAGAAGGATTGTTTTACATCACGCCACATTCCCTGACACTAGATTAAATCAAATTTCAGTGATGTAATATTAGTGTTCCAATGTGTAACCTCTCACATATTTGATTGGTTTTGCTGTAGGATGGCATAATATCCAAAGAGTAATATACAAATATAAATAATTCTGAGCTGGCATGGAGATCTATGCTGGTGTTCAGTAGAACGGCTATGTGTATTGGTTGTGGCATTTGCTGCCTTCTAGTGCTTTGATATACGAGGGCATCCTGGTGAGTGTCTGAGAGGTTATTGGGGGATGGCAGGGGCAGAGGGCACTCTGTTCAGCCATGCGGCAAGTGGCCCCGGGGATGGGGGAATGCACTAAGGGTCAGGCCACTGGTAAAGAAAAATGTGGCTTAAAAAAGCTGCTCCATCCGTAGCCCACTCTAAAGGGACAGCCACTAATCTTCCTGAGAAAGGGATTTATGCTCTGTTTTTTTCCGTTCTTCTCTTTCTTTAAATGAGGCCCTTCCACAACTGTGATTCCTTAGCTCTGTGAAAAGCAGTCTTTTACAGGTTTAGCCATTTAAATCAAGATCGATTCTACCCTTCAGGTTTTGAGGCTCATGTTTGTCATCAGTATGAAAAGACAACATTTACACATTGCTGCTTTAACAACATTTTATATTTTTTCCACTCATTAAAGCGATGTGATGTGTTAGCCATTAAAATCATGGCTCTTCAATTTTGCACCTCAGTCATTAAAATGCAATCTGATGGTTGGTCTGAAACAAAAATGTTATACAAATAATGACATTTAATGTTAATCTATCTTTGTCGTATTCTTATTTCTACATTTTATAAATTTGTGTGAATTAGAATCAACATTAAAATAAATAGATATTTAGATGACTAATATCAGGTATCTGATTTTTGTTGCTGAAGAAATGAATACTTGAATACAATCCTATTGTCCATAATAACACCCGAATTGAGAACCATGACATACACAAAAAATTAATTGTTTCATCTTGGTATTGGCTTGAAAGAGTCAGAAATAACAAATCATATACAGTGGTCTGTGTGTATCAATACTGTCTCTCCTAATGGCCGATATCTGAGAAGACTTGGTGGGAAATTACAGGAAGGCCTATTGACTCAGGCCACTTTCCTCTTCCTGTCAGGGGTACAGCTGCCCGCTATCTGGAACTGACTGTTTTCTTCGACAGGACAGATACATTTTCAGAGTCTGAAATACTCTTATTTTAAAGGCACTAGCTGTATTTTTCTCCTAAAGTGTAAGGTGACACAAGAATATACATTATTTATAGCAGTGGCTTTCATCCATTTTTGCCGTAAAGCCTTTGTGACTGTAATAAATGCACGGGGTGCTGGGTTAGTGTGTCAGCCGAACCTTTGTTATCAAAGAAACCAGTGATTGAATTTTACTTGTGCCCTCTGTTCACTTTGCTTTTCGGTGAACAGTGGCCCAGTAAACAACTCAGCGAAGGGGATTTGCATAGATATGAATTCATGTGGCTTTTATACATAAACTTGATTTCCTTCCAAGTTGCCCCTCCTCTCCTCATCTTAAATTTCATTTGGGTGACTGGCTAGCACTTAAAAAGGATTTAAAGATTAGATATGGAAAATAAATTATGTCTTTTTTGTTTGCCTGGTTATTTTTTGTTTATATGTTTCTTTCTTTCTTTTGATGAGGAAGGATATAGAGTTTACTTGCTAGTCAAAAGAATTTGAACAAGAGGTTTGGGATTATTCTGTTACTTTCTTTAAAACTAGAGGAAAGTTCGAATGTAGTTGTGGCCTATATAGAGAATGGGGTGGGTTTGGGAAGTCCTCATCATTTTCCCTTAGAGTTTTCTTGAATCAGGTCTCATGGGTTTTGGGGGATTTTTTTCCAACATTTTGATGTTGGAACTTAAACTCGTGTGGCAGATATCCAAGATTAAAATAAGTGGAAATAATGAATAATATATTTGTACAGCTAACTTTTAACTTCTAAAGAATAATGCTTTAAAACATACTACTAAAAAGCTTGTGGAAAAAAAAAAGTTTACAGATTACAGAATAGAAGAACCCACTCTGATTTGAGACACTTTGTTGTAATAATATTCACACAAGTTTGAGTGCTTACAGAGATACAACTAAACTCCCAGGAAGATATAATACATAAATTACTTTGAAATGAAAGTATATCTCTGTGATATTATTTTAATGCCAGAAGGCTCTGCTGCTGCTTCAAAGCCTCTAGTTAAAAGTCAAAATGAGGGCGCTTTAGGCAATGTCTGCACGCATAAATCTCTCCATACTGGAGAAGTCCACACACACAGGGTCCAAAGACAACATGTTACATTCCAAGCCATTTACAAGCAGTGGGAGAGGAGTTGGGAGCAATATAT